>NC_048565.1:82755437-83355437 GCF_013265735.2 Oncorhynchus mykiss
AGTGTAATACCTTGAATTGTATGAGACGATGTCTGGAGTTAATGGAGCATGTGTGGATATACTCCAAGCTCTCTTCCCAGTCTGCCATCGAAATGTCAGTTCCTCCCATTTTGCCTTAATGGCATCTGTAGAACGTGTGCTAACAGATTGAAAAGCGTCATATAGATGAGATATCCGTTTGTTTGAGGTGGGGCATATTTTTATGCATTCGTCAAACATGGAAGGTTTAGCATTCCCAAATGTTGGGAGGTGTTTTCTAACATAGTCTCTAATTTGTAGGTGTCTGAAAAAGTTACTTCTGGGAAGATTATACATTTCCCTCAGCAACTCAAAGGAAGCAAAGGTCCCTTCTATATATAAATCCCCTATGGTACTTATCCCCAACTCTCCCCATCGCTCAAAGTTGTTATCAAGGTTAGAGGGGGCAAAGGAGGGATTCCTGGCAACAGGGAGCATGAATGACATTGGTCTAAGCTCAAAGTGGACTTTAATTTGCTTCCAGATTCGGACTGTGCTCTGTATAATAGGATTGTTATTATAAAGTGACATCTCCAGATTGACAGGAGACAGAATCACAGCACTAATAGAGAAGGGGTGACACTCCTCACGCTCCATACTAAACCAGCTGGATGACGGAGGTGCGTCATCCAGCCAAAACTTAACAGCGCGGAGGTTAGTGGCCCAGTAATAAAATATAACATCTGGGAGAGACAATCCTCCTTCCATCTATCCTGTGTGTTCTATAATCCCAGATGAAAGGATTGATAATTGAGTCCAGTTGTTTATGAAAGGTTTTAGGTATGAATACTGGGATGTTCTGGTATAGGTAGAGCAGTTGTGTGAGGAAGACCATTTTAATGGCACTAATTCTTCCCGAGCAGAGACATTTGGAGAGTTCTCCAAAATTGTATGTTTGCCTTGAGTTTTTGCATCAGAGACGGGAAATTATCTTTAAATAGTAAGGCGTATTGTTTGGTAACTACAATTCCTATGTAGGTAAATTATTCTGAAGATAACTTAACTGGAAGATGTTCTAGCCAGGAGGTGTTTTGCAACCGTATGGGCATTAATTCACTCTTGTTACAATTTATTTTGTATCCCGAGAAGGTACCAAACAAATTAATCACATCAAGAAAAGCTGGAATACTAGCTTGGGGTTCTGTTACATAGAGAATGTCATCTGCGTATAGGCAAATCTTATTTAGAGTATCTTTTGTATTATAGCCGTGTATTGCTGCATGAGATCTAATCGCCTGAGCGAGAGGTTCAATAATTAGGGCTAAGAGCATAGGCGACAGCGCACAACCCTGCCTTGTCCCTCTGTAAAGGTTCAATCGGGGCGACAATGATTTGTTAGTGAGTATTCTCGCACAGGGGTTCCTATATAAAAGCTGGATCCAATTTATGAACCTATCTCCAATATAACATTTCTGTAGGAGGTTAGGGGTTAGGATCTGCTTTAGATGTATATAGAGACTCATAAAACTGACAGAATCTGTCATTGATGTCTTTGGGGGAAGAGAGTAATTCCCCAGATGCAGATTTAACTTTGTGAATCATTCGGTCACTCACATTTTTTCGAAGTTGTCTGGCGAGTAATTTGTGTGGTTTGTCACCAAACTCAATTTTTTTTTGCTTGGCATAGAGAAAAGATAGAGAGAATCTGATTTATTTCAAATTTTAAAGAGGTAATTTTTTTAACGTTTCTCCATAGATGGATGGCTAGCATTCTCCCTATCCAGTAAGTGAATTTGTCCCTCCAGTTCTACCAATTTTCCTCTGTTTTGCCTACTCCTGGTAGTCTGAAAGGAGATGATACAGCCTCTCAAATAAGCCTTCAGTGTTTCCCACAATAATGCTGGGGAAGTATCTGTGTTGTCGTTGGTATCAAAGAAAAATGTCACAAAATGTTCTGTGAGGAGCTGAGGATTCAACCTCCAGACCCTCTCGTTTGGTACGATGTCACCCAATCTCAGGGAGAAGGTGATTGGACTGTGGTGCGAGATTATAATATCATGATACCTCACATTACAAGTATAGGGGAGTAGTTTAGCATCAACCAAAAAGTAGTCAATTCGAGTATAACCCATAGGGTTAGCGATCCTCCATATATCAAATAAGTTAGAATTTTTTATGTAGGTATTCAAGAATTCGCTTGAATAGGAGGTAAGGGTTCGCCGGGTAGAGGAACTATCCAAATATTGGTCTAGCACACAGTTAAGGTCCCCTCCAATGACCAGGTTAGTATGGGAGATAAGAGTCAAAAGGACTCTTTTGGAAAAAAGAGGGGTTAGATATTTAGTAGAGTTACTGAAGTAGAGGGGATCTGACACCTGTTTGAACTTGTTATCAGTATAAAAGACACCTGTCCACAACCTCAAACAGTCACACTCCAAACTCCACTATGGCCAAGACCAAAGAGCTGTCAAAGGACACCAGAAACAAAATTGTAGACCTGCACTAGGCTGGGAAGACTTAATCTGCAATAGGTAAGCAGCTTGGTTTGAAGAAATCAACTGTGGGAGCAATTATTAGGAAATGGAAGACATACAAGACCACTGATAAGATCTGTTTGTTTCTTGGGACCTAGAACAAACATCTCTGTTTTGTTAGAGTTGAAAAGTATCCACTTCCTTATGTCTGATACACAGGCTTCTAGCGAGGGCAATTTTGGGGCTTCACCATGTTTCATTGAAATGTACAGCTTTGTGTCATCCGCATAGCAGTGAAAGTTAACATTATGTTTTCGAATGACATGTCCAAGAGGTAAAATATATAGTGAAAACATTAGTGGTCCAAAAACGGAACCTTGAGGAACACCGAAATGTACAGTTGATTTGTCAGAGGACAAACCATTCACAGAGACAAACTGATATCTTTCCGACAGATACGATCTAAACCAGGCCAGAACTTGTCCGTGTAGACCAATTTGGGTTTCCAATCTCTCCAAAAGAATGTGGTGATCGATGGTATCAAAAGCAGCACTAAGGTCTAGGAGCACGAGGACAGATGCAGAGCCTCGGTCTGACGCCATTAAAAGGTCATTTACCACCTTCACAAGTGCAGTCTCAGTTTTATGATGGGATCTAAAACAAGACTGAAGCATTTCATATACATTGTTTGTCTTCAGGAAGGCAACAGCTTTTTCTAACATTCTTGAGAGGAATGGAAGATTCAATATAGGCCGATAGTTTTTTATATTTTCTCGGTCAAGGTTTGGCTTTTTCAAGAGATGCTTTATTCCTGCCACTTTTAGTGAGTTTGGTACACATCAGGTGGATAGAGAGCGTTTATTATGTTCAACATAGGATGGCCAAGCACAGGAAGCAGCTCTTTCAGTAGTTTAGTTGGAATAGGGTCCAGTATGCAGCTTGAAGGTTTAGAGGCCATGGTTATTTTCATCATTGTGTCAAGAGATATAGTACTAAAACACTTGAGTGTCTCTCTTGATCCTAGTCCCTGGCAGAGTTGTGCAGACTCAGGACAACTGAGCTTTGGAGGAATTTGCTTTCTAATGATCATGATCTTTTCCTCAAAGAAGTTCATGAATGTATTACTGCTGAAGTGAAAGCCATCCTCACTTGGGGAATGCTGCTTTTTAGTTAGCTTTGCGACAGTATCAAAAATACATTTTGGATTGTTCTTATTTTCCTCGATGAAGTTGGAAAAATAGGATGATCGAGCAGCAGTGAGGGCTCTTCGATACTGTCTTTCCAAGCTAGTCGGAAGACTTCCAGTTTGGTGTGGCTCCATTTCCGTTCCAATTTTCTGGAAGCTTGATTCAGAGCTCGCGTATTTTCTGTACACCAGGGAGCTAGTTTCTTATGACAACTGTTTTTAGTTTTTAGGGGTGCAACTGCATCTAGGGTATTGCCAAGGTGAAATTGAGTTCCTCAGTTAGGTGGTTAACTGATTTTTGTCCTCTGACGACCTTGGGTAGGCAGAGGGAGTCTGGAATGGCATCAAGGAATCTTTGGTGTTGTCTGAGAATTTATAGCACAACTTTTGATGCTCCTTGGTTGGGGTCTGAGCAGATTATTTGTTGCGATTGCAAACATAATAAAATGGTGGTCCGATAGTCCAGGATTATGAGGAAAAACATTAAGATCCACAACATTTATTCCATGGGACAAAACTAGGTCCAGAGTTTGACTGTGACAGTGAGTAGGTCCAGAGACATGTTGGACAAAACCCACTGAGTCGATGATGGCTCCGAAAGCCTTTTGGAGTGGGTCTGTGGACTTTTCCATGTGAATATTAAAGTCACCAAAAATGTGAATATTATCTGCTGTGACTACAAGGTCCGATAGGAATTCAGGGACCTCAGGGAGGAACGCTGTATATGGCAAGCAGCTTGGTGACAGGGCACAATTATTAGAAAATGGAAGAAGTTCAAGATGACGGTCAATCACCCTCGGTCTGGGGCTCCATGCAAGATCTCACCTCGTGGGGCATCAATGATCATGAGGAAGGTGAGGGATCAGCCCAGAACTACACGGCAGGACCTGGTTAATGACCTGAAGAGAGCTGGGACCACAGTCTCAAAGAAAACCATTAGTAACACACTACGCCTTCATGGATTAAAATCCTGCAGCGCATGCAAGGTCCCCTGCTCAAGCCCGCGCATGTCCAGACCCGTCTGAAGTTTGCCAATGACCATCTGGATGATCCAGAGGAGGAATGGGAGAAGGTCTTGTGGTCTGATGAGACCGTGTTTGGAGGAAGAAGAAGGATGAGTACAACCCCAAGAACACCATCCCAACCGTGAAGCATGGAGGTGGAAGCATCATTCTTGGGGGGTGCTTTTCTGCAAAGGGGACAGGATGACTGCACCGTATTGAGGGGAGGATGGATGGGGCCATGTATCGCGAGATCTTGGCCAACAACCTCCTTCCCTCAGTAAGAGCATTGAAGATGGGTCGTGGCTGGGTCTTCCAGCATGATAACGACCTGAAACACACAACCAGGGCAACTAAGGAGTGGTTCCGTAAGAAGCATCTCAAGGTCCTGGAGTGGCCTAGCCAGTCTCCAGACCTGAACCCAATAAAACATCTTTGGAGGGAGCTGAAAGTCCGTATTGCCCAACGACAGCCCCGGAACCTGAAGAATCTGGAGAAGGTCTGTATAGAGGAGTGGGCCAAAATCCCTGCTGCAGTGTGTGCAAACCTGGTCAAGAACTACAGGAAACGTATGATCTCTGTAATTGCAAACAAAGGTTTCTGTACCAAATATTAAGTTCTGCTTTTCTGATGTATCAAATACTTATGTCATGCAATAAAATGCAAATGAATTACTTAAAAATCATACAATGTGATTTTCTGGATAAAAAAAAAATGATGTCTCTCACAGTTGAAGTGTACCTACGATAAATAAAAAATTACAGACCTCTACATGCTTTGTAAGTAAGAAAATCTGCAAAATCAGCAGTGTATCAAATACTTGTTCTCCCCACTGTATATGATGTATAGACAGTATGGACAGTCTATGGATAGAATATGTATCATACATGTAGAATATTTAGGATGGAAAATGTTGTGTACAGCAATTGTTATACAGGATAGGCCTTGACTAGAATACAGTATATACATATGAAGTGGGTAAAACCATATGTAAACATTATTAAAGTGACCAGTGTTCCATGACTATGTACATAAGATAGCAGTCTCTAAGGTGCAGGGTAGAGTACCGGGTGGTGGCCAGCTAGTGACAGTGACATGGCAGGGTATTGGGTGGAGACCGGCTAGTGGTGACAATTTAATGGCTTTGAGATAGAAACTGTTTTTCAGTCTCTCGGTCCCAGGTTTGATGCACCTGTACTGAACCCACCTTCTAGATGGTAGCAGGGTGAACAGGCTGTGGCTTGGTTGGCTGAGGTCCTTCATGATCTGCTTGGCCTTCCTGTGACACCGGGTGCTGTAGATGTCCTGGAGAGCAGACAGTGTGCCCCTGGTGATGCATTGGGCAGACCGCATCATCCTCTGGAGAGCCCAGTTGTTGCAGTGCAGTTGCTGTACCAGGCAGTGATACAGCCTGAAAAGATGCTCTCAATGGTGCATCTGTAAAAGTTTGTCAGGGTCTTAGGGTACATGACGACTTTCATCTGCCTCCGGAGGTTGAAGAGGCACTGTTGCACCTTCTTCACCACACTGTCTGTGTTGCTGGACCATTTCAGATTGTCAGTGATGTGTATGCCAAGGAACTTAAAGCTTTTTTTACCTTCTCCACTGCGGCCCTGTGGATGGTGGCGTGGTCCCTCTGCTGTCTCCTGAAGTTCACGATCAGCTCATTGACTCCTTTGACGTTGAGGGAGATATTATTTTCCTGGCACCACACCACCATTGCCCTTATCTCCTTCCTGTAGGCTGTCTCGTCATTGTTGGTAATCAGGGCTACCACTGTTGTATTGTCTGCAAACTTAATGATTGGAGTTGGAGACGTGCATGGCCACGCAGTCATGGGTGATCAGGGAGTACATGAGGGGGCTGAGCACGCGCCCTTGTGGAACCCCTGTGTTGAGGATCAGCATAGCAGCTTGTTGCCTATCTTCACCACCTGGATGCCGCCCATCAGGAGGTCCAGGACCTAGTTGAACAGGGTGGGGTTCAGACCCAGGGCCCCAAGCTTGGAGGGTATTATAGTGTTGAAGGCTGAGCTGTAGTCAATGAACAGTATTCTCACATAGGTATTCCTCTTGCCCAGATGGGATAGGGCAGTGTGATGGTGATTGCATCATCCCTGGATATATTGGGGGCGGTATGCGAATTGCAGTGGGTCTAGGGTGTCAGGTAAGGTGGAGGTGATATGACCCTTAACAAGACTCTCTCAGCACTTCATGATGACAAGTGAGTGCTACGGGGCAATTGTCATTTAGTTCATTACCTTCGCTTTCTTGATACAGGAACAATGGTGGTCATCTTGAAACTAGTGGGGATAGCATACTGGTATGGGGAGAGATTGAATATGTCCGTAAACACTCAAGCGAGCTGGTCTGCACATGCTCTGAGGAGCCTTGCGAGGGTTAACACGTTTAAATGTCTTACTCCCGTCAGAAACAGGGAGAACGAGAGCTACCTGTCCTCGTGAGCGGCGGTGGCCCGCGTCGTCGGCATTGTGTTTTCCTCAGGTTTTCCCTTTATAGTACATGATTGCCTGGAGTCCATGCAACATACTTTTCGTGTCTGTGCCGTTGAATTGCGACTTCACTTTGTCTCTGAATTGATATTTTGCCTGTTTGATTGCCTTATGGAGGGCATAGCTGGACTGTTTGTACTCGTCCATGTTCCCAGTCACCTTGCTGTGGTTCTCTCTTTCAGTTTTGCGCGGATGCTGCCATCTATCCATGTTTTAAGGTTTGAATAGGTTTTAATCGTTATAGTGGGAACAACATCCCCTATGCACTTCCTGATGAACTCTGTCACCCAGTCAATGTATACGTCAATGTTTTTCTCAGAAGCAACCTGGAACATATCCCAGTCCGCGTGATCAAAACAATCTTGAAGCATAGATTCTGATTAGTCAGACCAACGTTGAACTGTCCTTACCACGGGTACTTCCTGTTTGAGTTTCTGCCTATAGGAAGGGAGGAGCAGAATGGAGGTGTGATATGATTTGCTGAACGGAGGGCGGCGGAGAGCCTTGTATCCGTCCCGGAATGGAGAGTAGCAACAGTCGAGAGTTTTTGAGGCGCGAGTAGTGCAGGCGATGTATTGATAAAACTTGGGTAGCGTTTTCCTCAGATTTGCTTTGTTAAAGTCCCCAGCTAAAATAAATGCCTCAGGATATGCGGTTTCCAGTTTGCACAAAGTCCAGTGTAGCTCCTTGATAGCCATCATGGTATCGGCTTGAGGGGGAATATACACGGTTGTGACGATGACCGAAGAGAATTCTCTCGGGAGGTAATGCGGTCGGCATTTCATTATGAGGTATTCCAGGTCTGATGAACAAAAGGTCTCAAGTTCCTAAACATTACCACAATCACACCATGAGTAGTTAATCATGAAACATACACCTCTACCTTTTTTCCTGTCCATGCGATGTACTGATAGCCCGGCTGGCTGTGTGGACGGGGACAGTATATCCGGAGAGAACCATGATTCTGTGAAACAGATTATGTTACAGTTCCTGATGTCTCTCTAGAAGTAGATCCTCGCCCAGAGCCTGTCTACTTTATTGTCCAGGGACTGAACATTAGCGAGTAATATACTTGGAAGCTGTGGATGGTGTGCATGCCTCCTGAGTCAGAATTAAAGTCCACTCTGTATACCTCTTTTCTGTCAGTGGCGTCTTGGAGAAGCCTCTGGGATGAGTGAAATTGCCTCTGGGGGTATGTCACACATTCATCGTGAAGCAGAACCAGTTGTTACCTGCCATGTTTACACATTGGCTTGAGTGACATAATCTTGTTTGGAGGTCTTTCGTTCCTCCCTGATTAAATACTTTTCCTACAGTTGGACAGTTTTCCTTCAGGTGCGCTATACCCCCCACCAGCACTGGGCCCCGTGCTCACTCATCCCTCAACCCATCCACTCAACCCATCCAAACATCATGAACAAGTTTTTAAGGAGAACTGTAAAAAGGAGACTTGAATTATAATTATTCCTCTTTGTCAGACAACGTCTATTTGAGTCTTTTGTGTATTACAATAGGATAAATGTCAGGGGTTTCAACTCTCTGTCACTCAACTGCTAAAACACCTCAGGCCTGGTCTGGAGCTTTTATAAGCCTTGCATGCATATCATTGCATTTGCGTAGTGGCATAGAGCAGTACAGGTGCTGACAGAAGTTGCACACATGTTTAGTAGCCCATGCATGGTCTGTGAAAAATGTGGCCTTTTATAAATGCATTTCATGCAATTCTACATCATTCATCACAACTGGAGACTTTGGCAGAATGTTTTTTATTATTGAAATGATAGGCTACTTTGACAATGACAAACTGAGAATCTGAAATCAATAAAAACCACCTTGTCAGGAATCAATCAATTGCCTAGGTCTAGGTGTGTGGAGACACACACAATATGAGGAGGAAATTATACTCCTAAAAAGCTTTCTAGTTTCACTGACTCACCCAACGATGTACAGCTCACTCCAGGGACAGTGTTATGGGCGAGCCTTAGGGGGCCTGGCCCACCCTGCCGTACCTCCTTTCCCAGATGATTTTCTTTTCAGCAGGAGCCATTTGCTTTCCAACTTGTGTTTTCCCGCGATTGTATTTGAAATATTGCGAAAGGCCTGTTTTGTCTTCATGTTGTTCACTGACAGATTTGCTTTGCATTCCAGACTATAGGCTATGCCTTGTTATTTGGGCTCCACACAATCCACTAGGCAGTTTTTTAAAGAAGCTATTGATCCTCTGTGGCTCAATTATTGGCCTAATCATGGTGTAGTATTGCCTGGCTACCCAAACTCCTTGCTCCGAGCCAAACGATATGCCACGCCCACGGACGCTAGTTTCTTCCCCGCAATGAGTCTGGATCTGAGCACCTCCCTGATGATTTCTAGAACGCAAACACGTTCTCTAACCATTCTGATTGGTCCCAGAAACCGCTGATGACTTTATTTTGTACAAAACCTCTCATTTTAACTTCACCACAATCGACCTCAACGATGTCAGTCTCAGACTGAAGAATGTAGCGAACATAGAGCAGTGGAAGAATTCAGTTTGTCGTCAGGCAAGGTGTACTAGGCTATTCTGAATGATTTTATTTCTTTCTGAACAGATAGCAGTAATTCTATAGCTTTGGCAAATTGATTTACCTCCAGCACCCTTCCAGCGGCTATGATTCTATAAGGAAATAAATGCTAGTGCTGCTTCTGTGGCAGTACTGTTGATATTTAAACTGGGTAGCTTACTACACACACTCAAACTAAGTTTACCACCACTCAAATGGGCACTTGGCGAGTGGGAGGGCGAAGGGGCGGGTACAGGGGCGCAGGTATCTGTGTACGTGCCTCCTCTACTGCTAAAACACCTCTGGCCTGAGGGGTATACTACAAAGTAGGATCAATAAGTTAGCCAGCTGACTTTGATAAACAACCAGAAATAACTTGATTTTCGGGTTTATTAAGATGTAACGATCTTCTTCATCTGAGGAGTATGAAAGATCGGACCAAAACGCAGCGTGGTAAGTGTCCATTTTAATGAAATATAACTGAACACTGAATACAAAATAACCAAATGAAACAACGAAATGAAAATCGAAACAGTTCTGTATGGTAAAACACAGACACAGAAAACAACTACCCACAACCCATAGTGGGAAAACAGGCTGCCTAAGTATGGTTCTCAATCAGAGACAACGATTGACAGCTGCCTCTGATTGGGATCCACACCAGGCCAAACACATAGAACTATAACACATAGAACAAAAACATAGAATGCCCACCCCAACTCACGCCCTGACCAAACTAAAATAGAGACATAAAAAAGGAACTAAGGTCAGGACGTGACAGTACCCCCCCCCCCCCCCCCCCCCAAAGGTGCGGACTCCGGCCGCAAAACCGAAACCCATAGGGAGGATCTGGGTGGGCTTCTGTCCGCGGTGGCGGCTCTGGTGTGGGACGTGGACCCCACTCCACCATAGTCTTGGCCCACAAAACTGTTTGGCTGTAACCTCGGACTGGGGACCCTTGCAGCGGGCTCCGAATAGACGGGAGACTCCGGCTGCACCGGAGTGAAGCGCGACTCCGGCAGCTCCGGAGTGACAGGCGGCTCTGGCAGCTCCTGACTGACGGGCGGCTCTGGCAGCTCCTGACTGACGGGCGGCTCTGGCAGCTCCTGACTGACGGGCGGCTCTGGCAGCTCCTGACTGACGACATAAAGAGACATAAAGAAAATAGAGACATAAAAAAGCAACTAAGGTCAGGACGAGACATAAGAGATATACATTTAGATGTGTGTTTTTGGTTGTTGAATTAAGTAGGCCATGCCCATTTCAAGCTTATTTTTCTAAATAATATAAATATATTTCAGAAAATTTAGGCAAGTTCCTAGTATAATTCCTATATCCTGATTTGTACTATACCCCTCTGATGTTCTCAGGCTTGAGTCATAATATACTGTTTGTATCATCTTTTATAGTTTTGTCATAAGGTGAGTGTAGCTGGTGCATGAAGTCAGGCGCAGGAGAGCAGAATGAGTGAGCAACGTACTTTACTCAACAAGGCACAAGGTAACAATTACACTTGATCAAAACAAGACGGTAAAGATAACGCACGGGTGAACACAGCACCCGTCAAAAAACTAGCCATCAAAATAAACCTAACTGAACATGAATAATCCCGCACAACACCATGGGTGAAACAGAGGGTCTAAATACAGGCACAAATAATTGTGAAATGGAAAACAGGTGTGTGAAAACAAAGACAAAACAAAAGGAAAAAGAAAAGTGGATCCGTTATGGGTAGTAGACCGGCAACGGCGAGCGCCGCCCGAACAAGGAGAGGCACCGACTTCGGAAGAAGTCGTGACAAGTTTATAGATCAATCCATATCCCCCTTCCCTATAATCCTAGTGTGTTGACATGCTGACATAGATAGTAAAACCAATCTTCACCCCTACTGTTACCACCATCATCACCTTCTGTATGGAGCCTGTCTGTGTCCATATCATGGTTCCTCCATGTCCCTCCTCACCCATCACTTAGCTACTGCTGCTGCTGTCTCTTCCTCTGTTCTGTTTGGCTGTAACCTCTCCTCTGCTCTCCTCTGTTCTCCTCTCCTCTGTCCTCCTCTCCTCTGTTCTCCTCCCCTCTGTTCTCCTCCCCTCTGTTCTCCTCTCCTCTGTCCTTCTCTGTCCTTCTCTCCTCTGTTCTCCTCTCCTCTGTCCTTCTCTCCTCTGTTCTCCTCTCCTATGTCCTCCTCTCCTCTTTTCTCCTCTCCTCTGCTCTCCTCTCCTCTGTCCTCTGCTCTCCTCTGCTCTCCTCTCCTCTGTCCTCTCCTCTGCTCTCCTCTGCTCTCCTCTCCTCTCCTCTGTTCTCCTCTCCTCTCTATCCTCCTCTCATCTTTTCTCCTCTCCTCTGTTTTCCTCTCCTCTGTCCTTCTCCAATGTTCTCCTCTCCTCTGTCCTCTTCTCCTCTGTCCTCTCTCCTCTGTCCTCCTCTCCTCTCCCTTCCTCTGCTGTCCTCTGTTCCCACCTGCTTTCTGAATGGATCTGTTGTCATCTCCGTATCCCAGCCGTTATCAACCTGATGTTTCCTCTCCCTCCCAATGAAAGATAGTGTCTGAAAGCTTAGAGAAGATATCTGTGATGTTACAGGAATGACAGCTCTGGGAGATGGGGCGTATCTCCTTTCGTTCTATTTATATTTCTGCCCTTATTTTTATCAACTTTGAAGGTTATTGCATGGAAGGATAGATGGCAATGCCATTATATCTCTACTAAGTAAACAAGTAGTCTTTTCAAGTTGTTTGTTGATATGTCCCGTTTTACAAATTGGAATTTCTGTCATTTCATTTGCATAATAGCTTTTGTACGTGGATATGAACAAGTTGTTAAGCTCTGGAAGATGATGTTTAACTACAATATATACACATCTTGTGGTTTGATTATGTATTCACTAGATGTGTTCAGTTTCTATCGTAATATAGGACTTTTTACTCAAATCATCATACGTATACATTTGTTTGTTTTTCTGTCGATATTGTTAATTCCCTTATTCTATAAAGTAAAGTGTGTGTTATATGTTTTGGTGTACAGTCAACTGAGACATTTCATGGTGTAATACGTAAAGTACATCTCTTGTAGATCATATTTTATGTCATATCTGTTAGCAAAACGTGTTACCAACATTTTTGCATGTGTGTGTTTTTCCTCAGGTACTTTGTTCTGCACAAGCTACCCACCCTAAAGTTCCTAGACACTAGGAAGGTTTGTAAGACAGAACAGCAGGAGGCTGAGGCACGGGGAGCCTTCATGAAGGTGGTTAAACCCAAGTCATCAGACATGGGGGTGAGTGCACACTTTCTATTGTAATACCGTTGCTTTTCCGGACACAGATTAGGCCTGGCCCTGGATTAAGAAGCACTTTCAATGGAGAATCTCAATTGAAAGTTAGATAGAGTATAAAGTGTCTTGAAGTATGTAACTGAATGAGGTGCTACATTCCTGATAGGAGGTACTGGCTCTTCATCCAGGAGAAGACATATTTAGGGCTTTCCAGTCCAGAGAAACTAGAGTACACTAAGGGAATATTCACTGCCCAGTTTATGGAACCTATCAGGAAATAAATAACTAGTTGTTTCTTTTTCAGCCATTCAGAGGGTTGAATGGAGTCCCCCTCATTAGCAGTGTGATGAGAGAGATCCTATATCTCTGATATAGCTGATTATCTAATAGTTCCCTCACCTCGCGTTGGGGTCAATCATTTGTCTAATCCATCTAACCCTATTAAGACCATAATTAAGTGATGTGTATGAGCAGTGAACCCCCCCCCCCCCTCCTTCTCTTTCATTCCTTCCTGTCCTCCTTTCTTCATCCGTGTCTGAGTGTCAGTCTCCCGTTGCAGGGGTCCTGGTGTGGTAGCCCTTTGAACAGAAGCCCTTACCGTGCCCCCTCTCCCTCCCTCCGAGGGGACTCTCTTTAATGAGTGTGTGTGGGTGTGTATGTGTGTGTGTGTCTCTCTGTGTATGTGACCACGGTCTGACCTCATTCCGTATGCATAAGCCCAGATCAAAGTGGACGGGCGGCTGTCCGGTCGCAGCAGCGTCGCGGAGCATGACAGCGCTGGCCATCGGAGCGACATCTCACGTACACGCTTCATTTTCCTCAACCATGCACTTATTCCTCCCTCGCTCGTTAGGGCCAGACTAATTATAGTTTGGGATTTCATAGATGTAACCCTCCTCACCCTTCTCCCCTCATCTCCCTTTCCCCCTCTCCTCCCTCCCTCCTCTTTCAGAGGGGTGTAAATGAATAGCTTTGCTAAGATTTGATTCCATGTAATTACAAGGTCATTAAATATTTACTGGTTGGATCAGCGAGGCTGCCCCGTCCCAAGGTCCCCAGGGCCTTACAGACTGAGAGCAGTCTGGGAGGTAAGAACAAAGCCAACCAATGACGGGGCATGATGCGTTTCGAACAGACTGAGGGTTGCATGGAGAAATCAGGTAGAAATACAGGGTGCATGGAGAAATCAGGTAGAAATACAGGGTGCATGGAGAAATCAGGTAGAAATACAGGGTGCATGGAGAAATCAGGTAGAAATGCAGGGTGCATGGAGAAATCAGGTAGAAATGCAGGGTGCATGGAGAAATCAGGTAGAAATACAGGGTGCATGGAGAAATCAGGTAGAAATACAGGGTGCATGGAGAAATCAGGTAGAAATACAGGGTGCATGGATAAATCAGGTAGAAATACAGGGTGCATGGAGAAATCAGGTAGAAATACAGGGTGCATGGAGAAAGCAGGTAGAAATACAGGGTGCATGGAGAAATCAGGTAGAAATACAGGGTGCATGGAGAAATCAGGTAGAAATACAGGGTGCATGGAAAAAATTGAAATATTTATAATTTCAGACAAAATATTCCAGTGTTTTAGTGTCTGTTCATATGACTCTTTTCTCTTGATTCAACGTGCAAATGGCAGAGCAAGAAAAGAAAACAAGGAAATAAGTTAACCCCATTCTGGCATGTTTGCTAGATTTAGAGGAGTAGAATAATAACACTGCTCATCCACTTCATATGAAAAGAAGCAGAGTGCTTTAACAATGCTTGTTGGCAGGCAAAAGTCACTTTGGAGGATTACAGTATATTTACAAAGCCTTGCCAATGTAGCAGCGACGCTTGCTTCTGTTGTCACAGAGTTAGATATGGCTGAACATTATCAAGCTAGGTCATTTCTATGTGTTTGTGTCAGAGTAAATAGCAAAACATGCTATGTACATTATCAGATAGAAATGTCCCATTATGTGTATCTTCCTTTACTTAAATACTGTAGAAAACACACTTTCAACACTGTTTTTTCTGCTCCACCTTAGTAGCCTTTGACTCAATATACTGTGTAACCTTTATACAGACTTCATACACCCTTTATGTAGTTGGACTTTGCTCATAAGTGATTCGTGAAGTATCTATGTAGGACTTATGAAGACCTATGAATAATCTACAAAGCTTTTATAAATTGTTTGTTTAAAGTGGTACAGCGACCGTGATGAGAGTGAGAGTTGGGCTCGTGTGGTTCTAAACGTCCCATCCCGTGCTTGGGTCCTTGCCTCTTGGGGTGTTGGTTTCCACCATAACAGTTTGTTTTGAGTCCGATGAAGCATGATGTGGCAGCCATAACCCTCTCGGCGGGGCACGTGTACAACCTGCCTCCCCGCCATTTAATTGGCTCCATCATCAGAACCATTGTGTTTCTGACCAATCGTGCGGGTCACCAATTAACGAGTGGTGCAGACAAACGAGGCATTAGGGAGGAAGAGATGATGATGGTGTAATTAGACATTTGTGTTTTCTTTTATGTCTCGTACAGTGGGGCGTCCCTTCATAACACAGGAGCCTGGTGTCTGGAGTTACTGTAGCACAGTTACACTGGACAGTAATTACACTGAACAAAAATATTAACACTAATTAATACTCTCTCTAGTCTCACTAAATTCTCTCTCTCCTCTCTCCCTCCCTTCTCCCTCACACTCTCTCTCTCTTTCTGTGAGAGTTACTCTGTAAATACTGTGGTTGTTTCTGAATACCAATGTTTAGGGTACAATCAAAGTTAAAGAAGTGTCATGACTGATCAGAATGGGTCAGATCAGACAGGTGGGGGATGACCGTCACCAGGCTTCTCTCTCGCCTACAGAGGGGGGGGAGGGAGCTGCTGGATGGTCGACAGTTCCCACCCTGTTGTAAATTACAGGAGAAGGAGACTTTATTTCCCCCAGTGTTAACAGAATTTCCCCCCCCGAAACTCTAACACAGTCAAATGTGAATAATGGAGCAACAATTCTAACACAAGAATGTGGGGAATGGTCAGCGGGGAGCTATAGAAAACTAATGTTATATTGGTTTTCATTTTGTGTTGTCATTAAAAATTGTGTGGACGAAATACTGTAACTTGGAAAGTATAACCCCTTTATAGGTCAAGTTTCCATCCAATACGTTGTGCATATGATATGAAAAAGGATGAGAGTACATTTGTTAAGATATGAATGTGATTTTAGGAGGTATAAGAGAATCTATCGCCTATAAACTGTGCATAAGTAAGTAGCCACACCCCGGTAAGGTCAGAGAGCATGTCAGACCGACGGAACCCTGCCCTTTGGCCAGAGTGCCTAAAATGATTACCAACAGAAATTAACATTAGACCAGGAAACGTAAGGCGGGAGCTACACGTTTGAAATAGTTGGAACGTTCAATACGAGGTGAAGAAATAAACTCACCTTCCTTTAGACCAGAGACACGGCGAGCTGCAGGTCATGTCCATCATGGTCCAAATCCTGAATACCAACACGATGGGGAAAACAAACCCCCCTCTTAAACAATCACTGAAACAGCTGATTAGCTTATTTGAGTCAAATATTTTATTGAAAAGCGAACCTAAGTGGGACTATCCTACTAGGCTCATCACCAATGGGAACGGTCGACACGGCTGGCTAGCTGTCTTCCAGAGTGAACAAAAGTAGAAGACAGGAAAGGGGAGACCCCTTTTGGACAATCAGAGAAATACAGCTTGCCGCTAAAAGGCCAACAACCTTCCTAAGGAGGGCTGGTTCCGACAGAGATAAACGGCAAACAAAGGCACTCACGAAAATACATTAATGATTTCTCATTCCAAACGGGCGGCAGTTTGTGTGCAAACTTTATGATTACTGTGAGAATAGTTCTGAAAAGTATTGACGATAAGTGTCTTCTCTCTCTCTTTCCCCCTTTTCATGTTGTTGTGTAATAAGCCACCATTTTGTAAAAGTCCGCTAGGGAACTTTGTCTCATGTAATAAGTGTGTATGTTATCCTGTTATTATTTAGTTAGCTAGTAAATAAATAATTAAACATATTTGTGTAGTACTGAATCATTAGCAAGGCTGGGACATTAAAAACGTAAATATTTTGTTTCACCGAGTCGTGGCTGAACGACGACTTCAATAACATACAGCTGGTGGGGTTTACGTTGCATCGGTATGATAGAACAGCCGCCTCTGGTAAGACAAGGGGTGGCGGTCTGTGTATACTTTTAACCTGTTAGATCTCTAGGGGCGCTATTTCATTTTTGGATAAAAAACGTTCCCGTTTTAAGCGCGATATTTTGTCACGAAAAGATGCTTGACTATGCATATTCTTGACAGTTTTGGAAAGAAAACACTCTGAAGTTTCAGAATCTGCAAAGATTTTGTCTGTAAGTGCCCCAGAACTCATTCTACAGGCGAAACCAAGATGATGCATCAACCAGGAATTAGCAGAATTTCTGAAGCTCTGTTTTCCATTGTCTCCTTATATGGCTGTGATTGCGCAAGGAATGAGCCTACACTTTCTGTCGTTCGCCCAAGGTCTTAGCAGCATTGTGACGTATTTGTAGGCATATCATTGGAAGATTGACCATAAGAGACTACATTTTCCAAGTGTCCGCCTGGTGTCCTGCGTGGAATTCGGTGCGCAATTGCCAGCTGCTCGTACTTTTCCATTTGATATAGGGGAGAAACCATGTGTCCAAGAACGATGTATCAATGAAGAGATATGTGAAAAACACCTTGATGATTGATTCTAAACAACGTTTGCCATGTTTTCAGTCAATATTATGGAGTTAATTTGGAAAAAAGTTCGCGTTTTGAGGACTGAATTTTCTGATTTTTTTTGGTAGCCAAATGTGATGTATAAAACGGAGCTATTTCTAATACACAAATCTTTTTGGAAAAACTGAGCATCTGCTATCTAACTGAGAGTATCCTCATTGAAAACATCAGAAGTTCTTCAAAGGTAAATGATTTTATTTGAAGGCTTTTATGTTTTTGTTGAAATGTTGCGTGCTGGATGCTAACGCTAATGCTAACGCTAAATGCTAACGCTAGCTAGCTACTTTTACACAAATTATTGTTTTCCTATGGTTGAGAAGCATATTTTGAAAATCTGAGATGACAGTGTTGTTTACAAAAGGCTAAGCTTGAGAGATGGCATATTTATTTCATTTCATTTGCGATTTTCATGAATAGTTAACGTTGTGTTATGCTAATGAGCTTGCTGATAGATTTACACAATCCTGGATACAGGGGTTTTTTCATAGCTAAACGTGACGCAGAAAACGGAGCGATTTGTCCTAAACAAATAATCTTTCAGGAAAAACTGAACATTTGCTATCTGAGAGTCTCCTCATTGAAAACATCTGAAGTTCTTCAAAGGTAAATGATTTTATTTGAATGCTTTTCTGTTTTTTTGTGTAAATGTTGCCAGCTGAATGCTAATGCTAAATGCTACGTTAGCCATCAATACTGTTACACAAATGCTTGTTTTGCAATGGTTGAGAAGCATATTTTGAAAATCTGAGATGACAGTGTTGTTAACAAAAGGCTAAGCTTGAGAGCTAGCATATTTATTTCATTTCATTTGCGATTTTCATGAATAGTTAACGTTGCGTTATGGTAATGAGCTTGAGTCTGTATTCACGATCCCGGATCCGGGATGGGGAGATCAGAAAGGTTAAACAGTCACAATCTAATAGTATCTCATGATAACCTGTAGACCACACTATTTACACACTATGATAGTTTTCATCTATATTTTTAGTAGCTGTCTATCTACCACCACAAACAGATGCTGGCATGAAGACCGCACTCAATGAGCTGTGTAAGGCTATAAGCAAACAAGAAAATGCTCATCCAGAGGTGGCACTCCTAGTGGTCAGGGACTTTAATGCAGGGAAACTTGCATCCTTTTTACCCAATTTCTACTAGCATGTTAAATGTGCAACCAGAGGGGGAAAAAACTCTATACCACCTTTACTCCACACACAGAGTGTAAGGGTGTTTAACTGGCGGCAGAGAAGGAGGAGAGAAATAACTGTGTTTCCAACGGCGCAGTTTAATTACAAAAAAAACCACTGGAAAACATAATAACAAAAATCAATGGGTAACATAACCCGATGCACACCAGTACAGACGTACACATACACTTACAATAAACAATCACTGACAAAGACATGATGGGAAACAGAGTTAGCGGGGATCATTTTCGTCAGCAACCGCTGAATAGCGGATATTACAAAAAAATATTAATATTCATGAAATCACAAGTGCAATTTTGCTTTACAGCGAAAGCAATCCAAGCGTTTGTGTAAGTTTATCGATAGCCTAGCATAGCATTATGTACGCTTAGCATCAGGAAGCTTGGTCACGAAAATCAGAAAAGCAATCAAATGAATCGTTTACCTTTGATGATCTTTGGATGTTTTCACTCACGAGACTCCGTTACACAACAAATGTTCCTTTTGTTCCATAAAGATTATTTTTATACCCAAAATACCGACGTTTGTTTGTCGCGTTATGTTCAGAAATCCACAGGAAAGAGCGGTCACGACAACGTAGACGTAGATGTCCACGGAAACATGTCAAACGTTTTTTATAATCAATCCTCAAGTTGTTTTTAAAATATATGCTTCAACTTTCTGGCGCAGCACGGCATGCTGAAGGTGAACATGGGCGGCGTCCATGAACCAGTCATCCACCGCAGGAGCCTCGGTCTGACTCTGATGCCAAGGAGCCAGAACCGGCTGATACCCCAATACACACTGGAAGGGACAGAGGCCAGTGGAGGAGTGGTGGAGCGAGTTCTGGGCCATCGCTGCCCAGGACACGAACGCTGCCCACTCCCCCGGCCGGTCCTGGCAATAGGACCTCAGAAACATACCCACATCCTGGTTAACTCTATCCACCTGCCCGTTACTCTCGGGGTGAAAACCTGAGGTAAGGCTGACCGAGATCCCCAGACGTTCCATGAACGCCCTCCAGAACCTAGATGTGAACTGGGGACCCCGATCAGACACTATATGGCACCTCGTAGTGCCGGAAACGTATGTAAACAAGGCCTCAGCAGTCTGTAGGGCCGTAGAGAGACCGGGCAACGGGAGGAGACGACAGGACTCCTGGTGTTACCCTATGAGGGAGGAAGATCGGTCAGGAAATCTACCGACAGGTGCGACCACGGCTGTTGTGGAACGGGTAAGGGTTGTCACTTACCTCTGGGCAGGTGCCTAGGAGCCTTACACTGGGTGCACACCGAGCAGGAGGAAACATAAATCTTCACATCCTTAGCCAAAGTGGGCCACCAGTACTTCCCACTAAGACAGCGCACCGTCTGACCTATTGCAGGATGACCAGAGGAGGGTGACGTGTGTGCCCAATAGATCAGACGGTCGCGGACAGCAGACGGAACGTACAGACGCCCAGCTGGACACTGGAGGGGAGCCGACTCTGCACATAACGCCTGCTCAATGTCCGCATCCAGCTCCCACACTACCGGCGCCACCAGGCAGGAGGCGGGGAGTATGGGAGTGGGATCCATGGGCCGCTCCTCTGTGTCATACAGCCAGAACAATGCGTCATGGCCCACCTTGCCTGGCGAGGGTTCAGTCTCCTCGCTGCCCAGATGTACTCCAGATTGCAGTTGTCAATTCAGATGAGAAAAGGGTGTCTAGCCCTAACCTTTTCCAAGTCTACTAAATCATATCCACTTCTCCAACATTCTGAACTTTTTCCAAGTCTACTAAATTATATCCACTTCTCCAACATTCTGAACTTTTTCCATGTCTGCTAAATCATGTCCAGAGAGCTGGATGTCTGCTCAATGTTTTCGGGGGAACATTTAGAGAAAGCATGCATGTAAAAAACAAGTCCTATCTGGTATAAGACTGATGTATTTTTTGTATTTGATGTATTTGTTGTAAGATCAACTCTGTTTGGCGTTGGGTGATGTCAATGTCAAACCTATATTGGTATTATACAATCATACAAGTGTGCTATCTTAATTTGACCAGTTTCTCACAGCAGGAAAATAATCCTACAGCAACAGGAAATGTGAATTATTATTTGTATAATAATTCATGGAATTTTTTTTTGTTTTAAAGTGGAAATTACAAACATTAAAAACCTTTCTGAACCTTGAATAGACTACAATTTGCATTTCCTGCTGTGCAGGAAAAGTATCCGCGACAACAGTGATCAATTTAAGATAGAACATCTGTACTTTAGTATGGCCTGTAGACTATGCCCAGCAAAATCGTATAAAACACAGTAAGTGCAGTAAAAGTAGTTTTATGTGTGGATAAGTTGTCTGCCAGAGGATAATTTAGTGTATTTTCATGCACCACTTGGCCTTAGAAATACATAACACCCTCAGTGTCTCATTGTGTTGTTGTTTATGTTTATGACACTAGCTAGGGAGGTCATCTTCCTGCACCATAGTTATGAAGACAGCGTGATTGGGTCTCTGTCTTATTGGATTTCCTGAGTGGAGAGGATGAGCAATGGGACAAACAGAGAGAGAGAGAGAGACAGATATAGAGGGAGGGAGGGAGGGAGGGAGGGAGATATTTTTTTAAATTAGAGAGAGAAACTAATATAATCAAAGGGAGTATGAGACAGAAGAGGGAAGAGGGATGGCCAAATACCTGAAATAAACAAGTAAATTGAGTGAAGGCCATTGAAGTGTTTTTCCCAGACCGCAACAGACAGACAGACACAGAGAAGAGAGATGCAGAGAGTGGGAATGCCTTGAGCTGTATTTTGGGAAATTGGGCGTGTTGGAATGCCATAATGTGATAATTCTCTTTGAGGACTCGAAGGTCATGGAATGTGATGGCTCTAGACCGCATAGAGACATTTAGACTGCTCTGGCCTGGAGAAAATACCCTGCTTCACCACCACCAAGCCCTCATCATGTTGTTGAAACCTTAAGTTACACTGACCAGGTCTATCAAAACACTCTGAAATCCCGTTCTGTATTTCTGCAATCCTGGGCGCCACTCAGAGAGGCCATGTCGGATTTGACCAGTATTATAAGATTTTACTCCCTGTCCTGCATGTTAAAGTACATTTCACAGTGAAGGAAGTAAACGCTCAGTCCCCTACCACTAAACACAGCTTGGTAGCTACGTCAGGGGTATAATGGTTCCATGGATGTCACTACAGTTTGCTCGGTTAGAGAGTTTGACTTGATATTAGAGCCCAGGACATGAGTTTTTCTCCCCACATCCTGCGTGTAATGTGAAGCAGACTGCGTCGCTGTGCAGTTAGAGCCAGCTCTCGTCTCCCATGAGCCCTTGCTCTCAGGGTGACGGCTCTTCAGTGGAATCGACAGTGACAGAGCCAGGAAAGTCCTCAAGTGGTTCTTTTCAGTTCTGTTTTTCCCTCCGCTGATGTTAACCTGCTTTATTCTGCAGTGGTTCACTTTAAGTTTGCACAGAGGAAAGCAGTCCAAATATCTGAAGTAGACCACATGATTTGAGAGCCATGATTGTGTATTATAGGCCTACACATGATCTTGTGGCATTTTTCGCATTACTAATCTTCAAACATAACAAACAACATGCGATAGAATAGATGGTAGAATGGTGCGGGGGGGGCTGACATTTTACGTGCTCCTAACCAACTGGGCTATTTTGTTTGTTTTTTCGTGTTGTTTGCAACTTATTTTTTTACAAATTTTGTACATAATGTTGCTGCTACCGTCTCTTCTGGACATCAGAACAGCGATTACTCACCTCGAACTGGAAGAATACTTTTTCTTTAATGAGTCTGACATGAAGGATACACTGCTATCCCGGGAACGGGCCAAAATTCCCATAATTTGAATGAAGAAAAGACAGAGAAAAAGGGAGCGGAGGTCAGGCTGCCTTCTGAAAATTCGTAGGCGAGTGAGTAAACCCCCACTGCAATCAGTTCTATTGGCCAACGTGCAATCATTGGAAAATAAAATGGATGATCTACGATCAAGATTATCCTGCCTACGGGACATTAAAAATTGTAATATCTTATGTTTCACCGAGTCGTGGCTGAACGACGACACGGATAATACAGAGCTGCCGGGATTTTCCATGCACTGGCAGGACAGAGAAGCTACGTCTGGTAAGACGAGGGGCAGGGGTGTGTGTTTATTTGTCAATAACAACTGGTGCGCAATGTCTACAATTGAAGAAATTCAGAGGTATTGCTCGTCTGAGGTAGTGTGGTCTACAGCTTAAGATACTCTATCTGCCAAGAGAGTTTTCATCTATATTATTTGTAGGCATCTATTTACCGCAACAAACCGCTGCTGGCACAAAGACAGCACTCACCCAGCTGTATAAGGCCATAAGCAAACAAAAATGCTCATCCCAAAGCTTCTAGTGGCCAGGGTCTTTAATGCAGGCAAACTTAAATCCGTTTTACCTCATTTCTACCAGCTTGTCACGTGCAACCGAAGGGGAAAAAAACTCTAAACCACTTTTACTCTGCACACAGAGATGCATAAACGCTCTCCGTCGCCCTCCATTTGGCAAATCTGACCATAATTATATCCTCCTGATTCCTGCTTAAGCAAAAACTAAAGCAGGAAGTACCAGTGACTCGCTCAATACGAAACTGGTCAGATGCTACGCTACGGGACTGTTTTGCTAGCACAGACTGGAATATGTTCCGGGATTCATCCAATGGCATTGAGGAGTATACCACCTCAGTCACCGGCATCATCAATCAATGCATCGACGACGCAGTGACCGTACATAAATATCCAACCAGAAGCCATGGATTACAGGCAACAGCCGCATTGAGCTAAAGGCTAGAGCTGCCACTTTCAAGGAGCGGGACAATAATCCGGGCACTTATAAGAAATCCTGCTATTCCCTCAGACGAACCATCCAACAAGCAAAGCGTCAATACAGGATAAAGATTGAATCCTACTACACCGGCTCGGATGTCGCAGGGCTTGAAAAGTATTACTGACTACAAAGGGAAACCCAGACGTGAGCTGCCCAGTGACGTGAGCCTAGCAGACAAGCTAAATGCCTTTTATGCTCTCTTCGAGGCAAGCAACACTGAAGCATGCATGAGAGCCCCGGCTGTACTGGACGACTGTGTGACAACGCTCTCGGTATCCGATGTTAGCAAGACCTTTAAACAGGTCTACATTCACAAAGTTGCGGGGCCAGACGGATTACCAGGACGTGTACTCAAAGTATGCGCGGACCAACTGGCAAGTGTCTTCACTGACATTTTCAACCTCTCCCTGACCGAGTCTGTAATACTTATGTTTAAAGCAGACCATAGTACCTGTGCCCAAGGATGCGAAGGTAACCTGCCTAAATGATTACCGTCCATAGCACTCACGTTTGTAGCCATGAAGTGTTTTGAAGGGTTGGTTATGGCTCACATCAACAGCATCCTCCCGGATAGCCTAGACCAAAAGCCATCCTGCCATCCAGGACCTATATACTAGGCGATGTCCGAGGAAAGCCCAAAAATTTGTCAGACCCCCAGTCACCCAAGTCATAGACTGTTTTCTCTGCTACCACACGGCAAGCGGTACCGGAGCGCCAAGTCTAGGACCAGAAGACTCCTTAACAGCTTCTACCCCCAAACCATAAGACTACTGAACAATTAATAAAATGGCCACAGGGTACCCCCTGTATATAGCCTCATTATTGTTATTTTATTGTGTTACCTTTTATTAAATTTTACTTTAGTTTATTTAGTAAATATTTTCTTAACTTTATTTCTTGAACTGTGCTGTTGGTTAAGGGCTTGTAATTAAGCATTTCACAGCAAGGTCTACACATGATGTATTGAGCGCATGTGACAAATACAGTTTGAGTTGATTTGATAGCGCTTTGAGGATGTAGTGGGTTTGCTGAATCATTTTAATGGATACATTCCAGAATATGCTTCTCAACAAGAACATACTACCAAACAGATTGCTGTGAAAGCAAATTTATCATACATACTGTTTTCTCTCAGCCTAGTAATTGATATATTTCCAGATTTATGAAAATATTTCAATTATATTATTACTTTTGGGGCTCCTGCGTGGTGCAGCAGTCTAAGGCACTGCTCCTCAGTGCTTGAGGCATCACTACAGACACCTTGGTTTGAATCTAGGCTGTATCACAAGCGGCCGTGTTTGGGGGCCCCACAGGGCGGCGCACAATTGGCCCAGCGTCGTCCGGGTTTGGCCGGTGTAGGCCGTCATTGTAAATAAGAATTTGTTCTTAACTGACTTGCCTAGTTAAGTAAAGGTTATTATTATTATCATGTCCAATGTTTTCTTTGCTTTGCTTCTGTATAGGTTATAAGTCAGGACAATGTTGTGAATGGAGGAGCAAAACTCCAGTACATTTTCATACATTTCCTGGTTTTCCAGAAAATCTGGTTAAAAATTTCCAGAATCAGTAGGGAATAAACAGAACATCCAATTAGGATTTCCCGAAAGATTTTTGCAACTCTAATGATAGATGATGTGTTTCCATGTCATGAGTCCTACCCTGTATTGGCCTCAGACTAGCTTGTGCTAACACTCAAGTACTGGATGTTCTCTTTTCCATTCTCACATAAGGTTTGGATATTATTATCCTTTGAGACATTTTTGATATTTTTGATACACTGTTCTTAATTTTGAAGTAACATGTGTTAGGAAAAATACAATTTAGTAAATAGGTATTAAGAATAATTTGATTTAGTAAATAGGTATTAAGAATAATACGATTTAGTGACGGATACTTTACAGGTTATACAGCTTCTACATATGGAAAAAATAAAATACAGAAAAAGTTGACAGAAAAAAAGCAACCAGATGTTTAAGCGTGACATACCACACAATACTGCTCGCCGTGTTTGGGCATTGTTAATTCATGTTATGGATGGCATTCTGATGGACTCCAGACAATGCAATTCACTGAAAACAACAGAGCCATAACAGAGATTAATCTCTTTTAATTGTGACAGGCCAGTTCAGAACATGACCATTCATGCTTGTTATAGTACGTCTCTATAATCATCTTGTTATTGAGGTTTTTGTTTCAAGTGTTTAGGCAACAGGAAATATCCAGCACTACTTTCTGACTCTCTCTCCCTGCACTCTTCAGTCAGAAACTGAAACACATGAAAGAATTGTCTTCCCCATGTCAGGGACGGCATGGATCACACAGTCTCCCACTGTCTGTCGGTTCTTACAGTCTATGGACCTGAAGTGTCGGCTCAGCGTCGGCTCGTTCACTCAGTGTTTGGACCGACCAGCTTTGAAAACAGAGGGAAAAGTTCTGCATGTTATGCGATTTGGTAGCTGTGACTTGTGAGGTCACGGCGAGGGCAACGGTGCAAACAACTGTAATCAGAGGGAGTGACTCAGTATTCTTATAAATCACATCACAGGCATCATAAACACACTGTGCTACTTTAAAGCACCTTTAAATGAATTACCGTATAAAAATCTATAGATGTTTTTAAGGGCTCGGATAGTGTTTCTGAGTGGTACTGCTTTTATATTTACAGATGTTCCTCTCTGGTTTTGGTATGAAGAAAATGGGGACAATACCATTGTGGTGAACCGTTTGTTGTCTCGATGTCTCATGCATTTAGTGTTTTAGTTTGAGTCCCGACTGAAAGCTGTCCAAGGCTGGGCAATAATAATGTGGTCTTTTTTTCCCCTGTTTTTAAATACAGTTTTTTACAAATTTGACAAATAATAATAATGCTTGCATAAGCTCTGCTACTTTTATTCACGTCAGTAAAATCCAAGTATTTGTCGACTTCTTTATCATTATCATAATATTGAGCTTGAGGTTTTAGCATCAGAAAAGTACATCATGTTCCAGAACTGTACCAGATATAATAATGATAATAAGCCAATGAGAATGTTAATGTTCTTCCTTCTGCATTGTTGCTGCTCTAGGATCTGTCTCTTTAAGACACAGGAAAAGGCTGTCAAATATAACGTTTCCACTCAAATTAAACTGTCTCTTAACACCATTGATCATACTTTACCAACATACAGTGGGGAGAATAAGTATTTGATACACTGCCGATTTTGCAGGTTTTCCTACTTACAAAGCATGTAGTGGTCTGTAAATGTTATCATAGGTACACTTCAACAGTGAGAGACGGAATCTAAAACAAAAATCCAGAAAATCACATTGTATGATTTTTAAGTAATTAATTTAAATTTTATTCCAAGCTGTTTAAAGGCACAGTCAACTTAGTTTATGTAAACTTCTGACCCACTGGAATTGTGATACAGTGAATTATAAGTGAAATAATCTATCTGTAAACAATTGTTGGAAAAATTACTTATGTCATGCTCAAAGTAGATGTCCTAACCGACATGCCTTAACTTCTTATGGCTACAGGGGCAGTATTGAGTAGCTTGGATGAAAAGGTGCCCAGAGGTGTCCAGAGTAAACTACCTGCTTCTCAGTCCCAGTTGCTAATATATGCATATTAGTATTAGTATTGGATAGAAAACACTCTGATGTTTCTAAAACTGTTTGAATAATGTATGTGAGTATAACATAACTCATATGGCAGGCAAAACCCTGAGAAGAAATCCAAACAGGAAGTGGGAAATCTGAGGTTGGTCGATTTTCAACTCAGCCTCTATTGAATACACAGTGGGATATTGGTTATGTTGTACTTCCGATGGCTTTCACTAGATGTCAACCGTCTTTAGAAACTTGTTTGAGGATTCTACTGTGAAGGGGGAGAGAATGAGAGAAGATTGAGTCAGAGGTCTGCCAGCAGTCACGTGATGGTTACATGCATTTCACATGAGAGGTAGCTTGCGCTCCTTTGCTTTTCTGAAGATTAAGGAATTCTCCGGTTGGAATATTATTGAAGTTTTATGTTAAAAACATCCTTAAGATTGATTCCATACATCGTTTGACATGTTTCTACGGACAGTAACAGAACTTTTTGACATTTCGTCTGCAAATAGTGAACGCGCTTCGTGACTGGATTTGTTTACCAAACGCACTAACAAAAGTAGCTATTTGGACATAAATGATGGACATTATTGAACAAATCCACATTAAATGGTTGAACTGGGATTCCTGGGAGTGCATTCTGAAGAAGATCATCAAAGGTAAGTGAATATTTATAATGTTATTTCTGATTTCTGTTGACTCCAACATGGCGGATATATCTATTTGTTTTCTGAGCGCCGTTCTCAGATTATTTGCATGGTTTGCTTTTTCCGTAAAGCTTTTTTGAAATCTAACACAGCAGTTGCATTAAGGAGAAGTTTATCTATATTTCCATATCTAACACTTGTATTTTCATCAACATTTATAATGAGTATTTCTGTAAGCTGATGTGGCTCTCTGCAATGTCACCAGATGTTTTTGGAACTAGTGAACATAACGCGCCAATGTATACTAAGATTTTTTTATATAAATATGCACTTTATCGAACAAAACATACATGTATTATGTAACATGAAGTCCTATGAGTGTCATCTGATGAAGGTCATCAAAGGTTAATGATTAATTTTTATCTCTATTTGTGCTTTTTGTGACTCCTCTCTTTGGCTGGGAAAGTGGCTGTATTTTTCTGTGACTTTGCGGTGACCTAACATAATCGTTTGTGGTGCTTTCGCTGTAAAGCCTATTTGAAATCGGACACTTTGGTGGGATTAACAACAAGATTACCTGGGGCTCTGTCTGTACTGTGGCCAGGGAGGGCACAAGCACCAGCGGTATCCGTTACTTCAGAATCCAAGATTCACTGCTCTTCCTGTTAGACTCTTTTTAGTGCCCATCACTCTGGTTGACAGTCCCTCATGCCTTGTGTCTACAGCTTTAGTGGATTCCGGCGCCGCGGGGAACTTTATTGATCAGACCCTTGCCTCCTCTCAATATTACTACCTACACTCTCTCCTCCCCTTTTCCGGTTTAAGGTCTCGACTGTCGCCCTCTAAGATCCGGAACCATCACCCAACAACTAGCCCTCACCGTGGAGTCCAATCAGGAGAATATCACCTTCTTCATCACCAGTTCACAAGATCGTCCTCGGCCTCCCTTGGCTTCAACACCATAACCCCACCATTTCATGGTTGAGGATGAGAATCACAGACTGGTCACCTGAATGCCAGAGGACCTGCTTCCCATCCTCCCGAGTTGTAGCTCCTGTGGTCTGGGACGTAGATGTGGACATCCGCCAGGCTCTGGAGAGGGAGCCCGTTCCCCTGAACTGTCCTCCCGAGCGCATCTACATACATTCCCACAGGGATAAGGGATCGGCTGCTGACCTGGGCACACACAGCAGAGCGCATCTACATACGTTCCCACAGGGATAAGGGATCGGCTGCTGACCTGGGCACACACAGCAGAGCGCATCTACATACGTTCCCACAGGGATAAGGGATCGGCTGCTGACCTGGGCACACACAGCAGAGCGCATCTACATACATTCCCACAGGGATAAGGGATCGGCTGCTGACCTGGGCACTCACAGCAGAGCGCATCTACATACATTCCCACAGGGATAAGGGATCGGCTGCTGACCTGGGCACACACAGCAGAGCGCATCTACATACATTCCCACAGGGATAAGGGATCGGCTGCGGACCTGGGCACACACAGCAGTCGTCTCTGGATATCCAGGTATTTCTCGCACCATCCACTCCATCGCTGAGATATACTGGTGGCCCACCTTAGTGTGACATCCTGCGCCATGTCAACTCCTGTTCTGTGTGCCCAAACTAAGGTTCCTCTGAATGCTTGATCAGGGAATCTCCTTCCGCTTCCCGTGCCTCAGTGACCCTGGTCTCTCTATCCATTGACTTTGTAACCGATCTCCCCTCTGAAGGTTTCACCACCATTCTGCTGGTAGTGGATAGATTTTCTAAATCATGTCGTTTAATCTCTCTTCCTGGTCTAACCACTGCTCTCCAGGTCGCTGAGGCACTCTTCCAGCAGGTCTTACGGCATTATGGCCTTCTGAAGGACATCGTCTCTGATCGTGGCCCCCAAGTCACATCACAAGTATGGAGGGCCTTCATGGAGAAGCTCAGGGTCGTGGTCAGTCACTACCATATCACACACTGCCCAGTCACTACCGTATCACACACGTGTTTCCCTTCTCAGGCCAGTGGTTCCTGGTCCTCTAGCTGATGCTGTCCCCCACGACACCCCATCAACCACCCTGGACACCGAGGGCAGTCCGGCGAATGCTGTCAGATCTCTGCTGGACTGGAAGGGGTATGGCCATGAGGAGTGTTGTTGGGTTCCAGTGGAGGAAATTCTGGATTCCAACATCATCCGTGATTTCCACCTTCGCTGCCCAGATCGACCCGCTCCACGTCCCCGGGGTCGTCCTCCTGGTCGGCATTGCCCTGCGGCAGGAGCCGCGCAGTACTGTCACATCTGCTCCGGCGTGATGTCGCCAGAATACTAACCACCAGTCCTGGGAATCATGGCACACACCTGGCACTCATCATTATGACTCACACCTAGACTCCATTACCTTCATCATTTCCTCCCCTTTATGTCATTCTCCCATGTTCACTCACCAGTTGGTATTGTTCCTGTGTATCGGCATTATGTTCGTGTCGTGTTCTTGGTTTTGTTGTTTTATTAAAACGTTTCACCTGCACCTACTTCCGACCGACCGTCCCATCATTATACCTTCTTGTAGCAACAGGTCTCTCTCTCGCTCATACTGATCCCTTCTCATTTTACCTCACGCCCCACAAAACCCTCCAAGCTCTACTGTATGCAGAAACAGTTATTCTAGAGGCTAGATTGATGATTTAACATAATTGATTATAAATGGATTAAATTTATTATAAAACAGAGGTTTTTCCTTATTTCCGTTATGGTCCCTTTCAAACCTACACTGAACGAGCCTGTATTCTGGTATTTCCTTCTCATATCAACAACACTTGAGTTGGGTTAAAATTGACTAGTTGACATTGACAGTCTGTGTATCTAATGCTTAACTATAGCTTCACTTCAATGACAGGACTTATTCAATTATGTTGTTAGTCATTACAAAGTACAAGCTTGTTGCTGTACTCTGTGTTAGTCTCTGGTGATTGTGTCTGTGTTAGTCTCTTGTAATGATGATCTGTTGCCAGGCTAATGAGAGACAGATGGTTGGGTTCTGAAGGGCTTGGGTCTGTAGCTAATGCTGTTGTTTCCCTGGGCTATACCAGGAGCTGGATCTCTCTGTCAGAGATGGATAATTTATCTATTATACAGTGCATTCGGAAAGTATTCAGACCCCTTGACTTTTTACACGTTACTTTACAGATTTATTCTAAAATGTATTAAATCATTTTTTTCCTTCAATCTACACAAAATGCCCCGTAATGAAAATGCAAAGGTTTTTTGAAATTTTTACTAAAGTATTAAAAATAAAAACTGATATCACATTTACATAAGTATTCAGACCCTTTACTCAGTACTTTGAAGCGTCTTTGGCAGGGATTACATCCTCAAGTCTTCTTGGGTATGACGCTACAAGCTTGGCACAAGCTTCGATGGGGAGCATCGCTGCACAGCTATTTTCAGGTCTCTCCAAAGATGTTCAATTGGGTTCAAATCCGGGCTCTTGCTGGGCCACTCAAGGACATTTAGAGACTTGTCCCAAAGCCACTCTTGCATTGTTTTGGCTGTGTGCTTAGGGTTGTTGTTCTGTTGGAAGGTGAACCTTCGCCACAGTCTGAGGTCCTGATCGCTCTGGAGCAAGTTTTCATCAAGGATCTCTCTGTACTTTTCTCCGTTCATCTTTCCCTCAATCCTGACTAGTCTATCATTCCCTGCCACTGAAAAATTTCCCCACAGTATGATGCTGTCACTACCACGCTTCACCGTAGGGATGGTGCCAGGTTTCCTCAAGATGTGACACTTGGCATTCAGGCCAAAGAGTTCAATCTTGGTTTCATTAGACCAGAGAATCTTGTTTCTCATGGTCTGAGAGTCTTTAGGTGCCTTTTGGCAAACTCCAAGCGGGCTGTCATTTGCCTTTTACTGAGGAGCGGCTTCCATCTGTCTACTCTACCATAAAGGCCTGATTGGTGGAGTGCTGCAGATATGGTTGTCTTTCTGGAAGGTTCTTCCATCTCTACAGAACTCTGGAGCTCTGTCAGAGTGACCATCAGGTTCTTGGTCACCTGCTTGACAAAGACCCTTCTTCCCTGATTGCTCAGTTTGGCCGGGCGGCCAGCTCTAGGAAGAGTTCCAAACGTCTTCCATTTAAGAATGATGGAGGCCACTGTATTCTTGGAGACATTCAATGCTGTAGAAATGTTTTGGTACCCTTCCCCAGATAGGTATGTTGGTACCCTTCCCCTTGACACAATCCTGTTTCGGAGCTCTACGGACATATCCCTCGACCTCATGGCTTGGATTTTGCTCTAACATGCACTGTCACCTGTGGGATCTTATGTAGACAGGTATGTGCCTTTCTAAATCTTGTCCAATCAATTGAATTTACCACAGGTGGACTCCAATCAAGTTGTAGAAACATCTCAAGGATGATCAATGGAAACAGGATGCACCTGAGCTCAATTTCGAGTCTCATAGCAAAGGGTCTGAATACTTATGTAAATATTTCTGTTTTTTATTTCAAATAAATTTGCAAAAATTTCTAAAAACATGTTTTTGCTTTGTCATTATGGGGAATTGTGTGTAGATTATTGTTTTTAAATACATTTTAAAATAATTGTTTCTATTTTTTATTTAACCTTTATTTAACTAGGCAAGTCAGTTAAGAACAAATTCTTATTTATTCTTATTTATAAATTCTTACAATGACGGCCTACCAGGGAACAACTGCCTTGTTCAGGGGCAGAAGACAGATTTTTACCTTTTCAGCACGGGGATTCGATCCAGCAACCTTTTGGTTACTGGCCCAACGCTCCAACCATTAGACTACCTGCCCCCTGGCAGTCACAAAATGTGGAAAAAGTAATGTGGTCTGAATACTTTTCCGAATGCACTGTATATCTATCTCCTTTAGTTGATAGGGGAATTACTGTTTAATCAACATTTCAGTTTCACATGAATGCAAAAAGTACCAGAGTTGCTATTGTTAATTAAGCTGTTAGATCCTTCATTTCCTCTGTAGTCTCAAATCAAAACAAAGTTTATTTGTCACGTGTGCTGAATACAACAGGTATTATAGTGAAATGCTTACTTACAGGCTCTAACCAACAGTGCAAAAAAAGGTATCAGGTGAACAGTAGGTAAATAAAGAAATAAAACAACTGTAAAAAGACAGTGAAAAATAACAGTAGCGAGGCTACATACAGTAGTGAGGCTATAAAAGTAGCGATGCGACATACAGACACCGGTTAGTCAGGGTGATTGAGGTAGTATGTACATGTAGATATGGTGACTATTTATATATGATGAACAGAGAGTAGCAGTGGCGTAAAAGAGGGGCTGGCGGGTGGCAGGACACAATGCAGATAGCCCGGTTAGCCAATGTGCGGGGGCATTCCAGGTCTAGTTAGCGTCGTTATAGTAATCCTGCCTAAGATTTCATCAGACAATGCAAATGGTACCTCTGTGAGTTATAAGTATGTCTTCATGCTGTAGCTGATACACATCATGTTGCAACTGTATAGCTCATAATCTGTTTGATTAGGATTGGAGGATATGTGTGTTTTTGTGGTTGTTAAATTATTATTTTGATTATTGTCTTCAGTGTAGTAAACAGAATGAGCTGTAGGCCTATATCATGTGTATGGGGATCCTAAAACTCATTTAACAAAAGTGATGATTGACATAATGTCCTTGTTTTGACTTAACTATAGTTGTATAGTAGGTTTAAAAAAAACACATTTACTTTGGTGAATCACTTGGAGGCCGATGTGGAGCTACAGTTGTAGGATCTTAATTAGATCACCCTGTTGTTGCAGGAGTTTTAAATAAGGCTTCTATAGTTTCAAATTTCCACTTTAAAATGTCAGACTTGATTTGCCCTAACTAAAAATATATCAACCACAACAAAAATGTCCATTAATTATAATCCACACAATAATTCATATTTCCTTTTGCTACAGGATTAATTTCCTGCTGTGAGAAACGGGTCAAATTAAGATCCTGCATCCGTATGGGAAACTCTCTGCTCTCAATAGCAGTTGTTGACTTTCAGGAGTGAGGGAGGGAGGGAGGGGAAGATGCCAAAATGAAAGTCCCCTCAATTGAAGTTTGTGCTTACACAGGCCCTCTTTGTGGCTTTTAAAGCTTGTCAGACACGTCAGGCGCGGCGAGAAAAAGTATATTGTTTCCAACCACTTGGATTCCTTTCCCTCTCCTGACATCTGCCACTCTGTAAAGATGATACATTCCTGCCTCATTAAGCGTGGGTGTGGGATTACAGGCTGACAACACATTAATCATTGCTGTGTGGCAGCTAGGCAGGCAGCAGCCAACGGCCCCATACCAGCTAGCTACAGGCATTGTTAACCAAACTATTCTAATGTGTCACTTTACAGCCTGTGACAGCGTCTAATCAATCACCCTGAATGGCAGAATTGATAGATTACACCATTTATACTGAGTGGAATGAAAGGTAGAGTTTCCACCTACTGTCATTGTGGAGACCACGATAGCCCCAGCCCGTCTTCCCCAGCCCCTCCTCCCCAGCCCCTCTTCCCCAGCCCCTCTGCCCCAGCCCCTCTGCCCCAGCCCCTCTGCCCCAGCCCCTCTTCTCCAGCCCCTCTTCCCCAGCCCCTCTTCCCCAGCCCCTCTTCCCCAGCCCCTCTTCCCAAGCCCCTCATCCCCAGCCCCTCTTCCCCAGCCCCTCTGCCCCAGCCCCTCTGCCCCCAGCCCCTCTGCCCCCAGCCCCTCTGCCCCAGCCCCTCCTCCCCAGCCCCACTCCCCCAGCCCCTCTGCCCCAGCCCCTCTGCCCCAGCCTTTCCGTCACTGAGCCGCAGCCTGAATAGAAACACAGAAAACAGAGAAAAGAAAGGGAAGAAAGAAAGAAGGAGAGACAGACCATGGCGCAGCATTGTGAACTTTTTAAAGCAGACGGTGTTGAGCTCCTTGGTGGCTGAGTTTTCATGTAGGGAGGTATTGTTCTACTACACAGCATAGTTCCAAGGCAGGGTTCTTCACACCGCCACTGAGCTATTGTCATCTCTGTCGCTATCCCTGGCAGCTCACTCTCTGGCAGGTCAATGTAGGGCTTTGTCTGCTGAGGTACCAGTTTTCTCTGTGACCCCGTTGGGAAGGTTGAGGTTTTGTTGTTGCAGGAGGTTTGTGTCGGAAAGTGAATGATTTACATGTATATGACAACAATATGACAGGTCACGTATACTGTATGTGTATTCATTCCTCAATGATTAAAGCTGTAGTCAGAATAATGGATAACTGTTTGGTCCTCAATGCTCAATGTTTTAGTCAGAATAATGGATAACTGTTTGGTCCTCAATGCTCAATGTTTTAGTCAGAATAATGGATAACTGTTTGGTCCTCAATGCTCAATGTTTTAGTCAGAATAATGGATAACTGTTTGGTCCTCAATGCTCAATGTTTTAGTCAGAATAATGGAAAACTGTGTTTGCAAATGGTTTACTAAGCCCTAACTTTCTATTTTTCCATCCTGCTCGTGATCCTTGGAACACGTGGATGACATTTCCAGTTAGCCCTTCTCATAAGGTTACGTTTCTTTGTGTCCATTTTGGTCTGTTTGTCTTTGTCTTGAAGGAGATGTTCTCACCAAGCTTTGAGGAGATATTGGATAGGAGATGTTTAGTCTGAGAGGCTGCCAGTTATTAGAAGAATAGAAAGAAGCTGAGAGAAGAAAAATAAACAATCCCTCATGATTTTGACAGCCAGTAAATCCAGGTACTTTTCAGCGAGGCAGGGCGCCGTCAGGAACTTAGTTAACTAGCGTAGACGACTGGGAGTCCCAAGTAATTTACCCTCAGAGATGCAATCGCAAATACCAAGCAGGAGCTCCTACGCTTCTATCCCGGACCTGATATTGCTTTGTGTATTCATGCAAAAATCTAGTGACATACTCAATGGTGTCTGTCAGCCGACGGATTGGATTCTCTGCCTAGCGCGTCTCCGTTTGCAGCATGCTGGTCAATTATTTCTGAAGCTGTCAGTGCACGGGGAGACACAGTTATTTAGTCTGTGTTAACTCTGCATTATTAAGACGCTGTCTTGACAGAGAATAACACACCTGAGCGTTTGTTTCAATTCGCTGTTTGATGGGGGTAACCTTCAAATTCAGTGACCTCTGTGTCTCACTTCCCTGTTTGTTGTTTTTCTACATCCCGTCTGGTCCATTAGTAACTGGACCTGTCATAGAAACCAAGTGAATCCAGTGACCAGCCGTCGTCTAATCTAACACTACAATGTTCACAACAAGATGTCTTCATTTGTTGGTACAGATTGCTGTGATCTCGTGGTGGCAGGAAGTAGACTGTATGATATCACTCCATGTTCAAGGTGACAGGAAGTAGACTGTATGATATCTCTCCATGTTTATGGTGACATGAAGTAGACTGTATGATATCTCTCCATGTTTATGGTGACAGGAAGTAGACTGTATGATGTCTTTCCATGTTCATGGTGACAGGAAGTAGACTGTATGATATATCTCCATGTTCTATGGTGACAGGAAGTAGACTGTATGATACACTACATGACCAAAAGTATGTGATCACCTGCTCGTCAAACATCTCATTCCAAAATCATGGTCAGTAATGTGGAGTTGGCCACAAGAGCATTAGTGAGGTTGGGCACTGATGTCGGGCATGCACGTGCGCATGCTTGTGTGTGTGCATTTAGTTAGGACTAGTTCTGTGTCTGAGTACCAGTACCGTACAGTACAGTAGTTAGGACTAGTTCTGTGCCTGAGTACCAGCAACTCACAGTAGTTAAGACTAATTCTCTCTCGGTCTGAGTACCAGTAACATACAGTACAGTAGTTAGGACTAGTTCTGTGTCTGAGTACCAGCAACTCACAGTAGTTAAGACTAATTCTCTCTCGGTCTGAGTACCAGTAACATACAGTACAGTAGTTAGGACTAGTTCTGTGTCTGAGTACCAGTACCGTACAGTAGTTAAGACTAATTCTCTCTTTGTCCGAGTACCAGTACCGTACAATACAGTAGTTAAGACTAATTCTGTGTCTGTGTACCATGTAACGTACAGTACAGTAGTTAGGACTAGTTCTGTGTCTGAGTTACAGTACAGTAGTTAGGACTAGTTCTGTGTCTGAGTTACAGTACGGTAGTTAGGACTAGTTCTGTGTCTGAGTTACAGTACAGTAGTTAGGACTAGTTCTGTGTCTGAGTTACAGTACAGTAGTTAGGACTAGTTCTGTGTCTGAGTTACAGTACAGTAGTTAGGACTAGTTCTGTGTCTGAGTGACAGTACAGTAGTTAGGACTAGTTCTGTGTCTGAGCACCAGTACAGTAGTTAGGACTAGTAAGGAGAGACAGATGAGGGGACAAGTTGTTTAAACTTTAATCTGCCTAGCTGAATAATAACAGGAGAGTTTTAAGCATCAGGTGTCAGGCCTGCATGATGATGAATGAGAAACCTGATCAGGTAAAACCTGACTATCCTCACAATGAGAGACCAGTATCTGATTAGGAGGTGACAGACACTGTAAAAACATCTCACAATTCTCTGGTCTCCCTCCCTCCTCTCTCTCTCTCTCTCTCTCTCTCTCTCTCTCTCTCTCTCTCTCTCTCTCTCTCTCTCTCTCTCTCTCTCTCTTTTTCTCTCTTTTTCTCTCGGTCTCTATTTTTCTCTCTTAATTTCTCTCTCTTTTCTCAACAAGTCAGACCCTTCTATAATTAATGTCCCTCGGGGCTATCCATAGGTCATGCTAGGGGGCCCCATCTCGACAGGTAGGCCTGACACCTTTAGCTCCGTGGCTTATGTTATCCATACTGGTGCGTTTGAGGGATGAGGAGGGGTTGAGGGGGGGGTGACGGAGAAAGATTCCAGATCTTCTGTTTTACTTTCCACCTGAGAGACAAAACTGAGGGCTTTCAGAGGATTAACCAGCCATGACTGCTGCATTAAAGGCTTAGGCTGTCAGAGGCCTGATGCTATGACAGGCACCCCACAAACACACGGTTACACACCGTTTATATGACCCCAGTTCATGCTGTATGAATTTAGTCATTACATTTAGTCATTACATTATAGGCCATCAGGCTGAAAATGACATAAATGTGTTGTTGAACAATTGTCTTCCTTGGAATCATTACATCCAATCTCTTTCCATTTCTCTGACTTTAGCACTTTGAGTACATTTCCCCAAAAGTGTTCTGTTTTGCTCAAATTGTTTTTTCCTCTTCTCAGAATATCAACTTCCTTTTGTGATTAGGCCACTCAGTGCAGTTTGATGCCACCCGGTTTGTTATTGGTTCCCTATTGAATGACTTATTGAGTCTCTGCTATTCAACCCTGAGTCCCTGCTATTCAGCCCTGAGTCCCTGCTATTCAGCCCTGAGTCCCTGCTGTTCAGCCCAGAATCCCTGCTGTTCAGCCCAGAGTCCCTGCTGTTCAGCCCAGAGTCCCTGCTGTTCAGCCCAGAGTCCCTGCTATTCAGCCCAGAGTCCCTGCTGTTCAGCCCTGAGTCCCTGCTGTTCAGCCCTGAGTCCCTGCTGTTCAGCCCAGAGTCCCTGCTGTTCAGCCCAGAGTCCCTGCTATTCAGCCCTGAGTCCCTGCTATTCAGCCCTGAGTCCCTGCTATTCAGCCCTGAGTCCCTGCTATTCAGCCCTGAGTCCCTGCTATTCAGCCCTGAGTCCCTGCTATTCAGCCCTGAGTCCCTGCTATTCAGCCCTGAGTCCCTGCTATTCAGCCCTGAGTCCCTGCTATTCAGCCCTGAGTCTCTGCTATTCAGCCCTGAGTCTCTGCTATTCAGCCCTGAGTCCCTGCTATTCAGCCCTGCTATTCAGCCCTGAGTCCCTGCTATTCAGCCCTGCTATTCAGCCCTGAGTCCCTGCTATTCAGCCCTGCTATTCAGCCCTGAGTCTCTGCTATTCAGCCCTGAGTCCCTGCTATTCAGCCCTGCTATTCAGCCCTGAGTCTCTGCTATTCAGCCCTGAGTCCCTGCTATTCAGCCCTGCTATTCAGCCCTGAGTCTCTGCTATTCAACCCTGAGTCCCTGCTATTCAGCCCTGCTATTCAGCCCTGAGTCTCTGCTATTCAGCCCTGAGTCCCTGCTATTCAGCCCTGCTATTCAGCCCTGAGTCCCTGCTATTCAGCCCTGAGTCCCTGCTATTCAGCCCTGCTATTCAGCCCCGAGTCCCTGCTATTCAGCCCTGAGTCCCTGCTATTCAGCCCTGCTATTCAGCCCTGAGTCCCTGCTATTCAGCCCTGCTATTCAGCCCCGAGTACCTGCTATTCAGCCCTGAGTCCCTGCTATTCAGCCCTGAGTCCCTGATATTCAGCCCTGAGTCCCTGATATTCAGCCCTGAGTCCCTGCTATTCAGCCCTGAGTCCCTGCTATTCAGCCCTGAGTCCCTGCTATTCAGCCCTGCTATTCAGCCATGAGTCCCTGCTATTCAGCCCTGCTATTCAGCCCTGAGTCCCTGCTATTCAGCCCTGCTATTCAGCCCTGAGTCTCTGCTATTCAGCCCTGAGTCCCTGCTATTCAGCCCTGCTATTCAGCCCTGAGTCTCTGCTATTCAGCCCTGAGTCCCTGCTGTTCAGCCCAGAGTCCCTGCTGTTCAGCCCAGAGTCCCTGCTGTTCAGCCCAGAGTCCCTGCTATTCAGCCCAGACTCCCTGCTGTTCAGCCCTGAGTCCCTGCTGTTCAGCCCTGAGTCCCTGCTGTTCAGCCCTGAGTCCCTGCTATTCAGCCCTGAGTCCCTGCTATTCAGCCCTGAGTCCCTGCTATTCAGCCCTGAGTCCCTGCTATTCAGCCCTGAGTCCCTGCTATTCAGCCCTGAGTCTCTGCTATTCAGCCCTGAGTCTCTGCTATTCAGCCCTGAGTCCCTGCTATTCAGCCCTGCTATTCAGCCCTGAGTCCCTGCTATTCAGCCCTGCTATTCAGCCCTGAGTCCCTGCTATTCAGCCCTGCTATTCAGCCCTGAGTCTCTGCTATTCAGCCCTGAGTCCCTGCTATTCAGCCCTGCTATTCAGCCCTGAGTCTCTGCTATTCAGCCCTGAGTCCCTGCTATTCAGCCCTGCTATTCAGCCCTGAGTCTCTGCTATTCAGCCCTGAGTCCCTGCTGTTCAGCCCTGCTATTCAGCCCTGAGTCTCTGCTATTCAGCCCTGAGTCCCTGCTATTCAGCCCTGCTATTCAGCCCTGAGTCCCTGCTATTCAGCCCTGCTATTCAGCCCTGAGTCCCTGCTATTCAGCCCTGAGTCCCTGCTATTCAGCCCTGCTATTCAGCCCCGAGTCCCTGCTATTCAGCCCTGAGTCCCTGCTATTCAGCCCTGCTATTCAGCCCTGAGTCCCTGCTATTCAGTCCTGCTATTCAGCCCCGAGTACCTGCTATTCAGCCCTGAGTCCCTGCTATTCAGCCCTGAGTCCCTGATATTCAGCCCTGAGTCCCTGATATTCAGCCCTGAGTCCCTGCTATTCAGCCCTGAGTCCCTGCTATTCAGCCCTGAGTCCCTGCTATTCAGCCCTGTTATTCAGCCATGAGTCCCTGCTATTCAGCCCTGCTATTCAGCCCTGAGTCCCTGCTATTCAGCCCTGCTATTCAGCCCTGAGTCTCTGCTATTCAGCCCTGAGTCCCTGCTATTCAGCCCTGCTATTCAGCCCTGAGTCTCTGCTATTCAGCCCTGAGTCCCTGCTATTCAGCCCTGCTATTCAGCCCTGAGTCCCTGCTATTCAGCCCTGAGTCCCTGCTATTCAGCCCTGAGTCCCTGCTATTCAGCCCTGAGTCCCTGCTAATTCAGCCCTGAGTCCCTGCTAATTCAGCACTGACTCCCTGCTATTCAGAGACCCTGCTATTCAGAGAGAGAGAGAGAGAGAGAGAGAGAGAGTCCTTCCAACAACAGGAGGACGACCAAAGTCAAGTCATCCCAGAGTGCACTGGGGGTCAGGGCGGTCAAGTGACACTAACACTGCATTCATGCCTCATATGGGGGGAGGAGGCTTGCTGAGAGGGGGTACAGATGGGCAGTGGAGGAGGCTTGCTGATAGGGGGTACAGATGGGCAGTGGTGGAGGCTTGCTGAGAGGGGGTACAGATGGGCAGTGGAGGAGGCTTGCTGAGAGGGGGTACAGATGGGCAGTGGAGGAGGCTTGCTAAGAGGGGGTACAGATGGGCAGTGGAGGAGTCTTGCTGAGAGGGGGTACAGATGGGCAGTGGAGGAGGCTTGCTGAGAGGGGGTACAGATGGGCAGTGGAGGAGGCTTGCTGAGAGGGGGTACAGATGAGCAGTGGAGGAGGCTTGCTGAGAGGGGGTACAGGTGGGCAGTGGAGGAGTCTTGCTGAGAGGGGGTACAGATGGGCAGTGGAGGAGGCTTGCTGAGAGGGGGTACAGATGGGCAGTGGAGGAGGCTTGCTGAGAGGGGGTACAGATGGGCAGTGGAGGAGGCTTGCTGAGAGGGGGTACAGATGGGCAGTGGAGGAGTCTTGCTGAAAGGGGGTACAGATGGGCAGTGGAGGAGGCTTGCTGAGAGGGGGTACAGATGGGCAGTGGAGGAGTCTTGCTGAGAGGGGGTACAGATGGGCAGTGGAGGAGGCTTGCTGAGAGGGGGTACAGATGGGCAGTGGAGGAGGCTTGCTGAGAGGGGGTACAGATGGGCAGTGGAGGAGTCTTGCTGAAAGGGGGTACAGATGGGCAGTGGAGGAGGCTTGTTGAGAGGGGGTACAGATGGGCAGTGGAGGAGGCTTGCTGAAAGGGGGTACAGATGGGCAGTGGAGGAGGCTTGCTGATAGGGGGTACAGATGGGCAGTGGAGGAGGCTTGCTGAGAGGGGGTACAGATGGGCAGTGGAGGAGGCTTGCTGAAAGGGGGTACAGATGGGCAGTGGAGGAGGCTTGCTGAGAGGGGGTACAGATGGGCAGTGGAGGAGGCTTGCTGAGAGGGGGTACAGATGGGCAGTGGAGGAGGCTTGCTGAAAGGGGGTACAGATGGGCAGTGGAGGAGGCTTGCTGAGAGGGGGTACAGATGGGCAGTGGAGGAGGCTTGCTGAGAGGGGGTACAGATGAGCAGTGGAGGAGGCTTGCTGAGAGGGGGTACAGATGGGCAGTGGAGGAGTCTTGCTGAGAGGGGGTACAGGTGGGCAGTGGAGGAGGCTTGCTGAGAGGGGGTACAGATGGGCAGTGGAGAGGAATACCACAGCATTGTTTCAACCTTTTCTCTCCTGCTTAAAAGAAGGTGACAAGGATATTTACAGAATGTACTGTTTTAAAAGTTGCTTTAATGTATTTGTCAGTTAGTTTGCTATATAGTGTAAAGAGTTGCATAGTTGCTTCATATGGGGTAGACTGGCCAACACTGCGGTACATTCCTTTTCTCCACTCTGCCATAGAATGTCTGATAACCACTGACAACCCTGTCCTCTCAACAATCACCTATTTGTCTGTCTGCTTCTTTTCCCTTTTCCTTTGAGGAAGACCTACACCAGTAACCCGGATTTCTGACTGACATCTCATGTGATATAAAGTATCATCCTATGACTCACCTGATATCTGATACCAGGCAGGCAGACTGCTGGTAGAAGGAGGACACAATAAGCATCACATCAACGGCCGCGTCTCAAATGGCCCCCTATTCCCTATGTAGTGCACTACTTTTGACCAGCGCCCATAGGGAATAGGGTGCCATTTGAGATGTAGCCTAAGTGTTGTTTGTGGGCCAACTGGCAGCGTGTTGAGGGTAACAGGAGAAGTGGGTGGACCTGCCGTGGTGGCTCAGACTCTCATCACACCTCTGTTAACAGCTCACACAACAGACACACAGTTTACCCTTCTTCCTTGTTAGGAAATATTCAGTCACACACGCAGGCAGGTGCATGTGCACACACATGCACGTAGTACAAATGTACGCACACACACACACACAAACAAACACACACAAGCACACACACACAGACAGTAGACAGATCTGTAAGGGAATTTTCAGACTGCGGATCAGGTTCTCTCAGATGCTGTCAAACTCATTAGGTTTCAGAACCACAGAGCTTTTGTCATCCACATTCCAGACATGGTCTTCACAGACCTTCTGAAACATTGAGTTCCTCCTCGTCCTCAAAACAGTCCTGGTTGTAATAGCCAATGCATGTACACAGCTTTTATTTTCAGTGAAACAGACTTAGCCTGATCCCAGATCTGTTTGTGCTCTTGCCAACTCCATACAGTAGCTGTATTTTTTTTAAATGTATTTTTATTTCACCTTTATTTAACCAGGTAAGCAAGTTGAGAACAAGTTCTCATTTACAACTGCGACCTGGCCAAGATAAAGCAAAGCAGTTCGACACATACAACAACACAGAGTTACACATGGAGTAAAACAAACATATAGTCAATAATACATTAGAAACAAGTCTATATACGATGTGAGCAGATGAGGTGAGATAAGGGAGGTAAAGGCAAAAAAAAAGGCCATGGTGGCAAAGTAAATACAATATAGCAAGTAAAACACTGGAATGGTAGATTTGCAGTGGAAGAATGTGCAAAGTAGAAATAAAATCGGGTGCATATTGTCAAGCCGAATGACAGTGAGTGCAGCTACAGCTACATCCTAATAAACCTGTTTACATGGACACATCTGAAATCAGGCCACCTGATGGCAATCTGAAAATAAACGTTCTACCACAATGAAGATATTATTTCTGGAAAACATATTTGATTCTGATTTCGGACATATAAAGGTTTTTATGTGAAAACTACCTTTAAGACACATGCATTCAGTTGTTCTGAACTCACTTCCCTCGCACTAAAGAGGGAGGCTCTCGGCTGGTGCTAGCACATACACAAATCAATTACACTGCTGGAACGTCGATTAAGGTGTTTACATGTCCTAATAATTTGAACCGTTGCTCAGACAACCAGGTGTTTAAATCGCCGTATGCTTACTTTGATTTTGACCTCACGCTGATTAAGATAAGCAGAGGAAGGTGTTTACATGACTATTTCATAGTCTGTCTTCTGCCATAATCAGTTAATATGGAATTATTACTGTGCATGTAAACATACTCAATGAGTGACAAGTAGTTGGCATGATAGCATTAACAGACTGGCTAATACAGACTGTATATCAGAATATAGACCCTGGAATAGAATCAAATCTGAGTAGAGTAGGATTTTTTCAGAAACTGCATTCTGTACATTTCCTTGTTGAACACTACCTTCCTTCCTCCCTCTTCTCTACTATCTTCAGATAGCCTCTGTCACATGTATCATCCTTCACTGACATCTGTCTGCTCGTTCCTCTTGTCTCTCTCTCCTGTCTCCTTCTCTGTGAGGTGGAACTGTTTGTTTTTGGAGGCCAGACCTGGCTCTTTCAGCTCATCACAGGTCATGACAGGTCTCCTTCTCTTTAGTGTGGAGGGGAAGATGAGCTATTCTTTTATGTCCCTGTGGGGAAACGGGGAGTCAAAATGGCCGCCCTTCTCCTTCTTCCTTGAACTTCCCTGAACATCAGAGGCCAAATCAGATCAATACTGTGTGTACATGTTCATCCCAACTGCTCTAGGTTGAATTCAGGAACATACTTCAGGTGTTATGATTAAGGTTGCACATTTTGGGGAATATTCAGAGGTGGAAACTTTCCGTGAGAATTAACGGGAATATATGGGAATTAATATTAATACATACATTTAAATGTAGATGTTTTTTGCATTGGATATATTTACCATAACATATGGAGACAGAAACATAAACCTTTTACCTCATCATAAGTAGACAAAATTGCAAATGATTAAATTCTTCTAATAGAAATAAAAAATAAAAAATAGTTACAAATTTAACTTTAATTAAATGAGATGACTCTTCACATGGAATGATTTCACTGACCAACAAAAGAAAGGGAATATTGAATGATCCCCAATGATCTATCGAATCTCCCAAAAACGTTTTCAACATACAAAAATGATGGTCTAGAAACTAAAGCTTTTGTTGTCTTCCTCTCAGGCTTCCATGTCTTCTCCCTGGACCTCCTCAATGTCCACCTCTTGAACATCACTCTGAGGCCTCATCTTCCTTGTTGAGGATGGCTTGTTTTCAGGCTCAAAAAGCCACAAAATTGCCCAATGGGCACAAAATTGCCCAATGGCCACCAATTTTTCAACCCTTGTATTGTTCAGTCTGTTGCGTGCTTTGGTGTGTGTGTTCCCAATGAGTCGGCTGATGTTGGTTGGATTTGGAGGATAATGGAGGCAACAAGAGCCTCAGATCCACAAAGTCCCTTCCACCTGGTGGCTGATGAGATATGTTGGCACGACTGCCATATTGCATCTCCATCCCAAAGCCCTTGCATGGAAGTGTACTTCGCCAGAAAGCCAAGAACCTTGCCCTCATCCAGGCCAAGGTGGTGAGACACGGTAGTGATGACACCATAGGCCTTGTTGATTTCTGCACCAGACAGGATGCTCTTGCCAGCATACTTGGAGTCCAACATGAACGCTGCGGTGTGTGAGGGCTTCAGGTAGAAGTCTTCACTCTTTTTGATGTATTTCAGAACTGCAGTTTCCTCTGCTTGGAGCAACAGTGAAGTGGGCAGGGCAGTATGGATGTCTTCTCTTACATCTGCAAGCAGAGTCTGAACATCAGACAGGATGGCATTGTCTCCCTCAATCCGTGCAATGGCTACTGCTATAGGTTTCAGGAGTTTCAGGCTGCTTACCACTCTCTCCCAAAATACATCATCCAGGAGGATCCGCTTGATGGGGCTGTCCATATCGGCAGACTGTGATATGGCCATTACTTGGTGCGACTCCTTCCCCTCCAGGAGACTGTCAAACATGATGACAAACACCACCCCAACAGGTGTTGCTGGGCAGCTTCAATGTGGTGCTCTTATTCTTCTCACTTTGCTTGGTGAGGTAGATTGCTGCAATAACTTGATGACCCTTCACATACATAACAATTTCCTTGACTCTCTTGTAGAGTGTATCCATTGTTTTTAGTGCCATGATGTCCTTGAGGAGCAGATATAATGCATGAGCAGCACAGCCAATGGGTGTGATGTGAGGGTAGGACTCCTCCACTTTAGACCAACCAGCCTTCATGTTCGCAGCATTGTCTGTCACTAGTGCAAATAACTTCTGTGGTCCAAGGTCATTGATGACTGCATTCAGCTTATCTGCAATGCAGAGACCGGTGTGTCTGTTGTCCCTTGTGTCTGTGCCCTTGTAGAATACAGGTTGAGGGGTGGAGATGATGTAGTTAATTATTCCTTGCCCACGAACATTCGGCCACCCATCAGAGATGATTGCAATACAGTATGCTTTCTCTATGATTTGCTTGACCTTCACTTGAACTCTGTTAAACTCTGCATCCAGCAAATGAGTAGATAACGCATGTCTGGTTGGAGGGGTGTATGCTGGACGAATAACATTCAGATAATCTCTTCCAATACACATTGCCTGTGAGCATCAGAGGTGAACCAGTTGCATACACACTTCGAAACAAGACATTCATCACCATTTTTCTGACTATGTTCCTCCATTGAGTCAAAAAAAACTTCTGATTCCAGGAGGACTATGAGCTGTTATCGATAAGGTGTCTGATTCATCATTTTCACCTCGAATAGAAGTAGAGGGACTTTTGTCAGAGGTTGCTTGTTGTGAGCTCTGAGGGAATTTTATGCGCTTGGCCAGATGATTCTGCATCTTTGTTGCATTCTTCACATATGTTTTGACACAATATTTGCAAACGTACACAGCTTTTCCTTCTACATTAGCTGCAGTGAAATGTCTCCACTCATCAGATAGTGCCCTTGGCATTTTCCTGTAAAGATTAGAAAAAAAAGAGTTAAAAAAACAAATACAATTCCATGTACTGATAAATAGTTAAGCAGTTAGATTAAACAACTCCTTTGTAAGATACATGTTTAAAAATGAAACATATGGAAACGGGTGAATTAACACTCCTCAGTTAGCAGGCTCAAACAAGCTAAAACCCACATGGTAGCAAAAACTAACTAGCAGAAATTGTTAACAAGTTAGAAAGTATTTAAACACACTTTGCTGTAGGCTACTATTTACTAGTTAACAACAAATTATGTATGTCATATAGAATATATTCACCCCACCCAGTATTGTAATCAAAACTTACTAGAAAGCATGTAGTTATCACGTGTGCTCCCTCTCCGGCCTCTAGGGCACCAGGCTGCTCATTATGGCGCACACCTGTCACCATCGTTACACGCATCAGCACATAATGACACTCACCTGGACTCCATCACCTCCTTGGTTACATGCCCTATTTATGTCACTCCCTTTTGTTCCTTCCCCAGGCGTTATTGTTTCTGTTCCTGTGTCATGTCTGTGCGTTGTTCATGTTACTTATTTTGTATAATGTTAGGTTTATTTATTAAAACACTGCCTGAACTTGCTTCCCGACTCTCAGTGCACATCGTTACAGAAGTCCTTGGCTCAGACAGTGTAGTGGTGTGGGCTCAATAGCATCTCATTAGTGTGCAAGATCTTGAGAATCAGCTGTACATGTGATGAAAGAATGCACTGTTCATGCAGAGGGTTGCAATTCCGTTGAATTGGGGATAGTTTAACCAAAATATGCCACAAGACCTAGAATTGCCTTATGTGTATCCCACAAAATGTTCACTGTTATAAGCTAACTTTTTTGATGAATTTAAGCAAAATTCCCCAAATTCCCGGGCTTAACTTCCCACAGAAAAATTCTGGAAATTTAGCGGAGAGTTGCCGACCTTTTGCAACTCTAGTTATGATGCAATAACTGTAATTATTCAAACGTAATCATTAGGATCCATGGTTCACTAAAGAGCAGTATTGTTATTGCGATGGATGACACACACACACACACAAGCATGCATGTGTTTCTCTTGTGATGGATGTTAACAAAAGTGTCTGTCAGGATTGCATGTGAGTGAGTGGTCAGGTGATGTAAGGTGGGTGTTGACATGTATTTACAGACCTCAAGTAAAAACAATAACACACTACTATCCTCCACTGGTATACTATCTATAACATTATCCTGTATTATAAACTGGTTGGTTTGAGCCCTGAATGCTGATTGGCTGACAGCCGTGGTATATCAGACTGTATACCACGGGTATGATAATAGTAATAAGGTGCCTCGGGGGTTTGTGATATATGGCCAGTATACCACGGCTAAGGGCTGTTTCCAGGCTCTCCTGGACTGTAGTATTTTACAACTATACATCCCTTCAACTTTTAATTAGGTATGAAGTAGTGACTCTATGTCAGTAGAATTGTCGTCTTGACTGAATGCTCTTTAATTAGCGATATTAAAACCAGACAGAGTCACTGTGTATCTTGTAATTAGGCTGTTTTTAATACAGACATCTCTGTAATTATAATAGTTAGTTTAGAGGTGATGTGTGTCAAGTGAAAGGCCTCTGTTGTGTGTGGTGTGAATAGGAACAAGACTGTTTAGAGATGATCCAGACTTGGAGGTGGGAGAAACATTACAGACAGTTTTATCTTCAGCTTAACAGGTTTGTAATAAATCCTGTGGGGTGTGTGTGTGTGTGTGTGTGTGTGTGTGTGTGTGTGTGTGTGTGTGTGTGTGTGTGTGTGTGTGTGTGTGTGTGTGTGTGTGTGTGTGTGTGTGTGTGTGTGTGTGTGTGTGTGTGTGTGCACCTAGAGCACTACAGAGCTCAGTGGCTGTTTAAAAACCTCTAAATCCATTATGAATTTTCCACGAATCTCGCTTAACTTCAAATAAACAAATCTCCAGCTCACTGATACGCTTAAATCTGCTTACATGAAATAAAGAGTCTGTTTTCTGGTGATAAAATGCCCTGGACTGGTTGGTGTGTTTTATTGGCATTGCAACAGGAGACTTCTCTGGTTGGTACAAATCCTTTCCTCTCTATAATCCACTAATGTTTGCCTTTGTACTCACACCAGTCACTTAACATTTCTGTTGCACATAGGAATGCACACACACACGCAGGTACACACACACACACACACACACACACACACACACACACGCAGGTACACACACACACACACGCAGGTACACACACACACACACACTCAAGAAATGGTAAAGTGACGTAGGCAGGTGTGTGTGTGTGTGTGTGTGTGTGTGTGTGTGTGTGTGGCCTGCGACTGCCAACGTCACTTGACCATGTCTGGAGTCAACAACAAACCTTAGTATGCTACTCACTTAACCCACAGGCCTTGGAGGCTCCAGCTCCAGACAGAGCACTGTGGCCTGTCTCTGTCATTGGTCTTCTCTATTTGTCTGCTGGTGGAGCATTAGGTCTGCCCCAGGCAGAAAATGGCTCTGCCTTGCAGTATAGTCGCATTTCCCCCCAACATTCTGAAATAGCATTTCTGTCCCCCCCCCCCCAGTTTTATCATTGGAATTGTTAGTGTTTAAATACTGGAGAGTTGAGACCAAATCACGGACGCTGGACAGAGTGGATTTCAGTTGTAACATAAAACAGTTTTAATGAGTCAAAGATATCTTGTCCCGCAGTTTTACGTGCACGGATCTAGTTCATATAACTCGGCAAGGAGTCAGGTGAAAAAGAGGCCTTATACAAAGGTTACATTCATTTTTATACATAGAATAAAGTAGGTGGAGTCTTGTCGTCTTGGTCTTCTGACTGGTCACAAAGGGTTGGAGGCGGGCCTTGCCCTAGCCAGAGCGGGCCCCATTGGTGCAAAGCAAAGTCCTTTGCTCTTGGCACCCGACCAGTAGGGGGGGTGAGATGTGTTTATACTAGGAGATGTTTGTGTCAGGGGTTCGTGAGGTAGAGGGGCAGTTTTTATGGCTGGGTGTATGTGTTCATGCGATGGAATGTCTTTGTTTCCTGGGGTCGGGAGACAACAAAGCTGAGGGGATAGTGTTAGGGGCGTAGTTTTATTGCTGGCTGTGTGAGCTTGTTCCTGTTTTAGCAAGGGTACGTAAGATGACTTGAGTCAGGCGGTTTAGCTTAGCGCTATATAATATATGAGCTATGTGTATGAATATTTATATAACAGAATGTGATACAAAACGAGACAGTGGGTTGCTTTAGGACCATGCGGACGCCTCCGAGTGGTTGGGTAGGCTGTTTGGAGTGTTTATCCAACTGGATATTTAAAAAAAATAATAATACTATGTCCACCGTACTTCAAAAACCAAAGTTGCGCCCCTGCTATATACAGTGTTGTAGCAATGTGCAAATAGTTAAAGTACAGAAGGGAAAATAAATCAACATAAATATGGGTTGTATTTGCAATGGTGTTTCTTCTTCACTGGTTGCCCTCTCTCTCTATATCTTCCTATCCCTGTCTCTCTCACACATATTGTGTTATCGTCTGAGCATATCAGCAAAACAAATGCCCTAAGGTGGAACGTTGAGTGCTTGTACACACTTTATTCAGCCCTCTGTGGGTGTTGTGGTCTTTGTTGTTGTTGCTGCGGTCGTTGTTTTAAATAAGCCTGTGAAGTACAATTCAGCTGTTCACAACTTGCTTTCATTTATTTTTTTTACTCCTTTTTCTCCCCAATTTCATGGTGTCCAATTGTTTAGTAGCTACTATCTTGACACATTGCAACAACTCCCGTACGGGCTCGGGAAAGACGAAGGTTGAAAGTCATGCGTCCTCCAATACACAACCCAACCAAGCCGCACTGCTTCTTAACACAGCGCGCATCCAACCCGGAAGCCAGCCGTACCAATGTGTCGGAGGAAACACCGTGCACCTGGCAACCTTGGTTAGCGTGCACTGCGCCCGAGCCACCACAGGAGTCGCTGGTGCGCGATGAGACAAGGATATCACTACCGGCCAAGACCTCCCTAACCCGGACGACGCTAGGCCAATTGTGCGTCGCCACACGAACCTCCCGGTCGCGGCCGGTTACAACAGAGCCTGGTTGCGAACCCAGAGTCTCTGGTGGCACAGCTCTTAACCACTGCGCCACCCGGGAGGCCACAGCTTGCTTTCTGACAGCAGCGACTCTCTTTATCTCTCTCTCTCTCTTTATCTCTCTCTCTCACTTTCTCTCTCTCTCACTTTCTCTCTCTCTCTCTCTCTCTCTCTCTCTCTCTCTCTCTCTCTCTCTCTCTCTCTCTCTCTCTCTCTCTCTCAAACACACACCCTTCAACTGATGAGGGGGTAATGTTGTGGCTGCTGACATGCAGACTGTGATTGATGTGACGCCCGGGGCTCTGGAGTAGACTTAATTTATACATCTTATCTCTGTCAGAAGAGAAGAGCGAGTGCTGCACTGCCTTGCCTATATCCATATGAAAAACATAGTGTAGGGTGTTCACCCTGTCATAAGGCCTCCACCGACTGCTCTAGAATGTAGTGAAATACGACTTCAAGAGGACTAAAGGAATGTCTAAAACTAGTTTTCTCTTCCCATGTCATTATGAATCACATTCAACTAATCATCAGATTGTTCTCTACAATATTCCTACCTTAATATGCTTGAACTTAATAACAGTGTTGATGAAATAAAAATGCTATTTCATCAACACTGTTAACAGCTAATGGGGGTCTTAATAAAATACCCCAAAAAGGTGTTGTGACCGTTGCTAGTTTAGACGGGGCGGCAGGGTAGCCTAGTGGTTAGAGTGTTGGACTAGTAACCGGAAGGTTGCGAGTTCAAACCCCCGAGCTGACAAGGTACAAATCTGTCGTTCTGCCCCTGAACAGGCAGTTAACCCACTGTTCCCAGGCCGTCATTGAAAATAAGAATTTGTTCTTAAAGGTAAAATAAAAAATAAAAAAAATAAAAAGACAACACAGCTCTGGTTGCATCTCTTCTATATTTTGGCGTTTGGAGGTGGCAACATTAGGACGGGTTTCTGCACTTTTGACCTAAGTTGGTGTGGTGATTGTGGTGGTGGGGGGGTGGTGATTGTGTGATGATGGGGTGGTGGTGTGTGGGTGTGGTGATGGGTGATTGTGGGGGTGGGGGTGGGGGGGGTGGTGGTGTGTGGGTGTGGTGATGGGTGATTGTGGGGGTGTGGTGGTGTGTGGGTGTGGTGATGGGTGATTGTGGTGGTGGGGGGTGTGATGATGGGTGGGTGTGGTGATGGGGGGTGTGGTAATGGGGGGTGGGTGTGGTGATGGGGGGTGTAGTGATGTGGGGTGTGGTGTGGTGATGGGGTGTGTGGTGATGGGTGATTGTGGTGATGGGGGTGTGGTGATGGGTGGGTGTGGTGATGTTTGGGTGTGGTGATGTTTGGGTGTGGTAATGGGGGGTGTGGTGATGGGTGGGTGTGATGATGGGGGATTGTGGTGGTGGGGGGTGTGGTGGTGGGTTATTGTGGTGATGGGTGGGTGTGGTGATGGTTGGGTGTGGTGTGGTGTGGTGGTGGGGTGATGGTTGGGTGTGGTGTGGTGATGGGGGTGTGGTGATGGTTGGGTGTGGTGATGGTTGGGTGGGGTGTGGTGATGGTTGGGTGTGGTGTGGTGTGGTGATGGTGATGGGTGGGTGTGGTGGTGTTGATGGTGTTGATAGTGGTGGGGGTGGATTTGTATCACTGACTCGGGCAAAACTCTGTTTGCCATCTTTTAGATCTATTACCAGGAGCTTTGAATGGCTTGACCCCGCAGTTACTCGCTCTCTTGTGCTCTCTCGTGCTCTCTCGTGCTCTCTCGTGCTCTCTCGTGCTCTCTCGTGCTCTCTCAGTCTCCAATTCAATTCAAGGGGCTTTATTGGCATGGGAAACATCTGTTAACATTGCCAAAGCAAGTGAAGTAGATAATATACAAAAGTTAAATAAACAAAGAAAATGAACAGTAAACATTACTCACAAAAGTTCCAAAAGAATAAAGACATTACACATGTCATATTATGTATATTTGCAGTGTTGTAACAATGTACAAATGGTTCAAATATGGGTTGTATTTACATTGGTGTTTGTTCTTCACTGGTTGACCTTTTCTTGTGGCAACAGGTCACAAATCTTCCTGCTATGATGGCACACTGTGGTATTTCACCCAGTACATATGAGAGTTTATTTTCGAATTCGGGTTTGTTTTCAAATTCTTTGTGGATCTGTGTAATCTGAGGGAAATATGTCTCTCTAATATGGTCATACATTGGGCAGGAGGTTAGGAAGTGCAGCTGAGTTTCCACCTCATTTTGTGGGCAGTGAGCACATATCCCGTCTTCTCTTGAGAGCCATGTCTGCCTACGGCGGCCTTTCTCAATAGCAAGGCTATGCTCACTGAGTCTGTACATAGTCAAAGATTTCCTTAAGTTTGGCTCAGTCACAGTGGTCCGGTATTCTGCCACTGTACTCTCTGTTTAGGGCCAAATAGCATTCTAGTTTGCTCTGTTTTTTTGTTAATTCTTTTTATACTGCCTAGATTGTCTAAACCTTCACTATTACAGTGGAACGTTTTGTCCAGGACGTTTTGTCCTGTCTCTCCTGTTTCTCCCCGACGTCTCTCCTGTTTCTCCTGTCTCTCCTATCTCTCCTGTTTCTCCCTGACGTCTCTCCTGTCTCTCCTGTTTCTCCTGTCTCTCCTGTCTTGCCCTGACATCTCTCATGTCTCTCCCTGACGGCTGTCCTGTCTCTCCTGTCTCTCCTGTTTCTCCTGTCTCTCCCTTCTCTCCTGTCTCTCCTGTTTCTCCTGTCTCTCCTGTTTCTCCTGTCTTTCCTGTTTCTCCTGTCTCTGCTGTTTCTCCTGTTTCTCCTGTCTCTCCTGTTTCTCCTGTCTCTCCTGTCTCTCCTGTCTCTCCTGTTTCTCCTGTCTCTGCTGTTTCTCCTGTTTCTCCTGTTTCTCCTGTCTCTCCTGTTTCTCCTGTCTCTCCTGTCTCTCCTGTTTCTCCTGTCTCTCCTGTTTCTCCTGTCTCTCCTGTTTCTCCTGTCTCTCCTGTCTCTCCTGTCTCTCCTGTTTCTCCTGTCTCTCCTGTTTCTCCTGTCTCTGCTGTTTCTCCTGTTTCTCCTGTCTCTCCTGTTTCTCCTGTCTCTCCTGTTTCTCCTGTCTCTCCTGTCTCTCCTGTTTCTCCTGTTTCTCCTGTCTCTCCTGTTTCTCCTGTCTCTCCTGTTTCTCCTGTCTCTGCTGTTTCTCCTGTTTCTCCTGTCTCTCCTGTTTCTCCTGTCTCTCCTGTTTCTCCTGTCTCTCCTGTCTCTCCTGTTTCTCCTGTCTCTCCTGTCTCTCCTGTTTCTCCTGTCTCTCCTGTTTCTCCTGTCTCTGCTGTTTCTCCTGTTTCTCCTGTCTCTCCTGTCTCTCCTGTCTCTCCTGTCTCTCCTGGCCAGGCCTGACGAGAGGCTTGACTTACAGCATTATTATCTCTATTTAAGCCCTGCAACAGATTTAAATGGTGAATCAGTCATTTCATATGACCAGGGTTCTGAGTAGCCAGACATACTACAGTATCTACAGTATATCTAGTTGGTTAGTGTATATTTATTGTTGCTATTCTGCCAAGGTTATTATAATAATGGAATTAAAAAGGACTGGATCAATAATTTAGTATCCAGAATAATAATTGATGGTTAATAATTCATCATTTAAACCATGTTGTGATGGTAACATACACCGCACTATGCATTGTAAAGTCATAGACTGGTTTGTAAGGCCTCTTTGTCTACATTAGCTGCCCTTCTATCTCTCTGTCCCCTACCCATGACAGCCAGTTTTCTAACGACTGGGATGTTTCATTGAACGTTGTACACTGACCCATTGAAGTAAGAAATGCAGTGTAATGTCATCGTTTTGATGTAAGACGTGCTAGTTTGTCTTGTCATCGTACGTCGTATCAGGATGGCTAGATCACCCAAGAGCAGGAGGAACACATTGAGTTATCGTCTAGAGCACGTCAGTGGTAACTCAATGTGACTTGGCATGTCATGTGCACTATTACTATTGGACATTGTGTTGCCGGATGTAAAAAGGAAGTTTAAGAAACCCACTCAACTTCACCTCTTTTCTGTTCCATTTGTTTAGAGTGCTTTGTCCTCCTATATCGCGCTCAGATGTTCCTTAAGAACCTCCACAACTGCAAACACTAACAAAACAACTTTGATTCTATAACCCCTTGATGCTATTGATCTCCAGGCGAAGATAAAAGAGCTGTTCTCTGTGAAATCATGCATTTTTCATTGCGATATCAATGGGGTTCAATTGAAGCCTTTGCGTATGTTTGTAAGTTTGCTTAAAGCTATACTTAGGAATGCTGTCTGTTTGGCTCTATTGATTCGTTGTGTTTGTATGGTGGATATTGGAGACATCAGTCCCTTGGTATCATTTTAGTCTGTCTTTGATCTGCGTTGATCGCTGTAAGCAAGCGACAAGAATCAAGTCAATTAGACTAATGATGTGTTTTAAGGAAGATCGAGTATTGTGCACCCCATGAACTAGTAAAATGAGATCACCAAAAAAGTTTGAATTGATATCTAAAAATGGCATCACGCAAAACGTGTTTGTGTGTGGTATTTAGTATTGACAGTGTTTGAAGACACTGTCTGTGGTAGGCATTAGCTATATTATCTATGAGCTATGTTCTTCATACTTCTTTTAACATACAGTTTATGTCTTTAAACATGTGGGTGGTCGGTTGTGTAGGTTTGGCTTGAAACATTTGACTGAGTTGTGATAGATATCAATTCAACCTTGGCAAAAAGGTTTTGAAATACTATAAAGGATATGCAGTTCCACCTGTAGGGACACTTTATGTAGCAAATATTCACAAAATTGTCCTCATGTTGACACTGCTGATATTGTGGATCATATGGGTGCTTGTCAAATATCACCCTTCATGGCAAACTTGAGAATAGTGATTAGTGCTCCAGTGATTTTTCTCTTCCCTACTTCCAAATCACAGCTGGCATTGTCAGGATGGAGATGTTTACCAGGTGTTAAGGGCCAAAGGACAGCGGCGACAGCCACATGATAAGGTTCTCTCTTCCTCTCCAGGCAAGAGAATATAAAGGAGATGGAATGTATAGCACAGGGACACCAGAGAGGGAGAGGGGAGTCAGGGACAAGGATGAAGGAGAGGGGAGGTGAGTCAGGGACAGAGAGGGAGAGGGGGGAGGGTTGGGGACAGGGAGGGAGAAGGGAGGGATGTCGGGGACAGGTGGGGGACAGGGACAGGGAGGGAGAGGGGAGAGGTGTCGGGGACAGGGGAGTCAGGGACAGGTGGGGGGGACGGGGTCATGGACAGGGAGAGGGGAGTTAAGGACAGGGATGGAAGGAGAGGGGAGGTGAGTCAGGGACAGGGATGGAGGGAGGTCAGGGACAGGGAGGGAGAGGGAAGGGGAGTCAGGGACAGAGAGGGAGAGGGGAGGAGGGTTGGGAACAGGGAGGGAGAAGGGAGGGGTGTCGGGGACAGGGGAGTCAGGGACAGGTGGGGGGACGGGGTCATGGACAGGGATGGAAAGAGAGGGGAGGGGGTCAGGGAGAGGGAGGGGAGTCAGGGACAGGGATGGAGAGTCAGGGACAGGGAAGGGGAGGGGAGGGACAGGAATGGAGGGGGGTCAGGGACAGGGACGGAGAGGGGAGGGGAGGGGGTCGGGGACAGGGACAGGGATGGATAATCAGGGACAGGGATGGAGAGGGGAGTCAGGGACAGGGGAGGGACAGGGATGGAGAGTAGAGACAGAGATGGAGAGGGGAGTCAGGGACAGGGGAGGGACAGGGATGGAGAGTAGAGCCAGGGACAGAGATGGAGAGGGGAGTCAGGAAGGACTAGTCAAAGAGGTAGCAGGCTAAAATAGAACTTGGTTCAGTTTTAGACGCTTGACGCACTGCAAGTCCTGCCTCTCCCATCTACTCAATGGTTTTTACGAGCATATACCCACGTGGGTGATTGAAGATCAGACGGGTAGCATCTCAGGGATGTTTGGCAACCCTGCCCTGCCTGTATACTGCTCTGCCTGTATGCAGCCCTGCCCTGCCTGTATACTGCCCTGCCTGTATGCAACCCTGCCCTGCCTGTATGCAGCCCTGCCCTGCTTGTATACTGCCCTGCCTGTATGCAACCCTGCCCTGCCTGTATACTGCCCTGCCTGTATGCAGCCCTGCCTGTATGTAGCCCTGCCCTGCCTGTATACTGCCCTGCCTGTATGCAGCCCTGCCCTGTCTGTATACTGCCCTGCCTGTATGCAACCCTGCCCTGCCTGTATGCAGCCCTGCCCTGCCTGTATACTGCCCTGCCTGTATGCAACCCTGCCCTGCCTGTATGCAGCCCTGCCCTGCCTGTATACTGCCCTGCCTGTATGCAACCCTGCCCTGCCTGTATGCAGCCCTGCCCTGCCTGTATACTGCCCTGCCTGTATGCAGCCCTGCCTGTATGCAGCCCTGCCCTTCCTGTATGCAGCCCTGCCCTGCCTGTATGCAGCCCTGCCCTGCCTGTATACAGCCCTGCCCTGCCTGTATACAGCCCTGCCCTGCCTGCCTGTATTCACCCCTGCCCTGCCTGTATACAGCCCTGTCCTGCCTGTATGCAGCCCTGCCCTGCCTGTATACAGCCCTGTCCTGCCTGTATGCAGCCCTGCCCTGCCTGTATACAGCCCTGCCCGCCATCAGATAATTGGAGAGAAAATATATATGGGAGCAAATAACCCCCCTGTCAGGAGCATTAATGGAACTGTTGTGATGCCCTGAGAGGTCTGGCATGAGAGGAGGAGAAGAAGAGGGGGACGAGAAAGACCTTTGTCAGATGGATGAAGAAAAGCTACTTGGAAGCAGCTACCTGCAACATCCAAATATTCCTGATAATAACAATTCTCTTTTTCTCTTTATGGTCAAAATTTTCCCTGAAAAAATCCTGTTACTTCTCTTACCTTCATTGTTGTTGTGCTTATTGTGGAGCTTTGATTGATTTGAGGCATTTTGATGATGTGTATCGTTTAAAACTGGGTAATAATAGTGAGGTAGGGCTGCTATTCACTGCACTGACAGTGAATAGCAGGCTGTAGCAGTCTTACGTGCTGACCAGACCGCACGCGGTGCAAAATAAAGGTACAAATACATGTTATTCAATCGTGTCATCCAAACTGCTCGCACGCGTCAACAGGCGTCTGTGTAGCCAGGAGCTAAAATAGAACTTGGTTCAGTTTTAGACGCTTGACGCACTGCAAGTCCTGCCTCTCCCATCTACTCAATGGTTTTTACGAGCATATACCCACGTGGGTGATTGAAAGATGAATGAGGTCCACACTCCAGTCCAGTTGATGGCGCTAATGCACCTTACAGGTGGTTGACAACCGCCATATAAAATCAACAGAAGAAGAAGAATGAACAAAGAGATGAATAAAAAAAATACAAATAAATAGGTTTGCCCTTTTATCTGTGGATTAATTGTCTGAGTAGAGAACACATTATTTTGTGTGACTGAAAAATGGGACAAAATTCTACATAGATTCCCACCCCCAAAAGGACCATATGCATTTCAGGTAAAATGCCAACCCGGGCGCAGTGGTTAAGGGCGCTGTACTGCTCTGCTGTACCAGGCTCTGTCGTAACCGGCCGCGACCGGGAGGTCCTTGGGGCGACGCACAATTGGCCTAGCGTCGTCCGGGGTAGGGAGGGTTTGGCCGGTTGGGATATACTTGTCTCATCGCGCACCAGCGACTCATGTGGCGGGCCGAGCACAGTGCACGCTAACCAAGGTTGCCAGATGCACAGTGTTTCCTCCGACACATTGGTGCGGCTGGCTTCCGGGTTGGAGGGCGCTGTGTTAAGAAGCAGTGCGGCTTGGTTGGGTTGTGTATTGGAGGACGCATGACTTTCAACCTTCGTCTCTCCCGAGCCCGTACGGGAGTTGTAGCAATGAGACAAGATAGTAGCTACTAATAATTGGATACTACGAAATTGGGGAGAAAAAGGGGGTAAAGTTAAAAAAAGAAAATGCCAACCCAATGTTTATCTCCCAGGACAGCTAGCAACAGCAAGCTGGCTAAATGTCCGTGAATGTTTCATGTGCGTTTCAACATGTCCCCAAGTTAAAATAGTTGGTTTACAGTTTGGTATTTTAACCTGCGAGTCATGAACGTGTCTGGTGAGGATAAGCAAAATCAACATGCGCATGATGGCGCCCACAGAGGCACGACGAAGACAGTTTGGTCTTCATGTTAGACAGTATACTATTCTAGCCTGTGCCTCCTTGTGAATATACTGAAAGCAGTCTCTATGCATTTAGGTTAATTAAACATGCTTCCTGTTTTTGTTTTGATAAACACATAGACCCAGTGTTGGCCCTTCCCAGGGTCCCTGTGTAGAGCTGAGGGCCCCACGGAGAGGCCCCTGTAGTGACATTCAAGCCTCCCTCTCACTGGCTTTGTTCAGCAGTTTTTGGCCTCACATAGGGGAAAACTGCACCTGTTCTTACTCTGGAATTACCCATGGGGCTCTTCTGGCTTCTTCTTCCCCGTCATAGAAGAATGCAGTTCTCTATGTCTCTCGCCCGCTCTCTCTATGCCTCTCTGTCTTCCTCTCTCTCTGTCTGTCTCTCTCTCACTCTCTTTCTCTCTCTCTACATTACCCAACCTGCTTGACCTCTCTATTCATCTGTGTCAAAATGTTAATGAGGATCCCTCCCCAAAGTGCTCAGGGGTTAAATAAAGTGTTCAGAAGCTGTCTCTCTGAAAGTATTTATTTATTTAGCCTAATCTGCTCACTGCCACTCTGCCTTCAGTCCCTCCATTCTATCCCTTTCTATCCCCGGACAGGGCTGTCTTGTTTTTTTTTTTAGGGGTCTTTTTTTGTTCAGGCAGCTGCGTGGGCAGCCATTGTCTGGGTCTTTAGCTCGGCGGCCTCACTCATTAATCATCCAGTCAAACTATTTATAACTGTGGCGAGGAGAGGAGCCGCCAGCTACCACGGCCTCCATTGGCATCTTTTGTCACCGTGGTACCCTGCTTGGAGGCAGGAGGAAGCCTAATTATGAAGTGTTCAGAAGAGAGAGAGAGACACACACATCTGCCAGATGAGACATTTTGTTTAATGCCTACAGCACAGCCCATCCACCTCCTTCTGTGTCAAACATCTGACACTGTTTTGTCTTGTGTCTGTCCGACCGACCATTCAGACACAGGTTGTGGACATGTGGTTTGGTTGAGTGAGGGGAGTTTGTCTACACTCAGTGGCCAGTTTATTAGGTAAACCATCCAGTTCACCAAAATGGATCGCTCCTACAGACAGTGAGTCACGTGGCCGTGGCTTGCTATATAAAGCAGGCAGGAAGGCATCGAGACATTCAGTTACTGTTGGACTGAACGTTAGAATGGGCTAAAGGAGTGACCTAAGAGACTTTGAGCGTGGTCTGATCGTCGGTGCCAGGCGCGCTGGATCCAGTATCTCACAAATGGCCACCCTCCAGGACCTTTCACTCACGACATGGTTTAGGGTTTACAGGGAATGGTGAGACACAAAGAACATCCAGTCACCGGCAGTCCTGTGGGTGAAAACAACTTGTTGATGAGAGGTCAAAGGAGAATGGCAAGAATTGTTCAAGCTAACAGGCCACAAATAACTGCAGTACAACAGTGGTGTGCAGAACAGCATCTCGGAACGCACCAAACCATGTCACGGATGGGCTATTACAGCAGACGAACACTCAGCCCTCAACCCTATAGAACATCTTTGGGATGAGATGGAACGGGCTGTTTGCAGCATGAATGTACCGCCGTCCAATCTGCAGCAACTGTGTGATGTCATAGCGTCTGCAAGGACCAACCTCCCTGAGGATCATTTTCAGACACCTTGTAGAATTCCCTGAAGAATTTAGGCTGGCCCGGTACTAGATGGCTGTACCTAATAAACTGGCCGGTGAGTGTATATTGTGACAGACAAAAGTAACAGCAGCCTAGTTCAGATGATGTACTGTACATACAGTACATACATAAAGGCAAATGTAAAAGTGTAACTGTATTGCTTCCGTTCCTCTCCTCGCCCCTGCCTGGGCTCGAACCAGGGACCCTCTGCACACATCAACAACTGCCTCCCACGAAGCATCGTTACTCATTGCTCCTAAAAAGCCGGGCTCTTACAGAGCAAGGGGAACAACTACTTCAAGGTCTCAGAGCAAGTGATGTCAGCGATTGAAAGGGTATTAGCACGCACCCTGCTAACTACCTAGCCATTTCACATTGGTTACAAATACAAGATCGTTCAGATAATATAATTCAGATCATATCATAAATTTATGTTCATGGAATTTTAAATGGAGTCACACATCAATCAGATTGGTATGATTATTCATTGTTTTTATTTTTCACATGGAATATGAAGAGGAATAGCAATATTTCCTGCCTTCCTTGACAGTATATTTTCATATTTGATGTGAATACGTTTCAACAGGCCTATCAGGCAAACAAAACTCATTTGAACTGATTCAAATCAGAGGATGCACATGATAGATAAGGTTGTCAAACTTTTCTTTTAGGAATAGTATTCTGCAAGGTTTCATATCCACCGCAGATATATAGTAGTTTGAAATGAAAACCGGACTCAAAGTGTCTTAAGAAAGGATCTGTTGTGAGGCAGCAAAAACAAAAATAAATAAATATCAAATGTGTGAATCCCTCCTCCAGAAGAGTGACAGAAGAGTCTTTGTTATATGTCGTCTGACTCCGATGGCAGACAGCTATCTGGAAGAAAGGTAACTCAATGTGTGCCGCGTCAAAAAACTTAATTGAGAATCAGACTTTTTCCTCCCTCCCTCTTCCATCCCACCCTCCCTCCTTCCTCCTCCCTCCCTCTCTTCCATCCCACCCTCCCTCCCTCCTTCCTACTCCCTCCCTCCCTCTCTTCCATCCCACCCTCCCTCCTTCCTCCTCCCTCCCTCTCTTCCATCCCACCCTCCCTCCCTCCTTCCTACTCCCTCCCTCCCTCTCTTCCATCCCACCCTCCCTCCTTCCTACTCCCTCCCTCCCTCTCTTCCATCCCACCCTCCCTCCTTCCTCCTCCCTCCCTCTCTTCCATCCCACCCTCCCTCCCTCCTTCCTACTCCCTCCCTCCCTCTCTTCCATCCCACCCTCCCTCCTTCCTACTCCCTCCCTCCCTCTCTTCCATCCCACCCTCCCTCCTTCCTACTCCCTCCCTCCCTCTCTTCCATCCCACCCTCCCTCCTTCCTACTCCCTCCCTCCCTCTCTTCCATCCCACCCTCCCTCCTTCCTACTCCCTCCCTCCCTCTCTTCCATCCCACCCTCCCTCCTTCCTACTCCCTCCCTCCCTCTCTTCCATCCCACCCTCCCTCCTTCCTACTCCCTCCCTCCCTCTCTTCCATCCCACCCTCCCTCCTTCCTCCTCCCTCCCTCTCTTCCATCCCACCCTCCCTCCCTCCTTCCTACTCCCTCCCTCCCTCTCTTCCATCCCACCCTCCCTCCTTCCTACTCCCTCCCTCCCTCTCTTCCATCCCACCCTCCCTCCTTCCTACTCCCTCCCTCCCTCTCTTCCATCCCACCCTCCCTCCTTCCTACTCCCTCCCTCCCTCTCTTCCATCCCACCCTCCCTCCTTCCTACTCCCTCCCTCCCTCTCTTCCATCCCACCCTCCCTCCCTCCTCCTCCCTCCCTCCCTCTCTTCCATCCCACCCTCCCTCCTTCCTACTCCCTCCCTCCCTCTCTTCCATCCCACCCTCCCTCCTTCCTACTCCCTCCCTCCCTCTCTTCCATCCCACCCTCCCTCCTTCCTACTCCCTCCCTCCCTCTCTTCCATCCCACCCTCCCTCCTTCCTCCTCCCTCCCTCTCTTCCATCCCACCCTCCCTCCCTCCTTCCTACTCCCTCCCTCCCTCTCTTCCATCCCACCCTCCCTCCTTCCTACTCCCTCCCTCCCTCTCTTCCATCCCACCCTCCCTCCTTCCTACTCCCTCCCTCCCTCTCTTCCATCCCACCCTCCCTCCTTCCTACTCCCTCCCTCCCTCTCTTCCATCCCACCCTCCCTCCTTCCTACTCCCTCCCTCCCTCTCTTCCATCCCACCCTCCCTCCTTCCTCCTCCCTCCCTCTCTTCCATCCCACCCTCCCTCCCTCCTTCCTACTCCCTCCCTCCCTCTCTTCCATCCCACCCTCCCTCCTTCCTACTCCCTCCCTCCCTCTCTTCCATCCCACCCTCCCTCCTTCCTACTCCCTCCCTCCCTCTCTTCCATCCCACCCTCCCTCCTTCCTACTCCCTCCCTCCCTCTCTTCCATCCCACCCTCCCTCCTTCCTACTCCCTCCCTCCCTCTCTTCCATCCCACCCTCCCTCCCTCCTCCTCCCTCCCTCCCTCTCTTCCATCCCACCCTCCCTCCTTCCTACTCCCTCCCTGCCTCTCTTCCATCCCACCCTCCCTCCTTCCTACTCCCTCCCTCCCTCTCTTCCATCCCACCCTCCCTCCTTCCTACTCCCTCCCTCCCTCTCTTCCATCCCACCCTCCCTCCTTCCTACTCCCTCCCTCCCTCTCTTCCATCCCACCCTCCCTCCTTCCTACTCCCTCCCTCCCTCTCTTCCATCCCACCCTCCCTCCCTCCTTCCTACTCCCTCCCTCCCTCTCTTCCATCCCACCCTCCCTCCTTCCTACTCCCTCCCTCCCTCTCTTCCATCCCACCCTCCCTCCTTCCTACTCCCTCCCTCCCTCTCTTCCATCCCACCCTCCCTCCTTCCTACTCCCTCCCTCCCTCTCTTCCATCCCACCCTCCCTCCTTCCTACTCCCTCCCTCCCTCTCTTCCATCCCACCCTCCCTCCTTCCTCCTCCCTCCCTCTCTTCCATCCCACCCTCCCTCCCTCCTTCCTACTCCCTCCCTCCCTCTCTTCCATCCCACCCTCCCTCCTTCCTACTCCCTCCCTCCCTCTCTTCCATCCCACCCTCCCTCCTTCCTACTCCCTCCCTCCCTCTCTTCCATCCCACCCTCCCTCCTTCCTACTCCCTCCCTCCCTCTCTTCCATCCCACCCTCCCTCCTTCCTACTCCCTCCCTCCCTCTCTTCCATCCCACCCTCCCTCCTTCCTACTCCCTCCCTCCCTCTCTTCCATCCCACCCTCCCTCCTTCCTACTCCCTCCCTCCCTCTCTTCCATCCCACCCTCCCTCCTTCCTACTCCCTCCCTCCCTCTCTTCCATCCCACCCTCCCTCCTTCCTACTCCCTCCCTCCCTCTCTTCCATCCCACCCTCCCTCCTTCCTCCTCCCTCCCTCTCTTCCATCCCACCCTCCCTCCCTCCTTCCTACTCCCTCCCTCCCTCTCTTCCATCCCACCCTCCCTCCTTCCTACTCCCTCCCTCCCTCTCTTACATCCCACCCTCCCTCCTTCCTACTCCCTCCCTCCCTCTCTTCCATCCCACCCTCCCTCCTTCCTACTCCCTCCCTCCCTCTCTTCCATCCCACCCTCCCTCCTTCCTACTCCCTCCCTCCCTCTCTTCCATCCCACCCTCCCTCCTTCCTACTCCCTCCCTCCCTCTCTTCCATCCCACCCTCCCTCCTTCCTACTCCCTCCCTCCCTCTCTTCCATCCCACCCTCCCTCCTTCCTACTCCCTCCCTCCCTCTCTTCCATCCCACCCTCCCTCCTTCCTCCTCCCTCCCTCCCTCTCTTCCATCCCACCCTCCCTCCTTCCTACTCCCTCCCTCCCTCTCTTCCATCCCACCCTCCCTCCTTCCTACTCCCTCCCTCCCTCCCTCTCTTCCATCCCACCCTCCCTCCTTCCTACTCCCTCCCTCCCTCTCTTCCATCCCACCCTCCCTCCCTCCTCCTCCCTCCCTCCCTCTCTTCCATCCCACCCTCCCTCCTTCCTACTCCCTCCCTCCCTCTCTTCCATCCCACCCTCCCTCCTTCCTACTCCCTCCCTCCCTCTCTTCCATCCCACCCTCCCTCCTTCCTACTCCCTCCCTCCCTCTCTTCCATCCCACCCTCCCTCCTTCCTACTCCCTCCCTCCCTCTCTTCCATCCCACCCTCCCTCCTTCCTACTCCCTCCCTCCCTCTCTTCCATCCCACCCTCCCTCCTTCCTCCTCCCTCCCTCTCTTCCATCCCACCCTCCCTCCTTCCTCCTCCCTCCCTCTCTTCCATCCCACCCTCCCTCCTTCCTACTCCCTCCCTCCCTCTCTTCCATCCCACCCTCCCTCCTTCCTCCTCCCTCCCTCTCTTCCATCCCACCCTCCCTCCTTCCTACTCCCTCCCTCCCTCTCTTCCATCCCACCCTCCCTCCTTCCTCCTCCCTCCCTCTCTTCCATCCCACCCTCCCTCCTTCCTACTCCCTCCCTCCCTCTCTTCCATCCCACCCTCCCTCCTTCCTACTCCCTCCCTCTCTTCCATCCCACCCTCCCTCCTTCCTACTCCCTCCCTCTCTTCCATCCCACCCTCCCTCCTTCCTCCTCCCTCCCTCCCTCTCTTCCATCCCTTTCCACCCAAAAGCTTGAGATTCCCAAATAATGAAAAGGAGGATCAAGTCACTGTCACTGTCAACATAACAAACATAAACTTTTCTGGCACCTAATAAACAAGCATGGTGGCATAGCATTGTTCTGTGTGCCAGACAGGTGTCTGCTCCAGTGATGATGGATCCTATTACAGTCTATAGGGAGACTGTTGTCTTTCTTGTCATATATTGTCACACATCTCTCTCCAGAGAAAGGCAGCTTTTGAAAGATGGCCAAAAGTAATTACCCAGATGCCTCCCTGACGTTGCTGTTTTAGTAGTTGTTATGTGTATTGTCCTCCCTCTAGCTCGGCATGACTAAAGCTACTGAAATATGTTACCGGGCCGTAGCCTTTGTGTTAGACAGTTGGAATCAAATCAACTCACATTTTATTTGTCACATGCTTCGTGAACAACAGGTGTAGACTAACAGTGAAATGCTTACTGTACAGGTCCTTTTCAAACAATGGAGAGCTAAAGATGGATACACAAGGAATAAATACAACATAACTAACGAATAACAATAAAAAATAACATGACTATGGAATGTGTGCATGTTGAGGTACTGGGGGTTGCCATGAGAACGAGGGGGAGGAAGGGATATGAGAATGGTTTGTAGTTGCCGAGGGGCACTTCTAGTCATCGACAGGGTGGAGCCGAGAGCCCTGAATGGCAGGTACATCAACATGTCCTTGTAATCGTCAGGGAGACAGTGGTGCCTTTGTCCTCGTGGCAGGCCCACTTGGGTTGCTGACAGGGCGCTGATGGATATTATCATTCTTAATGTCAGTAAATAGTGGCAACGCTTGATAAGGGATCTGCTTCCACTCAGATGAGAGCTCATTTATCTTTCTACAGCTCTCTCTCTTGCTCCCTCAATTATCTCTCTCCCTCTCTCAAATTCTCTCTTCGCTCTCTCTTTGTTTGTCTTTCTCTACCTCTTTCTTTCTCTTTCTCTCTCTCTGGCATATTTCAAACTTGGACACGGGAGTTGTTTTTTCTCTCCCTGCACCCGCCCGGTTTTGTTGTTTTCTGTCTGCTCGTCGGATGAGCAGAGAATGCTTTAGTCAGTTGTTATATACAGGAAAACTCCTGATTAGGTGAGACCTCTGTGTCCCTCCCATCCCATTCATCCTGTCTTATTCATACACACAAATATACACTACTACACACAAATACACACTAACACAATACAGCCATCAGCACATAACACACATCAACCATGGCCAACCTAAGGACCGTGGCCAGGTCTGACATGACATTGTATTACTCTGGACCATACAGAATATTTTCCAATATATTTGATTTACAAATCAAAATGATTCCAAATTATTAAAACCATGAGACCCCTCCACGTCTGTGACAACTTCAAGTTCTTGTAATGTGCTTACCCAATTATATAAGTTATAATACCTGGTAGAGCTACACAGAGCAGTGTTTGCTTCCCAAATGGCACCCTGTTCCCTTTATAAGGCACAACTTTTGAATTGAGCCCTTTAAAAGCAGTGTACTAAATAGGGAATAGGGTGCCATTTGGGACACATTCGGTGTGTGGTTGTACAGCGGGCACTGTAGGTCCAAGGGACTTCACATTGAAAAGGTTCAATATTGACTGTGAACAAGCCCAACATGACACAGGTACCCAACCTGGTGTGAACCACACACAACATGGCATTTAGAAACAGGGACTAGCCGCAAACACATGAAGAAATAAACAGTGATATTTATATCCATGCTGCGGTATAAAGGGGGAAGTAGGGTTTAGAAGAGGGAGAGTATTTATATGGTGAACTTTTAATGTAGATCTTCCAACTGACTGGATCAAACGTCTATGATTGTTTTTATTGAGTTGGTCCTAGAGCAGGTAATGGCCGGCCCGGGGGCCGTATGCGGCCCGGGACCTGATTCAATACGGCCCGCGGAATCATGCTCAGATCACATAAAGAATTTGCGATAGTAAAGTTTTGAAAAAACATATTTGTTATTCAAATTAAAAGCCCAATGAGTAGTCACCTTTGTGTAATGCCGCCGCTTGTGGGACATTTATTTTGAAGGCACGTATAAATAACAACTACACGAGGACAGACAGTGACTGACAGGCTGACACACACGTCACAGTTACAAATAGTAGCGAGCTAGAAATTGCGCAGAAATTAGTTTTTCAAAATTGTATAAGAAAAGGAAAGTAGACAATGAATGTTGGGTGTTCAAGCAAGAGCAGACATCGAAATGTTTATTTTTTGAGGTGTCAGGGAAAGCTGTGTGCTTAGTGTACAAAGAGAGCATCGCTGTCTTGAAAGACCACAACTTGTCCCAACTCTTCCAGACGAAGCATGCAGAGAAATATAGGAATATGTCTTCTGAGCAGAGGGCAAGTGCATAGAAAGAGTTGCTTTCTCAGTTGCAAAAGAAGCAAACCTGAGTCAGGTTTGTAGGCCTCCTTGCTCACACATGGTTTTTCAGTTCTGCCCACAAATGTTCAATAGGATTGAGGTCAGGGCTTTGTGATGGCCACTCCAATACCTTGACTTTGTTTTCCACAACTTTGGAAGTATGCTTGGGGTCATATAGATACTTTTGTACGTGTTTCCTCCAGCATCTTCACAAGGTCCTTTGCTGTTGTTCTGGGATTGATTTGCACATTAATCTCTAGGAGACAGAACGCGTCTCCTTCCTGAGCGGTATGTTGACTGCGTGGTCCCATGGTGTTTATACTTGCGTACTATTGTTTGAACAGATGAATGTGGCATCTTCAGGCGTTTGGAAATTGCTCCCAAGGATGAACCAGACTTGTGGAGGTCTACAATTTTTTGGCTGATTTCTTTTGATTTTCCCATGATGTCAAGCAAAGAGGCACTGAGTTTGAAGGTAGGCCTTGAAATACATCCACAGGTACACCTCCAATTGACTCAAATTATGTCAATTAGCCTATCAGAAGCTTTAAAGCCATGATATCATTTTCTGAATTTTCCAAGCTGTTTAAAGGCACAGTCAACTTAGTGTATGTAAACTTCTGACCCACTGGAAATGTGATACAGTGAATTATAAGTGAAATAGTCTGTAAACAATTGTTGAAAAATTACTTCATGCACACAGTAGATGTCCTAACTGACTTGCCAAAACTATAGTTTGTTAACAAGAAGTTTGTGGAGTGGTTGAAAAAGAGTTTTAATGACTCCAACCTAAGTGTATGTAAACTTCTGACTTCAACTGTATGTACTGAGTGCGAATTCATTAAAGAGTGTTTGACTCTGCAGCAATACCCCGACAAGAAAGAGCTATTTGAAAATGTTTCCCTGTCAAGACAAACAGTGACACAGTATGTTGAAGACATCGTGGAGAATATGGAATAAGAGTTGAAAGACGAGTTAAAGGATTTCACCTATTTCTCCTTGGCCCTGGATGAGAGCAGTGAGGCACGTGACCCGGTGCAGTTGTTGATATTCTGACGAGGTCATAACCCCTGAGGAGCTTGGAGCTTGCTTCAGTGCAGTCAATGAAGAGCACCACCACAGTGAAATATTTATTGTTGTTTCTCCCACCCCTCTCCACCCCCCACCCCTCTCCACCCTCCCCCTCTCCACCTCCCACCATTCTCCACACACCCACCCGTCTCCACCCCTCTCTACTAAATTCCGCTGACAGATGTGCTGATATCCTTCGAGGTGTTGATAGATACATCATGTCTCTGCTGAGAAAGGGGTTTGTCTTCCGCAGGTGAACCACACCCAGGGTGAACCACACCCACTCTGAGAGGACACATGCCATGTTTCCACACTCGTCCCCGATGGCGGTTGGGTTTGGCAGGCAGGCAGTATGAAAGGGGGCGTCTCTCTTCCAAATGAAAATAAAGGTGCTGACAGGTGGTGTTCAAGGGGAAGGAACAAACACACGTCATGAAAGGTGATTAGAAGGAGAGAGGACAGAGCCAGAGATGGGGTGGAGTGATCTCTACGTGTGTACATGGGGGGCTGGGAATTCTCCACACTGGACATTACCAGACCTAAAAATGACAGGCAGATGACTCATGTACACAGTAGGGTTCTCTGTGTGTGTGTGTGTGTGTGTGTGTGCGCGCGTGTGTTTGCTTATGTGAAACCTTTGCTAGATGTTGTGTAACGTCAGTGCTCCTCTGTTGTCGCAGTCACTAGGGTTAGTTACAGTATGAGAGCTAATAGCTAGCATATTCTATCACCACACACACACACACAGCCATTTCAATGCAATAATATTAACTCTCACAAATAGCCAAAACAGTACAGAAATTCCAAATGATTCAAATGTTTTTTTTCTGCTGCAGAAATATCTATGGGCCAGAGTAATGTAAAAGCCACCCTCTCCAAATGGTTTATAATACATCTGTTTTCTACAGTATGTCTCTGTTTTGGTAAATACCCACTATGTTGACTTTCCTATCGATTGGGGCCAAAAGTGCCCCTCTTAAAACCATTGACATTCACTACGATCCCTGAGGTCTCCACATCACAAACAAACAACACTAATTCAACGTTCAGATGACACAAAAGAACCATTCAATTCTATCGCTACAAACAGCTTCCTTGTCAAGCAACTGCTAGTACATGCGCTATTTGGCAGCCTAGCAACAAGTTGCAGTCTAGACTGTTGGGATTGTCAGCTAACACTATATCCTACTGTCTGTCAGTAGAATGTGACTCTCAATATGGCTAGGGGCAGATAGTGAGAAGGTGGGGGATAGGAGGAAGAGAGGGGGGAGAGCGAGAGACAGAGGGGGGGGAGTAGAAGGAGGGAGGGAGAGAGAGGGGGAGGAAGAGGGAAGAGTGGGGCAGAGAGGGGGAGGGGAGGAGGGCTGGAGTGTTTAAGAGCGTTACTTTAACTATTACAGGATGTCAGGAAATGTGCGTCAATTGGAAGTGATCAGGGCTCTCCTAAAAGCCGCTCTTTTCAGGAGGTTTGGGGTAGGAAGCATAATTGTCCTGCATAATCCCTGGCTAGCATCATTTTCTCTCTCCCTCTATCCCTTCAGCTGGAAAACAAGGGATTTCTCTCTCTCTCTGTCTCTCTCCCTCTGTGTCTTTGTGTCTCCACTCTCTCTTTCTGTCTCTCTCTCTCTCTCTCTTTGTCTCTCTCGGTGTCTCTCTCTCTAGCTCTCTCTCTCTGTTAATGCTTTTCTTTCCCTCCATCTTTCCATCTTTCACATCCTCTCTCTCCATTCTCTATCTCTCTCTTGCCATCTTTCTCACTCTCTCTCCCTCCATCTTTCTTCCTTTCTCCATCTCTGATTATCTGTTGTTTTGACTAATACCTCGGTGGGTTGTGAGATATTGAGAGGTCCCAATGCAGTTTTACCTCCTGTCTCACAGGTGATTGACTCAAATGAATCAGTGTTCCTTCCTTCCTGTGTTTGTCCTGTTTTCATATCAGGAAAGCGACATTTAAAGAAGAGAGTAGCCACGCACGCGCACACACACACACACACACACACACACACACACACACACACACACACAGGTGGGTCAGCTGTGTGCTACGTAAGGGTGTGTTTGGGGGGAGTACTCTGCCCCTGTGCCTTCTCTTTGAAGTGAAGCACAGGCTGAGAGGGGAATTACTAGAAGCCCACTATTGGTCTGGTGACGGCAGGGTGCCAGACCGTTAGCTCAACACACAACAGAACACAGCTACCTAACTGCTAATTTTCTTTACACAGAAATTAGATTTCAATCAGCAAAACTTTGTACACTGTTGAAGGAATGCAGTGGTTGTCTTCTGATTTTGAGTTGGATAAATGTACCAATTATCAGATTCATTCTGGTACATTTTCTCGTTGCTAATTCCTCAAGACGCACTTTACAATTGTTGTGTTGTATTATTAGTCTTTAAACCTACGCAGTTCGACATAATCCTTCAGTCTGATCTCTGGAAGACCTGTAATGCCATGTATCATTTATAGAAATAACAAATAATACTAAATAATACATTTGTACAAACAGCCTGTGACTGATGGGTGTTTATCCTTTGTCTTAACAGTTTTGTTTTTCAATCACGAGGCATAGAGTGACGGCGTCCACTCGCCGTCCGATTAGCAGAGAGAACTACCCCTCTTCTCTAGCAGATGCTTTGTGTCACAGTAATTACGCCCAACCATCACCGCTCTCCTCAGTGTCTGAGGAGGCTTTGATGTGGCTTTGATATACCACTTTCAGTCCGCTATGCCTGCCCTGAGGTCAGGGGTTGGCGGCCATCTTGGTGGTCTGCTCTGGTGTGTTCTGGGAATTGTTTGCCTGGAGACGATGAGACTGTGCTTAAAGAGGAGCTCCAGATGTTCCTGTGATACAGATAGTCATGTCAGGCTACAGATACTGTAACAATGCAGTGAAGGGTTAGAACTAGGGTTGGTGTTAGGGTTTGAATAATGGTTAAGGTTAGTGTTAGAACAAGAACTATGGTTAGGACTATAGTTAAGGTTAGAACTAATCCAGGTATTAGTTCAGGTTTTACCCCACATTTTTTTTAATCCAGGTTTTACCACAGGTATTAGTCCAAGTATTAGTCCAGGTTTTACCCCAGTTATTAGTGCAGGTATTAATACAGGTTTACCTCAGGTATTAGTCCAGGTTTTAGCCCAGGTTTTACCCCAGGTATTAATCCAGGTATTAGTCCAGGTATTAATCCAGGTATTAGTTCAGGTTTTACCCCATGTATTAATCCAGGTATTAGTCCAGGTTTTACCCCAGGTATTAGTCCAGGTATTAGTCCAGGTATTTGTCCAAGGTATTAATCCAGGTATTAGTTCAGGTATTAGTCCAGGTTTTACCCCAGGTATTAGTCCAGGTATTAATCTAGGTATTAGTCCAGGTATTAATCAAGGTTTTACCCCAGGCATTAGTCCGGGTATTAGTGCAGGTTTTAGCCCAGGTTTAACCCCAGGTATTAGTCCAGGTATTAATCCAGGTATTAGTCCAGGTATTGATCTAGGTAGTAGTCCAGGTATTAATCCAGGTTTTACCCCAGGTATTAGTCCGGGTATTAGTCCAGGTTTTAGCCCAGGTTTTACCCCAGGTATTAGTCCAGGGTATTAATCCAGGTATTAGTCCAGGTTTTACCCCAGTTATTAGTCCAGGTATTAATCCAGATATTAGTCCAGGTATTAATCCAGGTATTAGTCCAGGTTTTACCCCAGGTATTAGTCCAGGTATTAATCAAGGTATTAATCCAGGTATTAGTCCATGTTTTATCCCATGTATTAGTCCAGGTATTAATCCAGGTATTAGTCCAGGTATTAATCCAGGTATTAGTCCAGGTATTGATCCAGGTTTTACCACAGGTGTTAGTCCAGGTATTAGTCCAGGTTTTAGCCCAGGTATTAGTCCAGGTATTAATCCAGGTTTTACCCCAGGTTTTACCCCAGGTATTAGTCCAGGTTTTACCCCAGCTTTTACCCCAGGTATTAATCCAGGTATTAGTCCAGGTATTAATCCAGGTATTAATCCAGGTATTAGTCCAGGTTTTACCCCAGGTATTAATCCAGGTTTTAGTCCAGGTTTTACCCCAGGTATTAGTCCGGGTATTAGTCCAGGTTTTACCCCAGGTATTAGTCCAGGTATTAGTCCAGGTTTTACCCCATGTATTAGTCCAGGTATTAGTCCAGGTTTTACCCCAGGTATTAGTTCAGGTATTAGTCCAGGTATTAGTCCAGGTTTTACCCCATGTATTAGTCCAGGTATTAGTCCAGGTATTAGTCCAGGTTTTACCCCATGTATTAGTCCAGGTATTAGTCCAGGTTTTACCCCAGGTATTAGTTCAGGTATTTAACCTTCCTTCTACAATGTGGATGGACTCTGGCTTGGAGGATTTGTACCATGTTTAGTTGGTTACATATACAGTGTGTGTTACTCATGAGGATCAGGGTCCAGACTGTTATGTGTGTCTGTATGGGTCTATGTGTGTTATATGTGTGTCTGTGTGGGTTGATGTGTGTTATGTGTGTCTGTATGGGTTTATGTGTGTTATGTTTGTGTCTGTATGGGTCTATGTGTGTCATGTGTGTGTCTGTATGGGTCTATGTGTGTGTCTGTATGGGTCTATGTGTGTCTGTATGGGTATATGTGTGTCTGTGTGGGTCTATGTGTGTTATGTGTGTCTGTATGGGTCTATGTGTGTTATGTGTGTCTGTGTGTTATGTGTGTCTGTGTGGGTCTATGTGTGTCTGTGTGGGTCTATGTGTGTCTGTATGGGTCTGTGTGTGTCTGTATGGGTATACAGTGGGGAGAACAAGTATTTGACACACTGCCAATTTTGCAGGTTTTTCTACATACAAAGCATGTAGAGGTCTGTAATTTTTATCATAGGTACACTTCAACCGTGAGAGACGGAATCTAAAACAAAAATCCAGAAAATCACATTGTATGATTTTTAAGTAATTCATTTGCACTTTATTGCATGACATAAGTATTTGATAATCTACCAAACAGTAAGAATTCCGACTCTCACAGACCTGTTAGTTTGTCTTTAAGAAGCCCTCCTGTCCTCCACCTGTATTAACTGCACCTGTTTGAACTGCAATAAATGCAATAAAATGCAAATGAATTACTTAAAAATCATACAATGTGATTTTCTGGATTTTTGTTTTATATTCCGTCTCTCACAGTTGAAGTGTACCTATGATAAAAATTACAGACCTCTACATGCTTTGTAAGTAGGAAAATCTGCAAAATCGGCAGTGTATCAAATACTTGTTCTCCCCACTGTATGTGTATTATGTGTGTCTGTATGGGTCTATGACTGTTATGTGTGTCTGTATGGGTCTATGTGTGTCTGTATGGGTCTATGTGTGTTATGTGTGTCTGTATGGGTCTATGTGTGTTATGTGTGTCTGTATGGGTCTATGACTGTTATGTGTGTCTGTATGGGTCTATGTGTGTTATGTGTGTCTGTATGGGTCTATGTGTGTTATGTGTGTCTGTATGGGTCTATGTGTGTCTGTATGGGTCTATGTGTGTTATGTGTGTCTGTATGGGTCTATGTGTGTTATGTGTGTCTGTATGGGTCTATGTGTGTTATGTGTGTCTGTATGGGTCTATGTGTGTCTGTGTGGGTCTATGTGTGTTATGTGTGTCTGCATGGGTCTATGTGTGTCTGTATGGGTCTATGTGCTGTATTGGTCTATGTGTGTTATGTTTGTGTTTTATATTGGGTTTACATTATTGTGTTGTCAGGCCTGGTGGGGTTGTGAGATTGTGTGTCCAGAATATTGTTTCAGGGCCTACAGAGACCTACACAGTTGAACGGCTGCTCATTGAGTCATTTCTCATGCGAATGTCACGGTCTCTCTCAGTCCTGTTCTATCTGTCACTACATTAGTCTAACATTGTTATGTCTCTCTCATTGAGAACAACAGAAACAGACCTGTCTAATTTTGAAGCAAATTGTTTAGGAACATCTTCCTTTTCTTCTTTGTGTCTGTTGGTCGAGGTAGCGGCAGGCCAGACCAATCAGCAGTCAGTAAGCTGTGCTCTAGGCATGCCAGGTATTCGACATGGTCTACGTTGGTGAGAGGAGGAGTTGTGTTATTCTTGAAGTGATGAATGTGTTGGAGTCAGCCCGTGCGTCCCAAATGGCACCCTATTCCCTAGATAGTGCACTACTTTTGAAGGAGCTCTATGGGACTCAGACAGTGGGTTTGGCTGAGAGATCAGCTGTTTCAGCCACACCTGGGTCGTGTTCATAAGGGCACTCTATGGAAAACATTTTAAAACCTTTTGCAACAGAAAAGGAAGATAAACATTGCTTATTTTAAATCGATGTAGTCCCTCCATGTTTAAGCCCATTTACTTCCATTTGGTGCCTAATGATCCATGTGACGTTGTTCAGTCATCGTACTGAACCAACCCCCTAGTCCTGCTCTGCTCACTAGCTCTTATCTAGCCCAATCACTATCTGTAAAAGGAGACCATGCATTTTTCACATCCATGTGGCCAGTCCATATGACATATTTCAATCTCCCAATCAGATAAACTCATCTGACTGGGATTGTTATCTTTCCCCCTTCTATAGATCCAGAGTCCTTCATCTCATCTAGAGGGGGTTCAAAACCAGGTTAAACCCAATTAAATGGGACAAGTGTTGAAACTCTGAATTTTCCCTGTCTCTCCATGAGTCTTTCTGCCTGTGTGGCATTGCTCTCTGGTTAGTAGCATGTTAACGCTGTGGCTACCTGCTAATTGAAATGCTGTAATCAGTCTCTAATACAGAGGAAGAGAGAGCTTCTAATGGCTATGGCTGGCAGTATATCTTCAGAGCAAACCTTCTGAGTCATCATTTGCACAGCTTAATGAATAGGTTAATAAAATAGAAGACTTTAATTATAGTTTAGCGGGCCGGATTGTTAATGATGCCATTGCGGCTCAATTTAATAATACAGACTCTGGTATCAATTATCTGCAAGGGAACTTGTTTAAATGATATTTTACAGCCTCTTGATAACATTACTGCTAGAAGCAATGTAATGATAGACAGACAAAGGCCATGTACCAATTATCATAAACTATTAGCTTGTGTCTAAAGGGTTTTATGTTAATCTTTTAGCTTAAATACCCTGCAATTAACCGATCAGGAGGAGCTGCCTTCCAGCTAGGCTGCAAATTGCAGTGACTAGATAAAAAAAAAAAACACTGATATGAAACCCCTGAAAGCGAACAAGGGGAGCTATCATACTCAAGCATACGGGAATGTGTGTGCTGTGCGTGTTTGAGAGAGAGAGAGGAGAGAGTGTGAGCGTCTGTGTGATCAAGGATGTATACCAATTCCATTATATCTCGTGGGCTTTTTAGATGTCTCTTTCAAACCCCTCTCCCTTTGTCTAACGCTAAACTACCCCTCTATAGGGAGCATGAAATGAATAGCTCTCCCCAGCTACCACAGTCAGCGGCTGCATCTGGCAGAGTGCATCGTTTACATATCAGGCGAGCAGTGGCTCGATATGCATATTCAGCCTGTTGAAAAGGTACTCTGTTTCCTTTTAAGCTAAACACAATCGTATCCAGTGTGTGAGCATCTTGAAAACTGTGTGCTGCCTTTGGTAGTCCAACCCACAGAGGAGAGGAGGCCCCCAGGATACGTGCCAAGTGGCCTCCTATCCCCTATATAGTGCACTACTTTTGACCAGAGCCCTATGGATCATATGTGCACTGAGTTTACAAAACATTAGGAACACCTTCTCTTTCCATGACATAGACTGACCAGGTGAATCCACGTGAAAGCTATGATCCCTTATTGATGTCACTTGTTAAATCCACTTCCATCTGTGTAGATGAAGGGGAGGCTGCAGGTTAAAGAAGGATTTTGAAGCTTTGAGACAGTTGAGACATGGATTGTGTATGTGTGTCATTCAGGGGGTGAATGGGCAAGACACAATATTTAAGTGCCTTTGAACAGGGCATGGTAGTAGGTGCCAGGAGTACCAGTTTATGTCAAGAACTGCAGCACTGCTGGGTTTTTCATACTCAACATTTTCCTGTGTGTGTCAAGAATGGTCCACCACTCAAAGGACATCCAGCCAAGTTGACACAACTGTGGGAAACATTGGAGTCAACATGGGCCAACATCCATGTGAAACGCTTTCAACACCTTGTAGAGTACATGCCCTGACGAATTGAAGATGTTCTGAGGGCGAAAGGTGTTCCTAATGTGTTGTACACTCAGTGTACATCGGGAATAGGATGTCATTTGAGACACATCCACTCCAAACACTGACTGGCAAGACCATTGAGTGCCAAAGACTTAATGCATTATTAGCATTACACGTAATTAAAAAAGGGCCCTTGTAAATATTTGTCTGTATTGCCAAAGCTTTGTAAACATGTTCGGGGTTGCTGGTTTTTACATTTCTAACAGTAGTCAATGACCCCTAAAAGAGGAATGTTTGGGATTTTATGACTATGATGGAAATTGTAAACCAATTTATCAGTTGGTAATTCTGCACGTATGTTGCATGCATGTTTAAAGACCTAATTGACAAGCTGGGTTTGGGCATCTCTTTTAGTTCCCGACGCATACCAGCTGATACTGTTTCTACTTAGTACTGAGGTACAATGGGAGGATTTGTTGTTAAAGTACCATGGCATGTCTCTGTCTCTCCCCAGCCCTGCTGCTGTGTAGTGCCAGTAGTATCTCAAACCATATGTGTTTGTAAGAAAATGGCATAGTATGTAAGAAGTGTTTCCTGCAGTATCATCTTTATTCACTGGTAATTATTATACATCGTCTTTTAATGTGTCACGTTTTCATGTAATAGCAAACTGAACATGGTTTGTCCTAAAATCCCTTTCTTGGTCTTGTGTATGTATTGGATAAATCATTTAACCCTGTTGATCATACTGATGTAGTGTAAGATTAATTCTAGCAGTAGTTTGTCGCAGTAGTATGTATAAGTGTAGTACAACATTTTTCAGAGTGTTTTATATGCAGACGTATTTCAGGGTCATCAAACTCAGTTCTGCTTCATAATAACCCATCCACTGGGCACAAACTGGTTGTATCAATGTTGTAGTTTCAATGTCATTTCAACAAAACCTTTAAATGGGGTGATGACGTTGAATCAACGTGGGAAAACTGATCAGATTTGCAGAAAGTAATCAACATAATTGGAATTGTTTGTCTTAATCAATCATTTTTTAAAACATAAATCAATGACATGGTTTAAATGTTTGTTGATTTGACGTTTAATTCACGTTAATCGACAACTCAATCAAATGTAAATCAAAACTAAGCGATGAAGTGGCATCTGTCTTTATGGGGTGGGGGGAATCATAGGTCTATTTCAACAATGAAAAGGCTTTGTCCAATTAAATGAAAATATCTATGTGACATTGAAACACACAAGGATATTCCATGACATTTGAAATTCTTAATTTAATTCAACTTTTGAATGTTGTTTTAATGACATGCACCCTATAAAAATTATTGTGTCAGCCAATAGAAGTGTGCACTACAGTCAGAGGTTCCATGTGTAGCAACGTGAAGTGGGGGATCTCTAATCAATGCAAAATTAAACACAATTACAGAATTAATTTAACTAAATGAGAAGGTGTGGGCTACAACGAGCAACCTACAGGTAGGCTGCTGTTTAATCTGAATGGAGTTGTTGTAGACGAGGACAGGGAGCACAGTAAAATAGACTCAACTAGCTTAGCTAGCTAGCTGGCTAACATACAGTGGGGCAAAAAAGTATTTAGTCAGCCACCAATTGTGCAAGTTCTCCCACTTAAAAAGATGAGAGAGGCCTGTAACTACGACAGACAAAATGAGAAAAAAAATCCAGAAAATCACATTGTAGGATTTTTTATGACTTTATTTGCAAATTATGGTGGAAAATAAGTAGTTGGTCTATAAAGTTTATCCTAATACTTTGTTATATACCCTTTGTTGGCAATGACAGAGGTCAAACGTTTTCTGTAAGTCTTCACAAGGTTTTCACACACTGTTGCTGGTATTTTGGCCCATTCCTCCATGCAGATCTCCTCTAGAGCAGTGATGTTTTGGGGCTGTTGCTGGGCAACACAGACTTTCAACTCCCTCCAAAGATTTTCTATGGGGTTGAGATCTGGAGACTGGCTAGGCCACTCCAGGACCTTGAAATGCTTCTTACGAAGCCACTCCTTCGTTGCCCGGGCAGTGTGTTTGGGATCATTGTCATGCTGAAAGACCCAGACACGTTTCATCTTCAATGCCCTTGCTGATGGAAGGAGGTTTTCACTCAAAATCTCACAATACATGGCCCCATTCATTCTTTCCTTTACACGGATCAGTTGTCCTGGTCCCTTTGCAGAAAAACAGCCCCAAAGCATGATGTTTCCACCCCCATGCTTCACAGTAGGTATGGTGTCCTTTGGATGCAACTCAGCATTCTTTGTCCTCCAAACACGACGAGTTGAGTTTTACCAAAAAGTTATATTTTGGTTTCATCTGACCATATGACATTCTCCCAATCTTCTTCTGGATCATCCAAATGCTCTCTAGCAAACTTCAGGCGGGCCTGGACATGTACTGGCTTAAGCAGGGGGACACGTCTGGCACTGCAGGATTTGAGTCCCTGGCGGCGTAGTGTGTTACTGATAGTAGGCTTTGTTACTTTGGTCCCAGCTCTCTGCAGGTCATTCACTAGTTCCCCCCGTGTGGTTCTGGGATTTTTGCTCACCGTTCTTGTGATCATTTTGACCCCATGGGTTGAGATTTTTTTATTCATTTTATTTTTTTATTTTACCTTTATTTAACCAGGTAGGCAAGTTGAGAACAAGTTCTCATTTACAATTGCGACCTGGCCAAGATAAAGCAAAGCAGTTCAACAGATACAACGACACAGAGTTACACATGGAGTAAAACAAACATACAGTCAATAATACAGTATAAACAAGTCTATATACAATGTGAACAAATGAGGTGAGAAGGGAGGTAAAGGCAAAAAAGGCCATGGTGGCAAGGTAAATACAATATAGCAAGTAAAACACTGGAATGGTAGTTTTGCAATGGAAGAATGTGCAAAGTAGAAATAAAAATAATGGGGTGCAAAGGAGCAAAATTAATTAATTAATTAAATACAGTTGGGAAAGAGGTAGTTGTTTGGGCTAAATTATAGGTGGGCTATGTACAGGTGCAGTAATCTGTGAGCTGCTCTGACAGTTGGTGCTTAAAGCTAGTGAGGGAGATAAGTGTTTCCAGTTTCAGAGATTTTTGTAGATCTTGCGTGGAGCCCCAGATCGAGGGAGATTATCAGTGGTGTTGTATGTCTTCCATTTCCTAATAATTGCTCCCACAGTTGATTTCTTCAAACCAAGCTGCTTACCTATTGCAGATTCAGTCTTCCCAGCCTGGTGCAGGTCTACAATTTTGTTTCTGGTGTCCTTTGACAGCTCTTTGGTCTTGGCCATAGTGGAGTTTGGAGTGTGACTATTTGAGGTTGTAGACAGGTGTCTTTTATACTGATAACAAGTTCAAACAGGTGCCATTAATACAGGTAACGAGTGGAGGACAGAGGAGCCTCTTAAAGAAGAAGTTACAGGTCTGTGAGAGCCAGAAATATTGCTTGTTTGTAGGTGACCAAATACTTGTTTTCCACCATAATTTGCAAATTAATTAATTAAAAATCCTACAATGTGATTTTCTGGATTTTTTTTTTCTCATGTTGTCTGTCATAGTTGAGGTGTACCTATGATGCCTAGGCCTCTCTCAACTTTTTAAGTGGGAGAACTTGCACAATTGGTGGCTGACTAAATACTTTTTTGCCCCACTGTAGCTGTCTATCTTAGCTAGCTAGCTGGCTATCTTATCTTCTTTACATTAATTTGATGCAGTAAAGACAGGTACTGCCAGATGGGATGAGAGACAACCTATGATAGATAACCTATGACAGATTTGTCGAACTAGCACGAGTCAGTGCCTACTTTTTTTCTCTATCCCTCCTGTGCCAAAGACACTGGCACTTGTCTCTCCCCAGCCCTGCTGCTGTGGCCCCTGTCTCTCCCCAGCCCTGCTGCTGTGGCCCCTGTCTCTCCCCAGCCCTGCTGCTGTGGCCCCTGTCTCTCCCCAGCCCTGCTGCTGTGGGCACAGTCTCTCCCCAGTCCTGCTGCTGTGGGTACAGTCTCTCCCCAGCCCTGCTGCTGTGGCCCCTGTCTCTCCCCAGACCTGCTGCTGTGGGTACAGTCTCTCCCCAGACCTGCTGCTGTGGGTACAGTCTCTCCCCAGCCCTGCTGCTGTGGCCCCTGTCTCTCCTCAGCCTTGCTGCTGTGGGTACAGTCTCTCCCCAGCCCTGCTGCTGTGGGCACAGTCTCTCCCCAGCCCTGCTGCTGTGGGTACAGTCTCTCCCCAGCCCTGCTGCTGTGGGTACAGTCTCTCCCCAGCCCTGCTGCTGTGGGTACAGTCTCTCCCCAGCCCTGCTGCTGTGGGCACAGTCTCTCCCCAGCCCTGCTGCTGTGGGTACAGACTCTCCCCAGCCCTGCTGCTGTGGCCCCTGTCTCTCCCCAGCCCTGCTGCTCTGGCCCATGTCTCTCCCCAGCCTTGCTGCTGTGGGTACAGTCTCTCCCCAGCCCTGCTGCTGTGGGCACAGTCTCTCCCCAGCCCTGCTGCTGTGGGCACAGTTTCTCCCCAGCCCTGCTGCTGTGGGCACAGTCTCTCCCCAGCCCTGCTACTGTGGGTACAGTCTCTCCTGAGTTGCAGGCTGCGCAGCAAGCAAGTGTCCAAGTTTGATCAAATTTACAAAAAACACATGTATTTCGACTATCTGGATATCCCCAAAAATGTAATGATATTATTCAAATACTGACATGTATTTCAGATGCCCATCCTTATAATCTGGTCCATGTTAAATAGTCACTGTCCTCCTAGAGTCAGAGCATTGAGATGCCTGGCCAAGCCTGATTTTATATTCAATGGCATGGATCAGAAGCCAAGTGCACGATCTGCTCAACAAATGTCGTGGATGCCCTTGCCCCTCTCTCTGTCTTTCATTATCGTTCTCGCTCTCTCTCTCCCCCCCCCCCCCCTCTCTCTCTCTCTCTCTCCCTCTCTCTCTCTCTCTCTCTCTCTCTCTCTCTCTCTCTCCCTGTCTCTCTCTCCCTGTCTCTCTCTCTCCCTCTCTCTATCTCCCTCTCTCTCTCTCTCTCTCTCTCTCTCTCTCTCTCTCTCTCTCTCTCTCTCTCTCTCTCTCTCACTGTCTCTCTCTCTCTATCTGTATCTCTCTCTCTCTCTCTCTCTCTCTCTGTGTCTCTCTCTCTCTTTCTCCCTCTCTGTCTCTCTCTCTGTGTCTCTCTTTCTCTGTCTCTGTGCCTCTCTGTTTCTCTCTGTGTGTCTCTGTCTCTCTCTCTCTCTCTCTCTTTCCAAAATCCTGATGAACACTTCCTTCAAACCAAATTCCTTTCTGTCAGCCTAATTTATGGGGCTGAGATTACGAAGCTACCGAAATAGTAAATTACGTTGATTGACAGAATTATGCCCAGTGCTTCCTGCACTCCTCAATGACGCATACTAGCTCAGCGCGGCCTGACAAAGACTGTGATTTAGTGCTTAGACTAGGGGTCTGGGGCCGTAGTCAGAAAAACATTCACAGGCCTCACACTGGCCCCAAGCCTAGTGTAGAAAACACTGTCTTAATTCACCCACAAACATGTCGCCATTAAAAGGGAATGAAAAGGGATCGCAGATCATAAATACTCCCAGATTTATTAGCTACAACAAAGTGCATAAGCCCATACAGAGAAGGGGAAAGGGAAAGGGATTGTTTGAAAGAGTGTTGTCATGGAGAAAGAGAAGGAGGAAATACACTCTCTTTCTCTCAATTCAATTCACTCACTCACACGGGGACACACACACAGACGGACAGAAGAGATAAACAGAGAGAAAAGCAAAGAGAGGAGAGAGGAGAAGAGAGGCCAGGCACGGCACACGCTAACTTATCTCAGTGAGAGAGCAGAGTGAAACAAAGTTCCACTGGCTTAAGCAGAGAGAGAGAGAGACACTGGATCTGGTCTGTACTTCACCACTAGGGTACCGATAAAGAGTATACAGTTTGCATTTTTATTTGGATATACTATGTAGGTAGGTAGAGAGAAAGATAAAGTATTTCATCTAAAAGTAACACTGATCGAACTGAAATATTCCACACAGACCCCATCGACTCTGGGATCAAGCTGTAGCTATCAACTGTTGATTAACTATTACCAATCATAACACTATTATTGTTGGTGTCGGAGGAGAAATTATAGTTTGTTATAACGCAACAGCTGTGGCTTCCCTCAAGGGTCAAACTTAGCATTGTGTAAACAGGAAAAAAATACTTGTCTCTTGCTTGTTATCTTTTTCTCTCTCTCCCTCGGATGCGGGTGTAGTGTAGATATCCTGCGTGTCATTAGTTCATCGTGGGGTCGCAGCTGGGCTTCTCACCGGCTGATTTATCTGCTGGGGATCCCGAACACTGATAAATCTCTGCTAGGGCTCATCTCCACGGCAGCCCTGCTGGGGTCTGGGATTCTCTCTCTCTCTCTCATCCTCCTGCTCGCCCCGCATTCAGTCTGATAAATTACTTCAAGCTGAATAAATACCCTAAAAGTGCTATTTTAATTATGCATTAGATCACCTGCATGCACTTTAGGACTTTTAAATGTTTATATTGTTGCATTTTAAAAACGTCAAAAGTGTTTCTTTGATTCATTGATTTCTCTGTATCCTCTCTCGTCATTCTCCTTGCTCCTGTGTCATTGAGAAAAGAGAGTTAGTGGTTGGCAGTAATACACTTTATTTTCCCTAGCCCCAACCTTCATGCATCTGCTGGCGTTTTCACATAAATCTGCTTTATGTTCATTTGTGGCTGGTCACTCTGTCTGGTACCGGGACTCCTGTATTATATTGGCCTATCTGTCTGTGGCTGGTCACTCTGTCTGGTACTGGGACTCCTGTATTATATTGGCCTGTCTGTCTGGTACCGGGACTCCTGTATTATATTGGCCTGTCTGTCTGGTACCGGGACTCCTGTATTATATTGGCCTGTCTGTCTGGTACCGGGACTCCTGTATTATATTGGCCTGTCTGTCTGGTACCAGGACTCCTGTATAATATTGGCCTGTCTGTCTGGTACCGGGACTCCTGTATTACATTGGCCTGTATGTCTGGTACCGGGACTCCTGTATTATATTGGCCTGTCTGTCTGTGTCTGGTCACTCTGTCTGGTACCGGGATTCCTGTATTATATTGGCCTGTCTGTCTGGTACCGGGACTCCTGTATTATATTGGCCTGTCTGTCTGGTACCGGGACTCCTGCATTATATTGGCCTGTCTGTCTGGTACCGGGATTCCTGTATTATATTGGCCTGTCTGTCTGGTACCGGGACTCCTGTATTATATTGGCCTGTCTGTCTGGTACCGGGACTCCTGTATTATATTGGCCTGTCTGTCTGGTACCGGGACTCCTGTATTATATTGGCCTGTCTGTCTGGTACCGGGACTCCTGTATTATATTGGCCTGTCTGTCTGTGTCTGGTCACTCTGTCTGGTACCGGGATTCCTGTATTATATTGGCCTGTCTGTCTGGTACCGGGACTCCTGTATTATATTGGCCTGTCTGTCTGGTACCGGGATTCCTGCATTATATTGGCCTGTCTGTCTGGTACCGGGATTCTTGTAATATATTGGCCTGTCTGTCTGGTACCGGGACTCCTGTATTATATTGGCCTGTCTGTCTGGTACCGGGACTCCTGTATTATATTGACCTGTCTGTCTCGTACCGGGACTCCTGTATCATATTGGCCTGTCTGTCTGGTACCGGGACTCCTGTATTATATTGGCCTGTCTGTCTGGTACCGGGACTCCTGTATTACATTGGCCTGTATGTCTGGTACCGGGACTCCTGTATTATATTGGCCTGTCTGTCTGTGTCTGGTCACTCTGTCTGGTACCGGGATTCCTGTATTATATTGGCCTGTCTGTCTGGTACCGGGACTCCTGTATTATATTGGCCTGTCTGTCTGGTACCGGGACTCCTGCATTATATTGGCCTGTCTGTCTGGTACCGGGATTCCTGTATTATATTGGCCTGTCTGTCTGGTACCGGGACTCCTGTATTATATTGGCCTGTCTGTCTGGTACCGGGACTCCTGTATTATATTGACCTTTCTGTCTGGTACCGGGACTCCTGTATTATATTGGCCTGTCTGTCTGGTACCGGGACTCCTGTATAATATTGGCCTGTCTGTCTGGTACCGGGACTCCTGTAATATATTGGCCTGTCTGTCTGTGTCTTTATGACAAACTTTAACCCTCCCCAGCAGTAAATGCATTTACATGAACAATGCCCTGGGCTTCACCCTCCCTGTTGGGATTGTAAACACAATCACAAGTGCATTTTTTTTACTTAATTAATTTACAGTTTTCTTGTTGACGAGAAATGTATGCAGCAACAATTAGCAGGTAATAGATGCAGAGTGGAGGAAATTTGATATCCATCACAGTCAGTGGTCCGCCAGCTACAGTGTAGTCAGTTGTTGTCCAGCTGCAGTGTAGTCAGTAGTCCAGCTGTAGTGTAGTCGGTTGTTGTCCAGCTGTAGTGTAGTCAGTAGTCCAGCTGCAGTATAGTCAGTGGGTGCCCAGCTGTAGTGTAGTCAGTTGTTGTCCAGCTGTAGTGTAGTCAGTTGTTGTCCAGCTGCAGTGTAGTCAGTAGTCCAGCTGCAGTGTAGTCAGTTGTTGTCCAGCTGCAGTGTAGTCAGTAGTCCAGCTGTAGTGTAGTCAGTGGTTGTCCAGCTGCAGTGTAGTCAGTAGTCCAACAGCAGTGTAGTCAGTAGTCCGCCATCTGTAGTGTAGACAGTGGGTGCCCAGCTGTAGTTTAGTCAGTGGTTGTCCAGCTGTAGTGTAGTCAGTTGTTGTCCAGCTGCAGTGTAGTCAGTAGTCCAGCTGCAGTGTAGTCAGTTGTTGTCCAGCTGCAGTGTAGTCAGTAGTCCAGCTGTAGTGTAGTCAGTGGTTGTCCAACAGCAGTGTAGTCAGTAGTCCAACAGCAGTGTAGTCAGTAGTCCGCCATCTGTAGTGTAGACAGTGGGTGCCCAGCTGTAGTTTAGTCAGTGGTTGTCCAGCTGCAGTGTAGTCAGTAGTCCAGCTGCAGTGTAGTTAGTAGTCCGCCAGCTGTAGTATAGTCAATAGTCCAGCTGCAGTATAGTCAGTGACCCAGCTGCAGTGTAGTCAGTGACCCAACGGTAGTGTAGCCAGTGACCCAACGGTAGTATAGTCAGTGACCCAGCTGCAGTGTAGTCAGTGACCCAACGGTAGTGTAGCCAGTGACCCAACGGTAGTATAGTCAGTGACCCAGCTGTAGTGTAGTCAGTGACCCAGCGGTAGTGTAGTCAGTGGTCCTCCAGCTGCACCAACCACCACCACCACGGCTAATATGAAAGTATTTCAGTCCTCCCTGCTACTCTCTCTCCTCAGACCCGGCTGTTTGCTCAGTCAAGATTATATATACCCACGATCCATTGCCTGCCTCACAGCCGCTCATGGAGGTCTATGATAACAGACTTTGTGATTTATGGTCTGCTGTGAAAGCAGAACTTGATGAGATTTAAACAATTTCATAGCACAAGTGTTTCTCTGCGAGGGCCTCCTGATCTGTGGTGGTGTGGCGGACAGTAAATCACCTTCATATATCTGAGAGCTCAGCGAAGCAGCGCAATTACTGGTCGAGAAGGCTACTTTTGATTTCATTTTTATCCCTGGGTTTGTCTATTTTATTCTCTGCCTGTCATGCAGACACTCACCTTCATAAGTCCTGCTGTAGAGAGGGAGGGAGGGAAGAAAGGAAGGGAAGGAGAGAGAGAGAGAGGTAGGTGAAGTTGGCAGATAGAGAGGGAGGTAGAGCTGGGGGAAGGAAGGAGAGAGAGAGGTAGGGAACTAGGGAGATAGAGAGGGAGGTAGAGCGGGGGGAAGTAGGGAGATAGAGAGGGAGGTAGAGCGGGGTAAGGAAGGAGGATGAGAGGAAGGCTATCTCTCTTGTGCAGCTTTTTGAAAAACAAAAACATGATGTCACGAGCCACCGTACGTACTGGTTCAACAACATGATGTCACGAGCCACCGTACGTACTGGTTCAACAACATGATGTCACGAGCCACAGTACCGGTTCAACAACATGATGTCACGAGCCACAGTACCGGTTCAACAACATGATGTCACGAGCCACAGTACCGGTTCAACAACATGATGTCACGAGCCACAGTACCGGTTCAACAACATGATGTCACGAGCCAGCATACCGGTTCAACAACATGATGTCACGAGCCAGCATACCGGTTCAACAACATGATGTCACGAGCCACAGTACCGGTTCAACAACATGATGTCACGAGCCACAGTACCGGTTCAACAACATGATGTCACGAGCCAGCATACCGGTTCAACAACATGATGTCACGAGCCACAGTACCGGTTCAACAACATGATGTCACGAGCCACAGTACCGGTTCAACAACATGATGTCACGAGCCACAGTACCGGTTCAACAACATGATGTCACGAGCCAGCATACCGGTTCAACAACATGATGTCACGAGCCACCGTACGTACTGGTTCAACAACATGATGTCACGAGCCACAGTACTGGTTCAACAACATGATGTCACGAGCCACAGTACCGGTTCAACAACATGATGTCACGAGCCAGCATACCGGTTCAACAACATGATGTCACGAGCCACCGTACCCGGTTCAACAACATGATGTCACGAGCCACCGTACCGGTTCAACAACATGATGTCACGAGCCACCGTACCCGGTTCAACAACATGATGTCACGAGCCACCGTTCCGGTTCAACAACATGATGTCACGAGCCACCGTACCCGGTTCAACAACATGATGTCACGAGCCAGCATACCGGTTCAACAACATGATGTCACGAGCCACCGTACCGGTTCAACAACATGATGTCACGAGCCAGCACACCGGTTAAACAACATGATGTCATGAGCCAGCACACCGGTTCAACAACATGATGTCACGAGCCACCGTACCCGGTTTAACAACATGATGTCACGAGCCAGCATACCGGTTCAACAACATGATGTCACGAGCCAGCATACCGGTTCAACAACATGATGTCACGAGCCACAGTACCGGTTCAACAACATGATGTCACGAGCCACCGTACCGGTTCAACAACATGATGTCACGAGCCAGCATACCGGTTCAACAACATGATGTCACGAGCCACAGTACCGGTTCAACAACATGATGTCACGAGCCACAGTACCGGTTCAACAACATGATGTCACGAGCCACAGTACCGGTTCAACAACATGATGTCACGAGCCAGCATACGGTTCAACAACATGATGTCACGAGCCACCGTACGTACTGGTTCAGCAACATGATGTCACGAGCCACAGTACTGGTTCAACAACATGATGTCACGAGCCACAGTACCGGTTCAACAACATGATGTCACGAGCCAGCATACCGGTTCAACAACATGATGTCACGAGCCACCGTACCCGGTTCAACAACATGATGTCACGAGCCACCGTACCGGTTCAACAACATGATGTCACGAGCCACCGTTCCGGTTCAACAACATGATGTCACGAGCCACCGTACCCGGTTCAACAACATGATGTCACGAGCCAGCATACCGGTTCAACAACATGATGTCACGAGCCACCGTACCGGTTCAACAACATGATGTCACGAGCCAGCACACCGGTTCAACAACATGATGTCACGAGCCAGCACACCGGTTCAACAACATGATGTCACGAGCCACCGTACCCGGTTCAACAACATGATGTCACGAGCCACCGTACTGGTTCAACAACATGATGTCACGAGCCACAGTACCGGTTCAACAACATGATGTCACGAGCCACCGTACCCGGTTCATTAACATGATGTCATGAGCCAGCACACCGGTTCAACAACATGATGTCACGAGCCAGCACACCGGTTCAACAACATGATGTCACGAGCCAGCACACCGGTTCAACAACATGATGTCACGAGCCACCGTACCGGTTCAACAACATGATGTCACGAGCCACCGTACCCGGTTCAACAACATGATGTCACGAGCCACCGTACCGGTTCAACAACATGATGTCACGAGCCACCGTACCCGGTTCAACAACATGATGTCACGAGCCACCGTACTGGTTCAACAACATGATGTCACGAGCCACAGTACCGGTTCAACAACATGATGTCACGAGCCACCGTACCCGGTTCAACAACATGATTTCACAAGCCACCGTACCGGTTCAACAACTTGATGTCACGAGCCAGCACACCGGTTCAACAACATGATGTCACGAGCCACCGTACCTGTTCAACAACATGGTGTCTCGAGCCAGCACACCGGTTCAACAACATGATGTCACGAGCCACCGTACCGGTTCAACAACATGATGTCACGAGCCACCGTACCCGGTTCAACAACGTGATGCCACGAGCCACCGTACCGGTTCAACAACATGATGTCACGAGCCACCGTACCCGGTTCAACAACATGATTGTCACGAGCCAGCATACTGGTTCAACAGCATGATGTCACGAGCCAGCACACCGGTTCAACAACATGATGTCACGAGCCACCGTACCGGTTCAACAACATGATGTCACGAGCCACCGTACCCGGTTCAACAACATGATGTCACGAGCCACCGTACCGGTTCAACAACATGATGTCACGAGCCACCGTACCCGGTTCAACAACATGATGTCACGAGCCACCGTACTGGTTCAACAACATGATGTCACGAGCCACAGTACCGGTTCAACAACATGATGTCACGAGCCACCGTACCCGGTTCAACAACATGATTTCACAAGCCACCGTACCGGTTCAACAACATGATGTCACGAGCCAGCACACCGGTTCAACAACATGATGTCACGAGCCAGCACACCGGTTCAACAACATGATGTCACGAGCCAGCACACCGGTTCAACAACATGATGTCACGAGCCAGCACACCGGTTCAACAACATGATGTCATGAGCCACCGTACCCGGTTCAACAACATGATGTCACGAGCCAGCATACCGGTTCAACAACATGATGTCACGAGCCAGCATACCGGTTCAACAACATGATGTCACGAGCCACAGTACCGGTTCAACAACATGATGTCACGAGCCACCGTACCGGTTCAACAACATGATGTCACGAGCCAGCATACCGGTTCAACAACATGATGTCACGAGCCACAGTACCGGTTCAACAACATGATGTCACGAGCCACAGTACCGGTTCAACAACATGATGTCACGAGCCACAGTACCGGTTCAACAACATGATGTCACGAGCCAGCAAACCGGTTCAACAACATGATGTCACGAGCCACCGTACGTACTGGTTCAGCAACATGATGTCACGAGCCACAGTACTGGTTCAACAACATGATGTCACGAGCCACAGTACCGGTTCAACAACATGATGTCACGAGCCAGCATACCGGTTCAACAACATGATGTCACGAGCCACCGTACCCGGTTCAACAACATGATGTCACGAGCCACCGTACCGGTTCAACAACATGATGTCACGAGCCACCGTTCCGGTTCAACAACATGATGTCACGAGCCACCGTACCCGGTTCAACAACATGATGTCACGAGCCAGCATACCGGTTCAACAACATGATGTCACGAGCCACCGTACCGGTTCAACAACATGATGTCACGAGCCAGCACACCGGTTCAACAACATGATGTCACGAGCCAGCACACCGGTTCAACAACATTATGTCACGAGCCACCGTACCCGGTTCAACAACATGATGTCACGAGCCACCGTACTGGTTCAACAACATGATGTCACGAGCCACAGTACCGGTTCAACAACATGATGTCACGAACCACCGTACCCGGTTCATTAACATGATGTCATGAGCCAGCACACCGGTTCAACAACATGATGTCACGAGCCAGCACACCGGTTCAACAACATGATGTCACGAGCCAGCACACCGGTTCAACAACATGATGTCACGAGCCACCGTACCGGTTCAACAACATGATGTCACGAGCCACCGTACCCGGTTCAACAACATGATGTCACGAGCCACCGTACCGGTTCAACAACATGATGTCACGAGCCACCGTACCCGGTTCAACAACATGATGTCACGAGCCACCGTACTGGTTCAACAACATGATGTCACGAGCCACAGTACCGGTTCAACAACATGATGTCACGAGCCACCGTACCCGGTTCAACAACATGATTTCACAAGCCACCGTACCGGTTCAACAACTTGATGTCACGAGCCAGCACACCGGTTCAACAACATGATGTCACGAGCCACCGTACCTGTTCAACAACATGGTGTCTCGAGCCAGCACACCGGTTCAACAACATGATGTCACGAGCCACCGTACCGGTTCAACAACATGATGTCACGAGCCACCGTACCCGGTTCAACAACGTGATGCCACGAGCCACCGTACCGGTTCAACAACATGATGTCACGAGCCACCGTACCCGGTTCAACAACATGATTGTCACGAGCCAGCATACTGGTTCAACAGCATGATATCACGAGCCAGCACACCGGTTCAACAACATGATGTCACGAGCCACCGTACCGGTTCAACAACATGATGTCACGAGCCACCGTACCCGGTTCAACAACATGATGTCACGAGCCACCGTACCGGTTCAACAACATGATGTCACGAGCCACCGTACCCGGTTCAACAACATGATGTCACGAGCCACCGTACTGGTTCAACAACATGATGTCACGAGCCACAGTACCGGTTCAACAACATGATGTCACGAGCCACCGTACCCGGTTCAACAACATGATTTCACAAGCCACCGTACCGGTTCAACAACATGATGTCACGAGCCACCGTTCCGGTTCAACAACATGATGTCACGAGCCACCGTTCCCGGTTCAACAACATGATGTCACGAGTCACAGTACCGGTTCAACAACACATCGTCACGAGCCACCGTACCGGTTCAACAACATGATGTCACGAGCCAGCACACCGGTTCAACAACATGATGTCACGAGCCACCGTACCGGTTCAACAACATGATGTCACGAGCCAGCACACCGGTTAAACAACATGATGTCACGAGCCACAGTACCGGTTCAACAACATGATGTCACGAGCCAGCACACCGGTTCAACAACATGATGTCACGAGCCACCGTACCGGTTCAACAACTTGATGTCACGAGCCAGCACACCGGTTCAACCACATGATGTCACGAGCCACCGTACCGGTTCAACAACATGATGTCACGAGCCAGCATACCGGTTCAACAACATGATGTCACGAGCCACAGTACTGGTTCAACAACATGATGTCACGAGCCACAGTACCGGTTCAACAACATGATGTCACGAGCCACAGTACCGGTTCAACAACATGATGTCACGAGCCAGCAAACCGGTTCAACAACATGATGTCACGAGCCACCGTACGTACTGGTTCAGCAACATGATGTCACGAGCCACAGTACTGGTTCAACAACATGATATCACGAGCCACAGTACCGGTTCAACAACATGATGTCACGAGCCAGCATACCGGTTCAACAACATGATGTCACGAGCCACCGTACCCGGTTCAACAACATGATGTCACGAGCCACCGTACCGGTTCAACAACATGATGTCACGAGCCACCGTTCCGGTTCAACAACATGATGTCACGAGCCACCGTACCCGGTTCAACAACATGATGTCACGAGCCAGCATACCGGTTCAACAACATGATGTCACGAGCCACCGTACCGGTTCAACAACATGATGTCACGAGCCAGCACACCGGTTCAACAACATGATGTCACGAGCCAGCACACCGGTTCAACAACATTATGTCACGAGCCACCGTACCCGGTTCAACAACATGATGTCACGAGCCACCGTACTGGTTCAACAACATGATGTCACGAGCCACAGTACCGGTTCAACAACATGATGTCACGAACCACCGTACCCGGTTCATTAACATGATGTCATGAGCCAGCACACCGGTTCAACAACATGATGTCACGAGCCAGCACACCGGTTCAACAACATGATGTCACGAGCCAGCACACCGGTTCAACAACATGATGTCACGAGCCACCGTACCGGTTCAACAACATGATGTCACGAGCCACCGTACCCGGTTCAACAACATGATGTCACGAGCCACCGTACCGGTTCAACAACATGATGTCACGAGCCACCGTACCCGGTTCAACAACATGATGTCACGAGCCACCGTACTGGTTCAACAACATGATGTCACGAGCCACAGTACCGGTTCAACAACATGATGTCACGAGCCACCGTACCCGGTTCAACAACATGATTTCACAAGCCACCGTACCGGTTCAACAACTTGATGTCACGAGCCAGCACACCGGTTCAACAACATGATGTCACGAGCCACCGTACCCGGTTCAACAACATGATTGTCACGAGCCAGCATACTGGTTCAACAGCATGATATCACGAGCCAGCACACCGGTTCAACAACATGATGTCACGAGCCACCGTACCGGTTCAACAACATGATGTCACGAGCCACCGTACCCGGTTCAACAACATGATGTCACGAGCCACCGTACCGGTTCAACAACATGATGTCACGAGCCACCGTACCCGGTTCAACAACATGATGTCACGAGCCACCGTACTGGTTCAACAACATGATGTCACGAGCCACAGTACCGGTTCAACAACATGATGTCACGAGCCACCGTACCTGTTCAACAACATGGTGTCTCGAGCCAGCACACCGGTTCAACAACATGATGTCACGAGCCACCGTACCGGTTCAACAACATGATGTCACGAGCCACCGTACCCGGTTCAACAACGTGATGCCACGAGCCACCGTACCGGTTCAACAACATGATGTCACGAGCCACCGTACCCGGTTCAACAACATGATTGTCACGAGCCAGCATACTGGTTCAACAGCATGATATCACGAGCCAGCACACCGGTTCAACAACATGATGTCACGAGCCACCGTACCGGTTCAACAACATGATGTCACGAGCCACCGTACCCGGTTCAACAACATGATGTCACGAGCCACCGTACCGGTTCAACAACATGATGTCACGAGCCACCGTACCCGGTTCAACAACATGATGTCACGAGCCACCGTACTGGTTCAACAACATGATGTCACGAGCCACAGTACCGGTTCAACAACATGATGTCACGAGCCACCGTACCCGGTTCAACAACATGATTTCACAAGCCACCGTACCGGTTCAACAACTTGATGTCACGAGCCAGCACACCGGTTCAACAACATGATGTCACGAGCCACCGTACCTGTTCAACAACATGGTGTCTCGAGCCAGCACACCGGTTCAACAACATGATGTCACGAGCCACCGTACCGGTTCAACAACATGATGTCACGAGCCACCGTACCCGGTTCAACAACGTGATGCCACGAGCCACCGTACCGGTTCAACAACATGATGTCACGAGCCACCGTACCCGGTTCAACAACATGATTGTCACGAGCCAGCATACTGGTTCAACAGCATGATATCACGAGCCAGCACACCGGTTCAACAACATGATGTCACGAGCCACCGTACCGGTTCAACAACATGATGTCACGAGCCACCGTACCCGGTTCAACAACATGATGTCACGAGCCACCGTACCGGTTCAACAACATGATGTCACGAGCCACCGTACCCGGTTCAACAACATGATGTCACGAGCCACCGTACTGGTTCAACAACATGATGTCACGAGCCACAGTACCGGTTCAACAACATGATGTCACGAGCCACCGTACCCGGTTCAACAACATGATTTCACAAGCCACCGTACCGGTTCAACAACATGATGTCACGAGCCACCATTCCGGTTCAACAACATGATGTCACGAGCCACCGTTCCCGGTTCAACAACATGATGTCACGAGTCACAGTACCGGTTCAACAACACATCGTCACGAGCCACCGTACCGGTTCAACAACATGATGTCACGAGCCAGCACACCGGTTCAACAACATGATGTCACGAGCCACCGTACCGGTTCAACAACATGATGTCACGAGCCAGCACACCGGTTAAACAACATGATGTCACGAGCCACAGTACCGGTTCAACAACATGATGTCACGAGCCAGCACACCGGTTCAACAACATGATGTCACGAGCCACCGTACCGGTTCAACAACTTGATGTCACGAGCCAGCACACCGGTTCAACCACATGATGTCACGAGCCACCGTACCGGTTCAACAACATGGTGTCACGTGCCAGCACACCGGTTCAACAACATGATGTCACGAGCCACCGTACCGGTTCAACAACATGGTGTCACGAGCCAGCACACCGGTTCAACAACATGATGTCACGAGCCACCGTACCGGTTCAACAACATGATGTCACGAGCCAGCACACCGGTTCAACAACATGATGTCACGAGCCACCGTACCGGTTCAACAACTTGATGTCACGAGCCAGCACACCGGTTCAACAACATGATGTCACGAGCCACCGTACCAGTTCAACAACATGGTGTTACGAGCCAGCACACCGGTTCAACAACATGATGTCACGAGCCACCGTACCGGTTCAACAACATGATGTCACAAGCCACCGTACTGGTTCAACAACATGATGTCACGAGCCACCGTACCGGTTCAACAACATGATGTCACGAGCCAGCACACCGGTTCAACAACATGATGTCACGAGCCACCGTACCGGTTCAACAACTTGATGTCACGAGCCAGCACACCGGTTCAACAACATGATGTCACGAGCCACCGTACCGTTTAAACAACATGGTGTCACGAGCCAGCACACCGGTTCAACAACATGATGTCAAGAGCCACCGTACCGGTTCAACAACTTGATGTCACGAGCCAGCACACCGGTTCAACAACATGATGTCACGAGCCACCGTACCTGTTCAACAACATGGTGTCTCGAGCCAGCACACCGGTTCAACAACATGATGTCACGAGCCACCGTACCGGTTCAACAACATGATGTCACGAGCCACCGTACCCGGTTCAACAACGTGATGCCACGAGCCACCGTACCGGTTCAACAACATGATGTCACGAGCCACCGTACCCGGTTCAACAACATGATGTCACGAGCCACCGTACTGGTTCAACAACATGATGTCACGAGCCACAGTACCGGTTCAACAACATTTTGTCACGAGCCACCGTACCCGGTTCAACAACATGATTTCACAAGCCACCGTACCGGTTCAACAACATGATGTCACGAGCCACCGTTCCGGTTCAACAACATGATGTCACGAGCCACCGTTCCCGGTTCAACAACATGATGTCACGAGTCACAGTACCGGTTCAACAACACATCGTCACGAGCCACCGTACCGGTTCAACAACATGATGTCACGAGCCAGCACACCGGTTCAACAACATGATGTCACGAGCCACCGTACCGGTTCAACAACATGATGTCACGAGCCAGCACACCGGTTAAACAACATGATGTCACGAGCCACAGTACCGGTTCAACAACATGATGTCACGAGCCAGCACACCGGTTCAACAACATGATGTCACGAGCCACCGTACCGGTTCAACAACTTGATGTCACGAGCCAGCACACCGGTTCAACCACATGATGTCACGAGCCACCGTACCGGTTCAACAACATGGTGTCACGTGCCAGCACACCGGTTCAACAACATGATGTCACGAGCCACCGTACCGGTTCAACAACATGGTGTCACGAGCCAGCACACCGGTTCAACAACATGATGTCACGAGCCACCGTACCGGTTCAACAACATGATGTCACGAGCCAGCACACCGGTTCAACAACATGATGTCACGAGCCACCGTACCGGTTCAACAACTTGATGTCACGAGCCAGCACACCGGTTCAACAACATGATGTCACGAGCCACCGTACCAGTTCAACAACATGGTGTTACGAGCCAGCACACCGGTTCAACAACATGATGTCACGAGCCACCGTACCGGTTCAACAACATGATGTCACAAGCCACCGTACTGGTTCAACAACATGATGTCACGAGCCACCGTACCGGTTCAACAACATGATGTCACGAGCCAGCACACCGGTTCAACAACATGATGTCACGAGCCACCGTACCGGTTCAACAACTTGATGTCACGAGCCAGCACACCGGTTCAACAACATGATGTCACGAGCCACCGTACCGTTTAAACAACATGGTGTCACGAGCCAGCACACCGGTTCAACAACATGATGTCAAGAGCCACCGTACCGGTTCAACAACTTGATGTCACGAGCCAGCACACCGGTTCAACAACATGATGTCACGAGCCACCGTACCTGTTCAACAACATGGTGTCTCGAGCCAGCACACCGGTTCAACAACATGATGTCACGAGCCACCGTACCGGTTCAACAACATGATGTCACGAGCCACCGTACCCGGTTCAACAACGTGATGCCACGAGCCACCGTACCGGTTCAACAACATGATGTCACGAGCCACCGTACCCGGTTCAACAACATGATTGTCACGAGCCAGCATACTGGTTCAACAGCATGATATCACGAGCCAGCACACCGGTTCAACAACATGATGTCACGAGCCACCGTACCGGTTCAACAACATGATGTCACGAGCCACCGTACCCGGTTCAACAACATGATGTCACGAGCCACCGTACCGGTTCAACAACATGATGTCACGAGCCACCGTACCCGGTTCAACAACATGATGTCACGAGCCACCGTACTGGTTCAACAACATGATGTCACGAGCCACAGTACCGGTTCAACAACATGATGTCACGAGCCACCGTACCCGGTTCAACAACATGATTTCACAAGCCACCGTACCGGTTCAACAACATGATGTCACGAGCCACCGTTCCGGTTCAACAACATGATGTCACGAGCCACCGTTCCCGGTTCAACAACATGATGTCACGAGTCACAGTACCGGTTCAACAACACAATGTCACGAGCCACCGTACCGGTTCAACAACATGATGTCACGAGCCAGCACACCGGTTCAACAACATGATGTCACGAGCCACCGTACCGGTTCAACAACATGATGTCACGAGCCAGCACACCGGTTCAACAACATGATGTCACGAGCCACAGTACCGGTTCAACAACATGATGTCACGAGCCAGCACACCGGTTCAACAACATGATGTCACGAGCCACCGTACCGGTTCAACAACTTGATGTCACGAGCCAGCACACCGGTTCAACAACATGATGTCACGAGCCACCGTACCGGTTCAACAACATGGTGTCACGTGCCAGCACACCGGTTCAACAACATGATGTCACGAGCCACCGTACCGGTTCAACAACATGGTGTCACGAGCCAGCACACCGGTTCAACAACATGATGTCACGAGCCACCGTACCGGTTCAACAACATGATGTCACGAGCCAGCACACCGGTTCAACAACATGATGTCACGAGCCACCGTACCGGTTCAACAACTTGATGTCACGAGCCAGCACACCGGTTCAACAACATGATGTCACGAGCCACCGTACCAGTTCAACAACATGGTGTTACGAGCCAGCACACCGGTTCAACAACATGATGTCACGAGCCACCGTACCGGTTCAACAACATGATGTCACAAGCCACCGTACTGGTTCAACAACATGATGTCACGAGCCACCGTACCGGTTCAACAACATGATGTCACGAGCCAGCACACCGGTTCAACAACATGATGTCACGAGCCACCGTACCGGTTCAACAACTTGATGTCACGAGCCAGCACACCGGTTCAACAACATGATGTCACGAGCCACCGTACCGTTTAAACAACATGGTGTCACGAGCCAGCACACCGGTTCAACAACATGATGTCAAGAGCCACCGTACCGGTTCAACAACTTGATGTCACGAGCCAGCACACCGGTTCAACAACATGATGTCACGAGCCACCGTACCGGTTCAACAACATGGTGTCACGAGCCAGCACACCGGTTCAACAACTTGATGTCACGAGCCAGCACACCGGTTCAACAACATGATGTCACGAGCCACCGTACCGGTTCAACAACATGGTGTCACGAGCCAGCACACCGGTTCAACAACATGATGTCACGAGCCACCGTACCGGTTCAACAACATGATGTCACGAGCCACCGTACCCGGTTCAACAACATGATGCCACGAGCCACCGTACCGGTTCAACAACATGATGTCACGAGCCACCGTACCCGGTTCAACAACATGATTGTCACGAGCCAGCATACTGGTTCAACAGCATGATGTCACGAGCCACCGTACCCGGTTCAACAACATGATTTCACAAGCCACCGTACCGGTTCAACAACTTGATGTCACGAGCCAGCACACCGGTTCAACAACATGATATCATGAGCCAGCACACCGGTTCAACAACATGATGTCACGAGCCACCGTATCGGTTCAACAACATGATGTCACGAGCCACCGTACCCGGTTCAACAACGTGATGCCACGAGCCACCGTACCGGTTCAACAACATGATGTCACGAGCCACCGTACCCGGTTCAACAACATGATTGTCACGAGCCAGCATACTGGTTCAACAGCATGATGTCACGAGCCAGCACACCGGTTCAACAACATGATGTCACGAGCCACCGTACCGGTTCAACAACATGATGTCACGAGCCACCGTACCCGGTTCAACAACATGATGTCACCAGCCACCGTACCGGTTCAACAACATGATGTCACGAGCCACCGTACTGGTTCAACAACATGATGTCACGAGCCACAGTACCGGTTCAACAACATGATGTCACGAGCCACCGTACCCGGTTCAACAACATGATTTCACAAGCCACCGTACCGGTTCAACAACATGATGTCACGAGCCACCGTTCCGGTTCAACAACATGATGTCACGAGCCACCGTACCCGGTTCAACAACATGATGTCACGAGCCAGCACACCGGTTCAACAACATGATGTCACGAGCCACCGTACCGGTTCAACAACATGATGTCACGAGCCAGCACACCGGTTCAACAACATGGTGTCACGTGCCAGCACACCGGTTCAACAACATGATGTCACGAGCCACCGTACCGGTTCAACAACATGGTGTCACGAGCCAGCACACCGGTTCAACAACATGATGTCACGAGCCACCATACCGGTTCAACAACATGATGTCACGAGCCAGCACACCGGTTCAACAACATGATGTCACGAGCCACCGTACCGGTTCAACAACTTGATGTCACGAGCCAGCACACCGGTTCAACAACATGATGTCACGAGCCACCGTACCAGTTCAACAACATGGTGTTACGAGCCAGCACACCGGTTCAACAACATGATGTCACGAGCCACCGTACCGGTTCAACAACATGATGTCACAAGCCACCGTACTGGTTCAACAACATGATGTCACGAGCCACCGTACCGGTTCAACAACATGATGTCACGAGCCAGCACACCGGTTCAACAACATGATGTCACGAGCCACCGTACCGGTTCAACAACTTGATGTCACGAGCCAGCACACCGGTTCAACAACATGATGTCACGAGCCACCGTACCGTTTCAACAACATGGTGTCACGAGCCAGCACACCGGTTCAACAACATGATGTCACGAGCCACCGTACCGGTTCAACAACTTGATGTCACGAGCCAGCACACCGGTTCAACAACATGATGTCACGAGCCACCGTACCGGTTCAACAACATGGTGTCACGAGCCAGCACACCGGTTCAACAACTTGATGTCACGAGCCAGCACACCGGTTCAACAACATGATGTCACGAGCCACCGTACCGGTTCAACAACATGGTGTCACGAGCCAGCACACCGGTTCAACAACATGATGTCACGAGCCACCGTACCGGTTCAACAACATGATGTCACGAGCCACCGTACCCGGTTCAACAACATGATGCCACGAGCCACCGTACCGGTTCAACAACATGATGTCACGAGCCACCGTACCCGGTTCAACAACATGATTGTCACGAGCCAATATACTGGTTCAACAGCATGATGTCACGAGCCACCGTACCGGTTCAACAACATGATGTCACGAGCCACCGTACCCGGTTCAACAACATGATGTCACGAGGCACTGTACCCGGTTCAACAACATGATGTCACGAGCCACCGTACCGGTTCAACAACATGATGTCACGAGCCACAGTACCGGTTCAACAACAATGTCACGAGCCACCGTACCGGTTCATTAACATGATGTCACGAGCCACCGTACTGGTTCAACAACATGATGTCACGAGCCAGCACACCGGTTCAACAACATGATGTCACGAGCCACCGTACCGTTTCAACAACATGGTGTCACGAGCCAGCACACCGGTTCAACAACATGATGTCACGAGCCAGCACACCGGTTCAACAACATGGTGTCACGAGCCAGCACACCGGTTCAACAACTTGATGTCACGAGCCAGCACACCGGTTCAACAACATGATGTCACGAGCCACCGTACCGGTTCAACAACATGGTGTCACGAGCCAGCACACCGGTTCAACAACATGATGTCACGAGCCACCGTACCGGTTCAACAACATGGTGTCACGAGCCAGCATACTGGTTCAACAACTTGATGTCACGAGCCAGCACACCGGTTCAACAACATGATGTCACGAGCCACCGTACCGGTTCAACAACATGATGTCACGAGCCACCGTACCCGGTTCAACAACATGATGCCACGAGCCACCGTACCGGTTCAACAACATGATGTCACGAGCCACCGTACCCGGTTCAACAACATGATGTCACGAGGCACTGTACCCGGTTCAACAACATGATGTCACGAGCCACCGTACCGGTTCAACAACATGATGTCACGAGCCACAGTACCGGTTCAACAACAATGTCACGAGCCACCGTACCGGTTCATTAACATGATGTCACGAGCCACCGTACTGGTTCAACAACATGATGTCACGAGCCACCGTACCGGTTCAACAACATGATGTCACGAGGCACCGTACCCGGTTCAACAACATGATGTCACGAGCCACCGTACCGGTTCAACAACATGATGTCACGAGCCACAGTACCGGTTCAACAACAATGTCACGAGCCACCGTACCGGTTCATTAACATGATGTCACGAGCCACCGTACTGGTTCAACAACATGATGTCACGAGCCACCGTACCGGATCAACAACATGATGTCACGAGCCATCGTACCGGTTCAACAACATGATGTCACGAGCCACCGTACTGTTGGAACAAAATGTTGTAATTAAACTGTGTTGGGCACTACTTTCTCTGTGCCTGTGTATCTATCTGCCTGCCTGCCTTACTGTCTGTCTGTCTCACCCTGGAACAGGAGGGGGAGGATGTGTGTAGCTCGTTGGGCTGTGAGTTACGATATGTTGTGGAGATGACAGCGTTATCGTTGCAGCCTGGAAGTAAAAAATGCAGAAAAAAATGGCTTTTGGAAGGTTGTTCTGACTCGGGTCAAGGAGCCTGGGAAATTATAACAAAAATAGACACATTAGCTTTTTCCATGGTTGTCCATCATTCCAATGAACACTTGAAGTAATTGATAGATTGGTTTGTGTTTGGCCTGTGTAGTATGTGTCTGTATGTGACAGAATGAAGTGTGTTTACACAGTACTATGAATATGTGTGTATACAGTACCTATCTTTGAACCATACGTGCAATACTGTGCTGTCGGACTACAGTGTGTGTTCTGGGGTTAGGAGTGTGTGAGTGGGACTGTGTCTGTGTCTTTAGGTGTATATATGAGGAGTGCATCTGTAGGCGTCATGCCATATCTTCCAGAAAACATCAAGAGATCTCATTATTTCCACAGATTTTCTGATGTTTCTATCTCTATCTCTCCGTACGCCCCGAGTCAAAATTAGTTTCCATTCCTTCTGTGATCTCCCTCGACTGAAGCTCTTGTAAGTAAAAAAAAAAAAGAACAAAAATCGGGCCTGAGTCAAACACACCCGCACACGTCACACACACACACACACACACACACACACACACACACACACACACACACACACACACACACAGCCACACAGCCACACAGCCACAGCAACATCTCTGAGTTAAACACACACAAACTCACACTTCATACAGCCACATCTCTGAGTTAAGCATTGCTAAGTAACCTTCACATTTCACTCGTGTGAAGAGATAATTTCCTTTAAGTTTCACATGTCACTTATTTTCCTGCCGCTCTTTTTGGTGGGTCGTCTGCAAATGTGTCCTGCCGTCTAATTGCATAGGAAACAATCCAGACAAGGCTGTGTGACAGGCCCGCTCCCCGACTCTTCAATTATTAAACATCCTACCCATCCACCCAGCACACACGCTTGCACACACACACACACACATACACACACACACACACACACACACACACATACACACACACACACACACACACACACACACACACACACACACACACACACACACACACACACACACACACACACACACACACACACACACACATACACACACACACACACACACACGCACACACGCACGCACACACACACACACACACATACACACACACACACACACATACACACACACACACACACACACACATACACACACACAGACACACACACACACACACACACACACACACACACACACACACACACACACACACACACACACACACACACACACACACACACTGTGTTGGAAAACAGCTCTGATGTTAGCTATAGCCCCTAATCGGAACAGAAAGCCTCATGATATGTCACACTTCTGAGCCTCTCTGTGTGTGTGTGTGTGTGTGTGTGTGTATGTGTGTGTGTGTGTGTGTGTGTGTGAGAGAGGGGGGACATCATACAGTATGTGTGCTGGAGTGGAACGGGAAAGAAGGAAAGGAATCTCAAGTGATTGAAGAAATGTCTCATCCAACATGATGCTGGGAGGAGTTGGCATGACAACTGTCCTTGAATTTAGTGGACAAATTCACCACTAGGTGAGGTCAACTCTAACAAGTCTGTACATTATACCGTACAATAGCTTACACTTTCAGTTTAATGGCTGCTTATGACATTGTTTATTAATGTTACATACTTGTATCTCATTCAGATATCAATAGTGTTTCCAACAGCGTAATAAACTTTAGGGAATAACTACTCCCAGTCTGCATCAGTGATCACCTTACATTAAGACTGGAGTCGTTACCGGCCTAAGTGCTGTCCATTATTCTAACCAGACTGGATGGAACACCACTAATATGTTACTAATATATTTTGTTAAAACTATCCTGTATAATCTTAATGGTTATGGACATGGTAGATGGTACACAGATTCAGAGTCAGCCCAGCAGTGGAAAGGTCATAGCCGAATAAGGAACATTCTGAAACGTGTACTAAGCCTTATACTTCACTACAATACAAATACATGTTTTCACTTTACTTTAAATGACCCTTTCTGATTCTGAGAGGCATTCAAATGAAAAGGTCGTCCGAGGGGCTTTTTAAAAACAAACCTAGACCTATTATCATCTAAGACTTGGTGATACAGGCGATTAACTTCCTGTAGTGAGACGACCTTTGCTTGTTTAACACTGTTGTGTGTCTGTGTGTGTGTGTGTGTGTTTAATACTAAGCTTTACACAGGCAGGGTAGTAGTGTCTTCTAGTACTGCAACCTTCACTTTATGCACTGAGCAAAACAACCCCAAAGAGTTGCTGGTCTTATGATCAGCAATCATATGATCCATTCACTGGAGTAGAACTGGAGAATCATTAAAGGAACACTCTAACAAAGTTTATCTTGCTGTGTGTGTGTGTGTGTGTGTGTGTGTGTGTGTGTGTGTGTGTGTGTGTGTGTGTGTGTGTGTGCGTGTGTGTGCGTGTGCGTGTGTGCGTGTGTATGTGTTTGTGCATGCGAGTGTGTGGGCACGTTATCAAGGTCAAAGGTTTAAAAGTGTTTCCTTAACAGTACTTTCTCTCTTAGTTGATGCTGTTACTGTGCTGAACTAACTCATTATTTCCAGCACACCAATGCAGATATGTTCTCCTCAAAAACACACACCGATTTGTTTTATTCAAGATTTGACTTGACTTGTTCATTTGCTAGGCACTAAGTTTTTCTTTGTCAAAAACATGCAACTATAATTTGTTTTAGGCTTTTAAATGTACCTCTGCTACGTAGTCAACTTTGCTACTATTGACGTTTAAACTGTAGTTTAACTTTGAATAAGGGAATTGTCTTTGTGTCTAAATTAGAACATTGTGTCTGATTGCCATTGTAAATAGTAACTGTTATTTTATTTTGGTATTGTTAGTCAGTGTCTCCACCTCATTTTCTGTCTCTTGTTTTGCATCTTTGTTTTTCAGGATGTTTATGTGTGCTTATGTTCATAACCTCGAACATCAGAGGAATGAAGCACAAAATGCCATTAAAGTATTATGAAAAATGTGTCAGGCCAGTATTAAATGTTGACTCAAATAAATGTATAACTTCTGTCTCGTCTGATCTCCAAAAGCAGTGCAAGTGCTAAAGGAAATATGATGAAGAAAGTTTCACGCTCACACACACAAAATAAAGATCTTTTATATAGACCCAAAGAGAAAACATTTCAAAAGACATGTCTTTTGCAAGTGCAAAGAGTAGCAATGGTGTCAAGAGAAAACAAAACAGAAAGCTTGTTTCTTCTAACAATTGCTTTAAGCTACAAAACCTCCTAGAGTCCCTAGCCTCCCCTCACTGTCAGGATACTCTCTCCTTTTCCCTCATTCTTCCTCACTTTTCCTCTCCCTATCTCCCCCTCCTCTCTCTTCCCCCCCATCTCTTTCTCCCTCTCTCCTTCTTTCTCTCTCCCCCCAACATCCCCCCCCCCCCCCCCCCCTCTCCCTCGCTACTCTCCAAGGCCCAGTCCTCGGTCACTCCGTGTACTCCTTGGGCCCTGATAGGTTGTAGTCTGATGCTTAGCAACAGCATTCCTGTGCCTTAAGTAGCAGTAAGCCGCTGGCTGAACCCTTTGATGTGGCTGTCAGGCCCCATTTATTTCCTTTTAGCACTTTGTCTGCTTGTCCAGATGCAGGGGCAGATAAAAGGAGGCTAGTGTTTACATCACTAGACCTCTACAACGTAACCTTGCTCGCCCTGATTGCATTGTATCGCTGGTCAGTCTTAAGGAGGGAGGTCGAGGTGAGGCGAGAGGTAGGGAGGAATCTACCTCCCTCCTTACGAACATGGCACTCCATTCAGAGATATGTCTGAGACTCAATTGACACTCTAGTGTACTTTGTAGTGCACTGTATTTGAACATAACATTTGGCTCCGTTTGCCAAAGGCTCTGTCCAGTGTATGGTTTTGACTCTGCCTATCTGAGAAACACCTGACTTCACCACATACTGATATAGACATAATGTTGGGTCTGAGGTACATATTCATCAAATATTCTACATGCCCTCATCTCAATGTTCTCCTCTCTCTCTCTCCCTCTCCTCTCTCTCCTTCTCTCTCTCTCTCTCTCTCTCTCTCTCTCTCGCTCTCTCTCTAGTCCCTATTGGGAGTAGAGCTGCTATGTACACTGTCCTCTGTTCAGAACCATTATCAGAGAGATTTCTGCCATCCTTCTCCCCAGCCTATAATGTGTGTCATATTATCCTAAGCTGTGTTGATAACTCACACAGCACAGACTACAACGATGTGAACACAGCATATGCCTTGGGCATACTACTCTGGACAGCACAGATAGATGGGAAGGAGGGAGGGAGAGAGAGAGATTAAAGGGAGGCTCTTAAATAGATGACACTGCAGCACCCCCCTCTGCTCAGTGCAGGAACAGCTACGAGAGAGAGACAGAGAGTGAGACAGCCCGAGAGAGAGAGGCAGAGACAGAGAGAGGCTGGTAGCTATAATGACTTGTAGTCCACAGTGTCTCCTCCTCTCTGTGTGTTTTAAACATTATGTATGTTTTCTTTTAGCATTCCTCAGTGTTAATGTGATCTCAGGCCCTCTTCAATCCATTGGCTTCGTATTTCTCTGAAGCTCCTTTTTGATCTGAATATGCAGCATATATTTGTTATAATATTCCATCTATTATTCCAGTTTGCCAAAGGCACACGAAGTCTGGACCTATTGAGCCTCATAGTCAGTTATTACTTGCTGACATGAGACAAAACACATTCAAAACATGGAATGGGTGGTGTCAGGGTAGCAGGGGAGGGAGAGAGTGAAAGAAGGGGGGGGGGGGTAAAGAAAGACAGAAAGCGTGGGAGAGAGAGGAAGAGAAAGAGGAATAGATCGAGAGGTCAGAGATCATTGGAAAGAGAGAGAGGGAGAGATAAAAAGAGAGGGAGAACTGGCTGATGAATGTTCTGCAGGTGGGGTGATGGTGGATAGGGAAGGAGGGATAGAGGGAAGGGAGGGTGGATGTTTGATCAGTTGACGTGGCATGGGGTGGTAGGGAGGGAGAAGGGGCGTAGAGGGCGTCAGGTACAACTGGAGGGGGATCGCAGCAATGCTCTGATGTTGACAATGGACCACTTTTGGGGTGCCGCACCTGATTGCCATCCCTGCCGACCCGTAATGAGGGGCCACCCCAGAACTTTGCCTCCTATCCAACCACTACCCCCCTACCTCCCCCAACCCTCATCTCAGTCTGTGGGTGGTGACTGGTAGGAAGATTCATTGTGGACAAGCAGCAGGATTAAGAGGGTCTTTGTGGGGTCAGGAGAGGAACACGGGAGCAGGGTTGTTCTCAATTCAGAATGTTTTTTTCAGAATTCAAGGCTTAAGGGTCAGCTTGAGAGTTAAACTAATGCATTCAGGAATATGTAGATTTCCCCATATTGAACAAAATGTAAGTGATTCATGAAATAAACTCAGCAAAAAAAGAAACGTCCTCTTACTGTCAACTGCGTTTATTTTCAGCAAACTTAACATGTGTAAATATTTGTATGAACACAACAACTGAGACATAAACTGAACAGGTTCCACAGACATGTGACTAACAGAAATGGAATAATGTGTCCCTGAACAAAGGAGGGGGGTCAAAATCAAAAGTAACAGTCAGTATCTGGTGTGGCCACCAGCTGTATTTAGTACTGCAGTGCATCTCCTCCTCATGGACTGCACCAGATTTTCCAGTTCTTGCTGTGAGATGTTACCCCACTCTTCCACCAAGAAACCTGCAAGTTCCTGGACATTTCTGGGGGGAATGGCCTTAGCCCTCACCCTCCGATCCAACAAGTCCCAGACGTGATCAATGGGATTGAGATCCGGGCTCTTCGCTGGCCATGACAGAACACTGACATTCCTGTCCTGCAGGAAATCACGCACAGAACGAGCAGTATGGCTGGTGGCATTGTCATGCTGGAGGGTCATGTCAGGATGAGCCTGCAGGAAGGGTACCACATGAGGGAGGAGGATGTCTTCCCTGTAATGCAGTGTTGAGATTGCCTCCAATGACAACAAGGTCAGTCCGATGATGCTGTGACACACCACCCCAGAACATGACAGACCCTCCACCTCCAAATTGATCCCACTCCAGAATACAGGCCTCTGTGTAACACTCATTCCTTCGACGATAAACGCGAATCCGACCATCACCCCTGGTGAGACAAAACCGCGACTCGCCAGTGAAGAGCACTTTTTGCCAGTCCTGTCTGGTCCAGCGACGATGGGTTTGTGCCCATAGGCGACATTGTTCCCGGTGATGTCTGGTGAGGACCTGCCTTACAACAGGCCTACAAGCCCTCAGTCCAGCCTCTCTCAGCCTATTGCGGACAGTCTGACCACTGATGGAGGGATTGTGCGTTCCTGGTGTAACTCGGGCAGTTGTTGTTGCCAATCCTGTACCTGTCCCGCAGGTGTGATGTTCGGATGTATCGATCCTGTGTTGTTACACGTGGTCTGCCACTGTGAGGACGATCAGCTGTCCGGCTTGTCTCCCTGTAGCGCTGTCTTAGGCGTCTCACAGTACGGACATTGCAATTGATTGCCCTTGCCACATCTGCAGTCCTCATGCCTCCTTGCAGCATGCCTAAGGCACGTTCACGCAGATGAGCAGGGACCCTGGGCATCTTTCTTTTGGTGTCTTTCAGAGTCAGTAGAAAGGCCTCTTTAGTGTCCTAAGTTTTCATAACTATGACCTTAATTGCCTACCGTCTGTAAGCTGTTAGTGTATTAACAACCGTTCCACATCATTAATTGTTTATGGTTAATTGAACAAGCATGGGAAACAGTGTTTAAACCCTTTACAACGAACATCTGTGAAGTTATTTGGATTTTTACTAATTATCTTTCAAAGACTCACCTGAAAAAGGGATGTTACTTTCTTTGCTGAGTTTATAATATCTTAGAATATTTGCATACAGATTTTGTTTTCCTTGATCATTCATTTAAAGAGTTTTTCCTGAAAATCAATTGTTTCAACAATATCTTATATACATGTACAGTACCAGTCAAAAGTTTGGACAAACCTACTTATTCAAGGTTTTTCTTTATGTTTACTATGTTCTACATTATAGAATAATAGTGAAGTCATCAAAACTATGGAATAACACATATGGAATCATGTAGTAACCAAAAAATGTTAAATCAAATATATTTTATATTTGAGATTCTTCAAAGTAGCCACCCTTTGCGTTGATGACAGCTTTGCACACTCTTGCCATTCTCTCAACCAGGTTCATGAGGTAGTCACCTGGATTGCATTTCAATTAACAGGTGTGCCTTGTTAAAAGTTCATTTGTGGAATTTCTTTCCTCCTTAATGTGTTTGAGCCAATCAGTTGTGTTGTGACAAGGTAGTGTTGGTATACAGAAGATAGCCCTATTTAATAAAAGACCAAGTCCATATTATGGCAAGAACAGCTCAAATAAGCAAAGAGAAACGACAGTCCATCATTACTTTAAAACATGAAGGCAATCAATGCAGAAAATGTCAAGAACTGGGTAGAACGGGCGTTCACATTCACTCCCGTTCAAATCAATGGTTAGTTGTTCTTTCGGTTGTAATTCTATGTCTAAGACGCAGACCTATTATGTAATCAGAACCTAATGACTGGGGGATGTTAGGATATAAAGGACACTACTGACACATTGAAGAGCTAAGAGCAGAGACTTCCAGTACCTCCAATACTACCTTGAATAGTTGTTAGAGGTGGTACAGTAGAATACTACCTTGAATAGTTGTTAGATGTGGTGTGGTACAGTAGAATACTACCTTAAAGCTGTGGTGTGGTACAGTAGAATATTACCTTGAAGCTGTGGTGTGGTACAGTAGAATACTACCTTGAATAGTTGTTAGATGTGGTACAGTAGAATACTACCTTGAATAGTTGTTAGATGTGGTACAGTAGAATACTACCTTAAAGCTGTGGTGTGGTACAGTAGAATACTACCTTGAATAGTTGTTAGATGTGGTACAGTAGAATACTACCTTAAAGCTGTGGTGTGGTACAGTAGAATACTACCTTGAATAGTTGTTAGATGTGGTACAGTAGAATACTACCTTAAAGCTGTGGTGTGGTACAGTAGAATATTACCTTAAAGCTGTGGTGTGGTACAGTAGAATACTACCTTGAATAGTTGTCAGATGTGGTGTGGTACAGTAGAATACTATCTTAAAGCTGTGGTGTGGTACAGTATAATATTACCTTAAAGCTGTGGTGTGGTACAGTAGAATACTACCTTGAATAGTTGTTAGATGTGGTACAGTAGAATATTACCTTAAAGCTGTGATGTGGTACAGTAGAATACTACCTTGAATAGTTGTTAGATGTGGTACAGTAGAATACTACCTTGAATAGTTGTTAGATGTGGTACAGTAGAATACTACCTTGAATAGTTGTTAGAGGTGGTACAGTAGAATACTACCTTGAATAGTTGTTAGATGTGGTGTGGTACAGTAGAATACTACCTTAAAGCTGTGGTGTGGTACAGTAGAATACTACCTTGAATAGTTGTTAGATGTGGTACAGTAGAATACTACCTTAAAGCTGTGGTGTGGTACAGTAGAATACTACCTTGAATAGTTGTTAGATGTGGTACAGTAGAATACTACCTTGAATAGTTGTTAGATGTGGTGTGGTACAGTAGAATACTACCTCGAATAGTTGTTAGATGTGGTACAGTAGAATACTACCTTGAATAGTTGTTAGATGTGGTACAGTAGAATACTACCTTGAATAGTTGTTAGATGTGGTACAGTAGAATACTACCTTGAATAGTTGTTAGATGTGGTACAGTAGAATTCTACCTTGAATAGTTGTTAGATGTGGTACAGTAGAATACTACCTTGAATAGTTGTTAGATGTGGTACTGTAGAATACTACCTTAAAGCTGTGGTGTGGTACAGTAGAATACTACCTTGAATAGTTGTTAGATGTGGTACAGTAGAATACTACCTTGAATAGTTGTTAGATGTGGTACAGTAGAATACTACCTTAAAGCTGTGGTGTGGTACAGTAGAATACTACCTTGAATAGTTGTTAGATGTGGTACAGTAGAATACTACCTTGAATAGTTGTTAGATGTGGTACAGTAGAATACTACCTTGAATAGTTGTTAGATGTGGTACAGTAGAATACTACCTTGAATAGTTGTTAGATGTGGTACAGTAGAATACTACCTTGAATAGTTGTTAGATGTGGTACAGTAGAATACTACCTTAAAGCTGTGGTGTGGTACAGTAGAATACTACCATGAATAGTTGTTAGATGTGGTGTGGTACAGTAGAATACTACCTTGAATAGTTGTTAGATGTGGTGTGGTACAGTAGAATACTACCTTGAAGCTGTGGTGTGGTACAGTAGAATACTACCTTAAAGCTGTGGTGTGGTACAGTAGAATACTACCTTGAATAGTTGTTAGATGTGGTACAGTAGAATACTACCTTAAAGCTGTGGTGTGGTACAGTAGAATACTACCTTGAATAGTTGTTAGATGTGGTACAGTAGAATATTACCTTAAAGCTGTGGTGTGGTACAGTAGAATACTACCTTGAATAGTTGTTAGATGTGGTACAGTAGAATACTACCTTAAAGCTGTGGTGTGGTACAGTAGAATACTACCTTGAATAGTTGTTAGATGTGGTACAGTAGAATACTACCTTAAAGCTGTGGTGTGGTACAGTAGAATACTACCTTGAATAGTTGTTAGATGTGGTACAGTAGAATACTACCTTAAAGCTGTGGTGTGGTACAGTAGAATACTACCTTGAATAGTTGTTAGATGTGGTACAGTAGAATACTACCTTGAATAGTTGTTAGATGTGGTACAGTAGAATACTACCTTAAAGCTGTGGTGTGGTACAGTAGAATACTACCTTGAATAGTTGTTAGATGTGGTGTGGTACAGTAGAATACTACCTTAAAGCTGTGGTGTGGTACAGTAGAATACTACCTTGAATAGTTGTTAGATGTGGTACAGTAGAATACTACCTTGAATAGTTGTTAGATGTGGTACAGTAGAATACTACCTTGAATAGTTGTTAGATGTGGTACAGTAGAATACTACCTTAAAGCTGTGGTGTGGTACAGTAGAATACTACCTTGAATAGTTGTTAGATGTGGTACAGTAGAATACTACCTTAAAGCTGTGGTGTGGTACAGTAGAATACTACCTTAAAGCTGTGGTGTGGTACAGTAGAATACTACCTTGAATAGTTGTTAGATGTGGTGTGGTACAGTAGAATACTACCTTAAAGCTGTGGTGTGGTACAGTAGAATATTACCTTAAAGCTGTGGTGTGGTACAGTAGAATACTACCTTGAAGCTGTGGTGTGGTACAGTAGAATATTACCTTAAAGCTGTGGTGTGGTACAGTAGAATACTACCTTGAATAGTTGTTAGATGTGGTGTGGTACAGTAGAATACTACCTTAAAGCTGTGGTGTGGTACAGTAGAATACTACCTTAAAGCTGTGGTGTGGTACAGTAGAATACTACCTTGAATAGTTGTTAGATGTGGTGCAGTAGAATACTACCTTAAAGCTGTGGTGTGGTAGTGGATAAATGGAAGGGCATCAAACACCTGAAAACCATATGTTTCATGTATTTGATACCATTCCACCAATTCCACTCCAGTCATTACCACGAACCTGTACTCCCCAATTAAGGTGCCACCAACCTCCTCTGTTACCTATCTATCATGGAAAAACCCATTGGTGGGTGACTTAATTTACTCAACACTGACAGTGATCAGTGTATACCCTACAATTATTTTACCACTACATCACTGGTTGTAAGATATAGCACTGTAAAAAAAAATACTAACTTCAATCGCTATAACACTCTAACTACTGACCCCAGAAGAGAAATATAAAGTATTATGTCGACAGGATCATTTGTGATGTTTACATTCTAATTCGCTAACCTACCAGTAAGTCATTACATCCAGAACTCGTTGATGTCATTTGTCCCACTCTTTTTTTTCTTCTAGTAATATAAAGCATGTGTTGACCAGCCCAGGCCTGTACTGGAATGACCTTCTGAGATCCTATCTGAAAGCACATTATGGGATCATTTTCAATTTACACCATTCTCCTCGCCAATGAAGAATGTGTTTTCATTTAGCATTGTCCAGTAGTCTCGTTCCTCAAGGTTGTGCGTGTCGGCTGTAGACTAGAGAATCAGCTACACCAGAGGAATATCAGCACCAAATCGTCTCTAATATGTATTTGTCACTTTAGTGATTAAAAGCCTGGTGAATTCCCCCCAGCAGGAGAGGAAAGAATAGTATTTCTGCTAAGGCATCAGATAGGACTGCATCATGATGAACTGCCTGTTGAAACAGCTAGAAGTCCAGGGAACACAAGACTAATTAAACAGGATGTTTGGGTCCTTGAAGGTGCACAAAAAGAAGAAGTAGAAGAAGAAGAATAACAACAACAATACTTGTGACCTGTTTAGAAAGCACCCTTTGAATATTGCGACACACTTACAAAAAACGCACCCTGTTTAGAAGAGCTGAGAGCTCAGAAAACAGTGGATTTAACTCTGAAACATGAAAGCCAGTAGCAGAGATGTTTAGAGAGACAGAGTGGTGCTGTCATGCCAATCTGTTGGTGTGTGGTCAGATAGCAGTAGAAGTGTGTTAGTTAGGGCTTGGGTTAGAGGGCCTGTGTGTCATAGTGAGTGGTGTGCCCTTGGTTTGACCCCTACAGCAGGTCATGGCTCAATAGTCACGAGGCCTTCGATGCCATAGACCACCCTCCGGCCTTTAAAAGGCCGGAAGGGGAGAGGAGGGGGACAGAACATCAAAGTAATCTGGCCCGGTGTGCTGCTTCCCTCAACATAACACAGGAATGAAAGATGATCTGGCCCGGTGTGCTGCTTCCCTCAACATAACACAGGAATGAAAGATGATCTGGCCCGGTGTGCTGCTTCCATCAACATAACACAGGAATGAAAGGTGATCTGGCCCGGTGTGCTGCTTCCCCCAACATAACACAGGAATGAAAGATGATCTGGCCCGGTGTGCTGCTTCCCTCAACATAACACAGGAATGAAAGATGATCTGGCCCGGTGTGCTGCTTCCATCAACATAACACAGGAATGAAAGATGATCTGGCCCGGTGTGCTGCTTCCATCAACATAACACAGGAATGAAAGGTGATCTGGCCCGGTGTGCTGCTTCCCCCAACATAACACAGGAATGAAAGGTACTACCTTGAATAGTTGTTAGATGTGGTACAGTAGAATACTACCTTGAATAGTTGTTAGATGTGGTACAGTAGAATACTACCTTAAAGCTGTGGTGTGGTACAGTAGAATACTACCTTGAATAGTTGTTAGATGTGGTACAGTAGAATACTACCTTAAAGCTGTGGTGTGGTACAGTAGAATACTACCTTGAATAGTTGTTAGATGTGGTACAGTAGAATACTACCTTAAAGCTGTGGTGTGGTACAGTAGAATATTACCTTAAAGCTGTGGTGTGGTACAGTAGAATACTACCTTGAATAGTTGTCAGATGTGGTGTGGTACAGTAGAATACTATCTTAAAGCTGTGGTGTGGTACAGTATAATATTACCTTAAAGCTGTGGTGTGGTACAGTAGAATACTACCTTGAATAGTTGTTAGATGTGGTACAGTAGAATATTACCTTAAAGCTGTGATGTGGTACAGTAGAATACTACCTTGAATAGTTGTTAGATGTGGTACAGTAGAATACTACCTTGAATAGTTGTTAGATGTGGTACAGTAGAATACTACCTTGAATAGTTGTTAGAGGTGGTACAGTAGAATACTACCTTGAATAGTTGTTAGATGTGGTGTGGTACAGTAGAATACTACCTTAAAGCTGTGGTGTGGTACAGTAGAATACTACCTTGAATAGTTGTTAGATGTGGTACAGTAGAATACTACCTTAAAGCTGTGGTGTGGTACAGTAGAATACTACCTTGAATAGTTGTTAGATGTGGTACAGTAGAATACTACCTTGAATAGTTGTTAGATGTGGTGTGGTACAGTAGAATACTACCTCGAATAGTTGTTAGATGTGGTACAGTAGAATACTACCTTGAATAGTTGTTAGATGTGGTACAGTAGAATACTACCTTGAATAGTTGTTAGATGTGGTACAGTAGAATACTACCTTGAATAGTTGTTAGATGTGGTACAGTAGAATTCTACCTTGAAGATGATCTGGCCCGGTGTGCTGCTTCCATCAACATAACACAGGAATGAAAGGTGATCTGGCCCGGTGTGCTGCTTCCCCCAACATAACACAGGAATGAAAGATGATCTGGCCCGGTGTGCTGCTTCCCTCAACATAACACAGGAATGAAAGATGATCTGGCCCGGTGTGCTGCTTCCATCAACATAACACAGGAGTGAAAGATGATCTGGCCCGGTGTGCTGCTTCCATCAACATAACACAGGAATGAAAGGTGATCTGGCCCGGTGTGCTGCTTCCCCCAACATAACACAGGAATGAAAGGTGATCTGGCCCGGTGTGCTGCTTCCATCAACATAACACAGGAATGAAAGGTGATCTGGCCCGGTGTGCTGCTTCCCCCAACATAACACAGGAATGAAAGATGATCTGGCCCGGTGTGCTGCTTCCATCAACATAACACAGGAATGAAAGATGATCTGGCCCGGTGTGCTGCTTCCCTCAACATAACACAGGAATGAAAGATGATCTGGCCCGGTGTGCTGCTTCCCCCAACATAACACAGGAATGAAAGGTGATCTGGCCCGGTGTGCTGCTTCCCTCAACATAACACAGGAATGAAAGATGATCTGGCCCGGTGTGCTGCTTCCCCCAACATAACACAGGAATGAAAGGTGATCTGGCCCGGTGTGCTGCTTCCATCAACATAACACAGGAATGAAAGATGATCTGGCCCGGTGTGCTGCTTCCATCAACATAACACAGGAATGAAAGATGATCTGGCCCGGTGTGCTGCTTCCATCAACATAACACAGGAATGAAAGGTGTCGTGTCTTTACTATCATTAAATGAAGTATTACGCGATCAACTGATTAATCACGTAACTAATTAACTAGGAAGTCAGGGCACCAAGGAAAAATATTCAGATTACAAAGTTATCATTTCCTAAAATAACTTTCTTCGAATTAATGAATTATTTACTTTACCTCATGTTTGTCTCATTCCAAACGTCGTAAATTGTTGGTTATCTGCACGAACCCAGTCTTCACTATGAGTCATCCATACATCAATTGTCTTAAATCATTTATTTATTACTAACTAAGTAATTCACAGAAATGCATAAACAAACAAACAAACAAACAAGGTAAATGTAATGATAGGAGAATGTGCCCTAGTGGGCTACACCGGAAAGGCCCGGCGTCCTGCTTCCCTCACCATGACACAGGAATGAAAGGTGATCTGGCCCGGCGTCCTGCTTCCCTCACCATGACACAGGAATGAAAGGTGATCTGGCCAGGCATCCTGCTTCCCTCACCATGACACAGGAATGAAAGGTGATCTGGCCCGGCGTCCTGCTTATCTCACCATGACACAGGAATGAAAGGTGATCTGGCCCGGCGTCCTGCTTCTCTCACAATGACACAGGAATGAAAGGTGATCTGGCCCGGCATCCTGCTTCCCTCAACATGACACAGGAATGGAGCTTCAACATTTCCTGTCCTCATCAATATAATTCATGGCACTTGGATAATCAGGCACAGCAATGAAACCCCTCTACCTCTCTCCTTATATATATTTATATCTCTGTATCTATTCCCCCCCCCCCCCCCCCCCCTCTCTCTCTCTCTCAATTCAATTCAATTCAAGGGGCTTTATTGGCATGGGAAACATGTGTTAACATTGCCAAAGCAAGTGAGGTAGATAATAAACAAATTGAAATAAACAATAAACATGAACAATGTAAATAGTAAAGTGTGACTGTGTGTTTCCTTTCCTCAGGCCCCAGGTGACCCTAAGTCTGAGAGTTCCTCCACACTCTACACCCCTCTACCCAGAGGCTCTAGAGACGGCAAGAACCACAAAGGTAAAGAAAATGTCAAAAAACATGGTAGAGATGTTCTGTCCTCCCTATGTGATGACCTCTCTCTACTCCAGAGAGATCTCTCCTCCCTATGTGCTGACCTCTCTCTACTCCAGAGAGATCTCTCCTCCCTATGTGATGACCTCTCTCTACTCCAGAGAGATCTCTCCTCCCTATGTGATGACCTCTCTCTACTCCAGAGAGATCTCTCCTCCCTATGTGATGACCTCTCTCTACTCCAGAGAGATCTCTCCTCCCTATGTGATGACCTCTCTCTACTCCAGAGAGATCTCTCCTCCCTATGTGATGACCTCTTTCTACTCCAGAGAGATCTCTCCTCCCTATGTGATGACCTCTCTACTCCAGACACTGATCATAAAATGAGAATGAACAACTTCAGTACAGTGTATATTAATAGCCTTCATCTTAATGATGTTCATGAAAGGGAAAGCCCTTTGATAATGGAAACGAATATGCATGTTTTTCTTCTTATTGATTAACCGGAGTGAGAGAATAGTGGACTTTAGATTTCTATTAGATCATAGTCTGTCTTTTGTCATCTCTTTGAGTTGTTGATGAATGCTGAAGTGTATAATCTAGGTTGAAACTATTGATTTGATGTATGTGTAGGAGTGTGTATGTCAACCCTCCTTGATCTGGTGATGCTAGTCATTGATTATGTCTTATTCCAATCTAATGTGTGGAAGATTTTAACATGTACTGCATTTCTAAAGATGCCCCTGTTTTAGCAGAAAATATGTTTTTTATTATATTGATGGGAAGCATTTGCTATGCAATAACGTTAATATCAGAAGCATACATTTTTTATACATCTTTCTTACAGTAAATGATCATAATAAACATATCAGGAACAGACAAAGAAACTATATTCCATTCTATTTGAAATGTGCTGGTGCTGCTATCTGTTCACCACCGCTGTGTTAGCTACAGGTCTAGGATCTTCATTTGATCACCCTGTTGTTGCAGGAAATGAAAACTTGTAGTGTGTTCAAGATTTAAAAAGGCTTCCAAAGTCAGTAGTTTCCTCTAAAATGTTAAATAGATTTTGCCTAACAATTTTTTTTCAAACCCTAGAAAAATGACAATTTTATTATAATCCACATAATGATTCACATTTCCTGTTGCTGCAAGATTATTTTCCTGCTGTGAGAGACTGGTGAAATGAAGATCCTTCAACATGTAGCTGCAGTGGCCAGGGTTGTTTGTGTCTGTAGAGATGTTGTGTGAGCAACCCTGAGGCCATGGTACCAGACCTCACAGCAGGGTAGTAGCTTTAAGCATGCTCTTTATCTCTGCCATTCAAAACACTGCCGCTGTGATGCGCCCAACTCCATAGAGGGCCAGCTCAAGAGGTCAACAGTGAGCATCTCTCACACACACACAAACATACACACACACACACACACACACACACACACACACACACACACACACACACACACACACACACACACACACACACACACATAGACACACATGCACACGCACGTGCGCACAGACACACTTACTCACCCACACACACACATATATAGAAACACATGCACACGAACGTGCGCACAGACACACTTACTCACCCATGCACACACACACACTCCACCTCCCACCCAGTACCAAGGACAGATCAATTACACAGTGACTGACCAGCAGATTTCCTTGTGATGTAGAGAGAGGGACAGAGAGAATCCCAAATGGCCCCCTATTCCTTTTATAGTGCACTACTGTTGACCAGGGCCCATAGGGAAACCCATAGGGACTAGGGTGCCATTTGGGACACAGCCAGAGAGAAACTATGCTTTGTGAACGTCAGGCAGGACAGGGAACAGTCCATTAAAAGGTGAGAGGATCTGACATGTGAGATATTTCTCCCTCCCTCCTAGGTCTGGGCCGTGGTGGGTCGAAAGTCACCATTTGTTATGTTTATGACGCTCTGCACCCTCCGATAACACAACTCTCATCTTTAACCCTCATCTCCTCTATAGGTCCCCCGCCTCAGTCCACCTCACTCCACCTCACTCCTTACAGCACGACAATGAATTGTGGTCCAGGGATGTGTGTCTGTGTTAGCACCTACATGGCCCTGGTCGATGGGATGTAGCTAGCAGGTCTGACAGCCCCATGTCGCTACAGAGATGCTCTCCCCACACACACACACACACACACACACACACACACACACTCACACTCACACTCACACACACTCTCTCTCTCTCTCTCTACTGATGTTATAGGGGCCCCAGAGCCCAGCTGCCACTAGTAATTACTGCAGTCTAGAGCTCCAGTGAGGAGCCAGCGGTTGCAGGTCAGTGCCCAGGTGGAGAGCGGGGACACAGAGAGAGAGAGACACAGAGAGAGAGAGACACAGCGAGAGAGACACAGCGAGAGAGACACAGAGAGAGAGACACAGAGAGAGAGAGACACAGAGAGAGAGAGAGACACAGAGAGAGAGAGACACAGAGAGAGAGAGAGACACAGAGAGAACACAGAGAGAGAGACACAGTGAGAGAGACACAGCGAGAGAGACACAGCGAGAGAGACACAGCGAGAGAGACACAGCGAGAGAGACACAGAGAGAGAGACACAGAGAGAGAGACACAGAGAGAGAGACACAGAGAGAGACACAGAGAAAGAGAGACACAGAGAGAACACAGAGAGAGAGACAGCGAGAGAGACACAGCGAGAGAGACACAGAGAGAGAGAGAGAGAATAGAAAGAGTGAGCCTGGGAGACAATAGAGGAAGGGGGAGGAGAGAGGAAGCACGCTACTGACTAAAAACAAGAGGCTAGGAGAGGGAGTAAAGAGAGAGGGAGACTGTGGTGTCTTGGAGCAGTCCAGGATGACACAGAGTGGAGTAGAGTGACTAGTTTAGGAGAGAGTCCTGAGGAGCAGAGTCCCTAGTAGAGGTCTTAGGGACCTCCTCTACTGTCAGCTCTGGTTTAAGCTCCCTGACAGGCTGGCAGTCCCAGATTTAAAGCACTCTTCTCGATGACACCTCATGTTTGGAGCAGAGCACTGTGTCAAAATGTGTCTCACCAGCAGAGTACATAACATTGTGCATTGTGAGAAGTCTCGGACTGAAGTTTGTCCTCACAACATACCTAATAGACAAGTAATTATTATTAAGTGCCTAATAATAAATACCTAAAGAGTTTAAATGGAGCATTACTTCATAATGACTTACTATAGGTAATATAGAATTATAATTAAACCTGTCAGACGTGCTTAGTAGTTTAACAACAACATGTCATTATCTGACAATAGAATGTTCTCAGAGATGGATCCCCAGTTTATTAGATGTCGTTATCTGTAGGCGTAAAACATGTACGACAACAACAACAACTACTCCTGATGGAGCTATTTATGTACAGGACTCTATAGTTGAAATAAACCTTTTTTCTTCCTGTTAAAAGTTCTGATTCTCTACATATTTATATATGTCTTGGGCATCAGCCACGTGCCTTTAATGGACCAGACTGTTTGATGTGGTCCATTCTTCAACAGTGACAGGCCTAAATGAAAGGGATCCCAGTGTATGAACGGCTAAGTAGACAGAGAATAAACAAAGAGAAATGCCATAAGGCCTAGCTTAATGCTCTCATTCTGGGACTGCTTCCAGATGCTTAGTATGTATGTATTTTATATGGTGCACAACTGCTATTAAAACCCTGGAGGAAAGCAAGTCTTCAAAGCCTTCAAACCCTCTAACACACACACACACACACACTAATGACACCCATGGGACTTCTCACGTTTGCCTCGCAGTTCGCTTTTTTACACATGGGGGCGATTTGTGGCTCTACAGCGCTCAATAAACACACATATGTGCACGCTCGCAAACACACGCACACACCCACACACATACACATCCCATCCCTGGGAAAGCATCCAAACTAAGAGTAAACTGTTTTACAGTCGAGGCACAACAAATAAACAAACATCTGGAAGCGTTCAGAGCAGCAGAACCATTAGGGGGAGAGTTGGGTTTTGCCAAAACAGGGAAATGATGAGGAATGGGCTGTCAGGCCCCGCTGGAGAGACAGGGGAGTGGCTAGATGACAGAGCTGTGGGTGAGAAGTGGAAGGGGGAGAGGAAGACAGAAAGGTGGGTGGGATAGAGTGAGGTAAGGGGATGGAAAGGAAGCGATGGAGGCGAGAGGGGTGTAGATATAAGGGACAAAGAGAGAGAGAGAGAGCAGAGAGAAGAGGGTAATCAGTACTGTAATTTAGGTGGGTAATCAGTACTGTCATTTAGGTGGGTAATCAGTACTGTATTTTAGATGGGTAATCAGTACTGTCATTTAGGTGGGTATTCAGTACTGTCATTTAGGTGGGTATTCAGTAATGTAATTTAGATGGGGGATCTTTACTGTAATTTAGATGGGTAATCAGTACAGTAATTTAGATGGGTAATCAGTACAGTAATTTAGATGGGCAGTCAGTGCTGTAATTTAGGTGGGTAATCAGTACTGTAATTTAGATGGGCAATCAGTACTGTAATTTAGGTGGGCAGTCAGTACTGTAATTTAGGTGGGTAATCAGTACTGTAATTTAGATGGGTGATCAGTACTGTATTTTAGGTGGGTGATCAGTACTGTATTTTAGGTGGGTGATCAGAGATACTTTTGGACATGTAGTGTTGTTGGACATATAGTATTGTTTTGGACATGTAGTGTTGTTGGACATATAGTATTGTTTTGGACATGTAGTGTTGTTGGACATATAGTATTGTTTTGGACATGTAGTGTTGTTGGACATATAGTATTGTTTTGGACATGTAGTGTTGTTGAACATATAGTATAGTTTTGGACATGTAGTGTTGTTGGACATATAGTATTGTTTTGGACATGTAGTGTTGTTGGACATATAGTATAGTTTTGGACATGTAGTGTTGTTGGACATATAGTATTGTTTTGGACATGTAGTGTTGTTGGACATATAGTATTGTTTTGGACATGTAGTGTTGTTGGACATATAGTATTGTTTTGGACATGTAGTGTTGTTGGACATATAGTATTGTTTTGGACATGTAGTGTTGTTGGACATATAGTATAGTTTTGGACATGTAGTGTTGTTGGACATATAGTATAGTTTTGGACATGTAGTGTTGTTGGACATATAGTATAGTTTTGGACATGTAGTGTTGTTGGACATATAGTATTGTTTTGGACATGTAGTGTTGTTGGACATATAGTATTGTTTTGGACATGTAGTGTTGTTGGACATATAGTATTGTTTTGGACATGTAGTGTTGTTGGACATATAGTATTGTTTTGGACATGTAGTGTTGTTGAACATATAGTATTGTTTTGGACATGTAGTGTTGTTGAACATATAGTATTGTTTTGGACATGTAGTGTTGTTGGACATATAGTATAGTTTTGGACATGTAGTGTTGTTGGACATATAGTATAGTTTTGGACATGTAGTGTTGTTGGACATATAGTATAGTTTTGGACATGTAGTGTTGTTGGACATATAGTATAGTTTTGGACATGTAGTGTTGTTGAACATATAGTATTGTTTTGGACATGTAGTGTTGTTGAACATATAGTATTGTTTTGGACATGTAGTGTTGTTGAACATATAGTATTGTTTTGGACATGTAGTGTTGTTGGACATATAGTATAGTTTTGGACATGTAGTGTTGTTGAACATATAGTATTGTTTTGGACATGTAGTGTTGTTGGACATATAGTATAGTTTTGGACATGTAGTGTTGTTGGACATATAGTATTGTTTTGGACATGTAGTGTTGTTGAACATATAGTATTGTTTTGGACATGTAGTGTTGTTGAACATATAGTATTGTTTTGGACATGTAGTGTTGTTGAACATATAGTATTGTTTTGGACATGTAGTGTTGTTGGACATATAGTATTGTTTTGGACATGTAGAAGTGTTGTTGAACATATAGTATCGTTTTGGACATGTAGTGTTGTTGAACATATAGTATTGTTTTGGACATGTAGTGTTGTTGGACATATAGTATTGTTTTGGACATGTAGTGTTGTTGGACATATAGTATTGTTTTGGACATGTAGTGTTGTTGAACATATAGTATTGTTTTGGACATGTAGTGTTGTTGGACATATAGTATTGTTTTGGACATGTAGTGTTGTTGAACATATAGTATTGTTTTGGACATGTAGTGTTGTTGAACATATAGTATTGTTTTGGACATGTAGAAGTGTTGTGTGGACACCTCTTCAAATTAGTGGATTCGGCTATTTCAGCCACACCCGTTGCTGACAGGTGTATAAAATCGAGCACACAGCCTTGCAATCTCCAGAAATATAGGCAGTAGAATGGCCGTACTGAAGAGGTCAGTGACTTTCAACAAGTCAGTTCGTTCAATTTCTGCCCTGCTAGAGCCGCCCCAACTGTAAGTGCTGTTATTGTGAAGTGGAAATGTCTAGAAGCAACAACGGCTCAGCCGCGAAGTGGTAGGCCACACAAGCTAACAGAAGGGGAATTGCATAGTGCTGAATCCCGTAGCGCGTAGAAATACAGAGTTCCTAACTGCCTATGGAAGCAACATCAGCACAAGAACTGTTCCTTGGGACCTTCCTGAACTGAGCTTCCATGGCAGAGCAGCCTCACACAAGCCTAAGATCACCATGCGCAATGCCAAGCGTCGGCTGGAGTGGTGTAAAGCTCACCGCCATTGGACTCAAGTTTCACCATCTGGCAGTCCGACGGACGAATCTGGGTTTGACGGATGCCAGGAGAACGCTACCTGCCGGAATGCATAGTGCCATCTGTAAAGTTTGGTTGAGGAGAAATAATGGTCAGGGCCTGTTTTTCATTGTTCGGTCTAGGCCCCTGAGTTCCAGTAAAGGGAAATCTTAATGCTACAGCATACAATGACATTCTAGACAATTCTGGGCTTCCAAAAGTTTGGGCATGTCCCTTTCCTGTTTCAGCATGACAATGCCCCCATGCACAAAGCGAGGTCCATACAGAAATAGTTTGTCGAGGTCGGTGTGGAAGTTCTTGACTGGTCTGCACAGAGCCCTGTCTAACACCTTTGGGATGAATTGGAACGCCAACTGCGAGGCAGGCCTAATCGCCCAACATCAGTGCCCGACCTCACTAATGCTCTTTTGGCTGAATGGAAGCAAGTCCTGGTAGTAATGTTCCAACATCTAGTGGAAAGCCTTCCCATAATAGTGTAGGCTGTTATAGCAGCAAAGGGGGACCAACTGCAAATTAATGGCCATGATTTTGAAATGAGATGTTCCACAAGCAGGTGTCCATGTACTTTTTCCTCCCTCCGTCCATCCCTCCCTCTGTCCCTCCCTCGAACCCTCTGTCTCTCCCCTCCGTCCCTCTCCTCTCCGTCCCTCTGTCCCTCCCTCTCCTTCCCTCTCACCATCCCTCCCTCTGTCCCTCCCTCGAACCCTCTGTCTCTCCCCTCCGTCCCTCCCTCTCCCCTCCGTCCCTCTCCTCTCCGTCCCTCTGTCCCTCCCTCTCCTTCCCTCTCACCATCCCTCCCTCTGTCACTCCCTCCGTCCCGCCCTCCCTCCCTCTCTCCCTCCCTTTGTCCGTCCCGCCCGCCCTGCCTACCTCCCTCCCTCCTTCCTCTCCCTCATTCCCCTCCCTTCCTTCCTCCCTCTCGCCCTTCATTATCAGACAGCTGGATAGGGTGGATCAGTAATGCTTGATAAATTGATATTGTTGAGGATGGATGAGTCATTATGAAGAGGGGCCCTGGGAAATTATCACTGTTTTTGCTATTTTGTTGTTGTTGGATAGGTAGCTTATGGCACCAGACTATGAGTTAGCCGAACTCCATCTTTGTCTCAGAAGCGAAGGATGTATGTCTGTCACTAACATAGTTAAAATCCGAACCTTAGAATGAATGTGAATAGGCTGTCATGAGGTCTATTTACCACTAACTGCACGTTCAAACATGCTCACTCATGATTCATCCTACACTCCTAGAAAAAAAGGTGCTATCCAAAAAAGGTTCTTTGGCTGCCCCCATTGAAGAAACAATTTCTGTTCCAGGTAGAACCCTTTGGAACCCAAAATAATTATATCTGGAACCAAAAAGAGTTCTAACTGGAACCAAAAAGGGCTAAACTACAGTGCCTTGCGAAAGTATTCGGCCCCCTTGAACTTTGCGACCTTTTGCCACATTTCAGGCTTCAAACATAAAGATATAAAACTGTATTTTTTTGTGAAGAATCAACAACAAGTGGGACACAATCATGAAGTGGAACGACATTTATTAGTTATATTTCAAACTTTTTTAACAAATCAAAAACGGAAAAATTGGGCGTGCAAAATTATTCAGCCCCTTTACTTTCAGTGCAGCAAACTCTCTCCAGAAGTTCAGTGAGGATCTCTGAATGATCCAATGTTGACCTAAATGACTAATGATGATAAATACAATCCACCTGTGTGTAATCAAGTCTCCGTATAAATGCACCTGCACTGTGATAGTCTCAGAGGTCCGTTAAAAGCGCAGAGAGCATCATGAAGAACAAGGAACACACCAGGCAGGTCCGAGATACTGTTGTGAAGAAGTTTAAAGCCGGATTTGGATACAAAAAGATTTCCCAAGCTTTAAACATCCCAAGGAGCACTGTGCAAGAGATAATATTGAAATGGAAGGAGTATCAGACCACTGCAAATCTACCAAGACCTGGCCGTCCCTCTAAACGTTCAGCTCATACAAGGAGAAGACTGATCAGAGATGCAGCCAAGAGGCCCATGATCACTCTGGATGAACTGCAGAGATCTACAGCTGAGGTGGGAGACTCTGTCCATAGGACAACAATCAGTCGTATATTGCACAAATCTGGCCTTTATGGAAGAGTGGCAAGAAGAAAGCCATTTCTTAAAGATATCCATGAAAAGCGTTGTTTAAAGTTTGCCACAAGCCACCTGGGAGACACACCAAACATGTGGAAGAAGGTGCTCTGGTCAGATGAAACCAAAATTGAACTTTTTGGCAACAATGCAAGACGTTATGTTTGGCGTAAAAGCAACACAGCTCATCACCCTGAACACACCATCCCCACTGTCAAACATGGTGGTGGCAGCATCATGGTTTGGGCCTGCTTTTCTTCAGCAGGGACAGGGAAGATGGTTAAAATTGATGGGAAGATGGATGGAGTCAAATACAGGACCATTCTGGAAGAAAACCTGATGGAGTCTGCAAAAGACCTGAGACTGGGACGGAGATTTGTCTTCCAACAAGACAATTATCCAAAACATAAAGCAAAATCTACAATGGAATGGTTCAAAAATAAACATATCCAGGTGTTAGAATGGCAAAGTCAAAGTCCAGACCTGAATCCAATCGAGAATCTGTGGAAAGAACTGAAAACTGCTGTTCACAAATGCTCTCCATCCAACCTCACTGAGCTCGAGCTCTTTTGCAAGGAGGAATGGGAAAAAAGTCTCTCGATGTGCAAAACTGATAGAGACATACCCCAAGCGACTTACAGCTGTAATCGCAGCAAAAGGTGGCGCTACAAAGTATTAACTTAAGGGGGCTGAATAATTTTGCACGCCCAATTTTTCAGTTTTTGATTTGTTAAAAAAGTTTGAAATATCCAATAAATGTCGTTCCACTTCATGATTGTGTCCCACTTGTTGTTGATTCGTCACAAAAAAATACAGTTTTATATCTTTATGTTTGAAGCCTGAAATGTGGCAAAAGGTCGCAAAGTTCAAGGGGGCCGAATACTTTCGCAAGGCACTGTATGGGGACAACTGCAGAGCCCCTTTGTAACCTCCTAAGAGTGTAGGTTAGTTAGACTTATGTGGGAAAGTCATTGATGCAACCTTCTTATTTGTCTCCATCATTTATACAACCGTCTTATTTGTCTCCATCATTGATATACCTGTCTTATTTCTGTCTATCATTTATACACCCATCTTATTTGTCTCCATCATTGATACAATCGTCTTATTTGGCTCCATCATTGATACAATCGTCTTATTTGTCTCCATCATTGATACAATCGTCTTATTTGTCTCCATCATTTATACAACCGTCTTATTTGTCTCCATCATTGATACAACCATCTTATTTGGCTCCATCATTTATACAACCGTCTTATTTGTCTCCATCATTGATACAACCTTCTTATTTGTCTCCATCATTGATACAATCATCTTATTTGTCTCTATCATTTATACACCTGTCTTATTTGTGTCTATCATTTATACAACTGTCTTATTTGTCTCCATCATTGATACAACCGTCTTATTTGTCTCCATCATTTATACACCTGTCTTATTTGTGTCTATCATTTATACAACTGTCTTATTTGTCTCCATCATTTATACAACCGTCTTATTTGTCTCCATCATTTATACAACCGTCTTATTTGTCTCCATCATTTATACAACTGTCTTATTTGTCTCCATAATTTATACAACCGTCTTATTTGTCTCCATCATTGATACAACCGTCTTATTTGTCTCCATCATTTATACAACCGTCTTATTTGTCTCCATAATTTATACAACCGTCTTATTTGTCTCCATCATTGATACAACCGTCTTATTTGTCTCCATCATTGATACAACCGTCTTATTTGTCTCCATCATTTATACAACCGTCCTACGTTTCTCTGAGTATGGAAATGTTTTCCATAAACCTGCGGTGAGGGAAGACAGAACACTCCTAGCAGGCCCTATTAAAGGTTCAGTATGTGGTCTCAGAGACATTTCCTTGTATCTTATAATGATTACAGCAGGACACTTTCCACCACTATGGAACAAAATCTGTTGTTCAAATGGGGAATATAAAGTGCCTTCAGAAAGTATTCAGACCCCTTGACTTTTACCAAATTTTGTTACATTGCAGCCTTATTCTAAAATCCTCAGCAATCTACACACAATACATACCCAATAATGACGACGCAAAAACAGTTTTTTAGAAATCTTAGCAAATGTATTAAACATAAAAAACACATACCTAATTTACATAAATATTCGGGTCCTTTGCTATGAGACTTGAAATTGAGCTCAGGTGCATCCTGTTTCCATGTTTCTACAACTTGATTGGAGTCCACCTGTGGTAAATTCAATTGATTGGACATAATTTGAAAAGGTCCTGTCTATGTAAGGTCTCACAGTTGACAGTGCATGTCAGAGCAAAAACCAAGCCATGAGGTCGAAGCAATTGTCCGTAGAGCTCCGAGACAGGATTGTGTCGAGGCACAGATCTGGGGAAGGGTACCAAAAAATGTCTGCAGCATTGAAGGTCCCCCAGAACACAGTGGCCTCCATCATTCTAAAATGGAAGAAGTTTGGAACCACCAAGACTCTTCTTAGAGCTGGTTGCCTGGCCAAACTATGCAAACGGGGGAGAAGGGCCTTAGTCTGGGAGGTGACCAAGAACCCGATACTCATTCTAACAGAGCTCTAGATTTCCTCTGTGGAGATGGGATAAACTTCTAGAAGGACACCCATCTCTACAGCACTCTACCAATCAGGCCTTTATGGTAGATTTGCCAGGTGGAAGCCACTCCTCAATAAAAGGCACATGACAGCCTGCTTAGAGTTTGTCAAATGGCACATTAAGACTCAGACCGAGAGAAACAAGATTCTCTGGTCTGATGAAACCAAGATTGAACTCTTTGGCCTGAATGCCAAGCATCACGCCTGGAGGTAACCTGGCACCATCCCTACAGTGAAGCATGGTGGTGGCAGCATCATGATGTGGGGATGTTTTTCAGCGGCAGCGAATGGGAGAGTAGTCAGGATTGAGGTAAAGATGAACGGAGCAAAGAATAGAGAAATCCTTGATGAAAATCTGCTCCAGAGCACTCAGTACCTCAGACTGGGGCGATGGTTTACCTTCCAACAGGACAACGACCCTAAGCACACAGCAAAGAAAAGGCAGGCGTGGCATTGGGACAAGTCTCTGAATGTCCTTGAGTGGCCCAGTAAGAGCCAGGACTTGAATCTGATCAAACATCTCTGGAGAGACCTGAAAATAGCTGTGCAGCATCACTCCCCATCCAACCTGACAGAGCTTGAGAGGATCTGCAGAGAAGAATGGGAGAAACTCCCCAAATACAGGGGTGCCAAGCTTGTAGCTGTAATTGCTGCCAAAGGTGGTTCAACAAATTACTGAGTAGAGGGGCTGAATACTTACAGTTGAAGTCGGAAGTTTACATACACCTTAGCCAAATACATTTAAACTCAGTTTTTCACAATTCCTGACATTTAAGCTGAGTAAAAATACCTCGTCTTAGGTCAGTTAGGATCACCACTTTATTTTAAGAATGTGAAATGTCAGAATAATAGTAGAGAGAATGATTTATTTAATATTTTATTTATTTCATCACATTCCCAGTGGGTCAGAAGTTTACATACACTCAATGAGTATTTGGTAGCATTGCCTTTAAACTGTTTAACTTGGGTCAAACGTTTCAGGTAGCCTTCCACAAGCTTCCCACAATAAGTTGGTGAATTTTGGCCCATTCCTCCTGACAGAGCTGGTGTAACTGAGTCAGGTTTGTAGGTCTCCTTGCTCGCACACACTTGTTCAGTTCTGCCCACATATTTTCTATAGGATTGAGGTCAGGGCTTTGTGATGGCCACTCCAACTTGACTTTGTTGTCCTTAAGCCATAACTTTGTAAGCATGATTGGGGTCATTGTCCATTTGGAAGACCCATTTGCGACCAAGCTTTAACTTCCTGATGATGTCTTGAGATGTTGCTTCAATATATCCACATAATTTTCCTTCCGCCTCATGATGGCATCTATTTTGTGAAGTGCACCAGTCCCTCCTGCAGCAAAGCACCCCCACAACATGATGCTGCCACCCCCGTGCTTCATGGTTGGGATGGTGTTCTTCAGCTTGCAAGCCTCCCCCTTTTCCTCAAAATATAAAGATGGTCATTATGGCCAAACAGTTCTATTTTTGTTTCATCAGACCAGAGGACATTTCTCCAAAAAGTACAATATATGTGCAGTTGCAAACTATAGTCTGTCTTTTTTATGGTGGTTTTGGAGCAGTGGCTTCTTCCTTGCTGAGTGGCCTTTCAAGTAATATCGATATAGGACTCGTTTTAGTGTGGATATAGATACTTCTGTAACTGTTTCCTCCAGCATCTTCACATAGTCCTTTGCTGTTGTTCTGGGATTGATTTGTACTTTTCGCACCAAAGTAAGTTCATCTCTTGGAGACTGAATGCGTCTCCTTCCTGAGCGGTATGACGGATGCGTCTGTCCCATAGTGTTTATACTTGTGTACTATTGTTTGTACAGAAGAAGGTGGTACCTTCAGGCGTTTGGAAATTGCTCCCAATGATGAACCAGATTTGTGGAAGTCTACAATTTTTTTTCTGAGGTCTTGGCTGATTTCTTTTGATTTTCCCATCATGTCAAGCAAAGAGGCACTGAGTTTGAAGGAAGGCCCTGAAATACATCCACAGGTACACCTCCAATTGACTCAAATTATATCAATTAACCTATCAGAGGCTTCTAAAGCTATGACATAATTTTCTCGAATTTTCCAAGCTGTTTAAAGGCACTGTCAACTTCTGTGTATGTAAGCTTCTGACCTACTGGAATTGTGATACAGTGAGTGAAATGATCTTTCTGTAAACAATTGTTGGAAAAATAACTTGTGTCATGCACAAAGTAGATGTCCTAACCGACTTGCCAAAACTATAGTTTGTTAACAAGAAATTTGTGGAGTTGTTGAAAAACAAGTTTTAATGACTCCAACCTAAGTGTATGTAAACTTCTGACTTCAACTGTATGTAAATGTGATATTGCAGTTTTTATTTGTAAAACATTTGCAAACATTTATCGAAACCTATTTTTGCTGTATATGCATTATATGTGTAGATTGATGAGGGGAAGAAAACAATTTAATAAATGTTAGAATAAGGATGCAACGTTACAAAATGTGGAAAAAGTCAAGTGGTCTGAATACTTCCCGAAGGCACTGTATGAGGAATATGGAAGGAGCATAGAGAATGACCCTTACTATTCAAACCACACAACACCGATCCTGCTGCTGGAGGAAGTTTATGGATGACCTAGGCTCCCCTTGGAGCAAAAGTGTTTAAGTCAAGTCAGTCCACTGTGTATGTCTATTGCAAGGCATCCAGACATAGGTTTACAGTAGGCCCTACAGTACACACTGTATGTGAATTAGTTACTGTATAGTATCATGAAGACCTTAAGGACGGTATTAAGGAGAGAGTAATACCACACACTGAAACGAAACTGCCTGAACTGTAGTTCTTGAGCACATGTCAATTCAGTGTAGTTCTGCTTTTGGTCTTGTGTCTATTATAATCAAGTAGGTGATAAATACAATAATGTGGACATCAACCTTTTGGCGGTCTGAGATCCTACAGACTAAACACTTCCTTAATGATGTGTAACTGGATAATGACTATGCAGAATGACAAGTGAAGTTATCCACACATTGCTACAGTATCATCCTCCAACAACGATGTTGACTGAGGTTGCCTCTATGGGTAACACACTGACACACTCTGACAATGTAAAATCATATTGCTTTAATCGCCAGAAATGAGTTCATAAAAGTCTCTCACAAGTACTTGTCACTAAGTCTTATATCCTTTGAGGTGTTTGCCAGTTTGTGCAGCTGATGAGGTGCTAAAGATCAGTTTTAAAGCCATTAGAGATATGGATATAACATGGGCCTATAACTCACAACACAGGGATGTAATGAGCTCTCATAAAGAAAGAAATAGCCATCGTGATCACTTATTTCCACCTTCCAGCTACACTTAGAATGGATGCCAAGAATATATAATGGGCGAACAGGGCTGATTCCTTTCCCCAGAAAAATCCTGTGTATTAATAACTTTGGTTTTTTTTATGTAGTGTACCGTCATGTGCTTTTGATTTCCAAAACGAGTTTCTGTGGGTTAATATGTTTTAATGATCTGGAGTCAGCATATATGGGACTTTGTTTGGGTCCTTAACCAATAACCAGGTTTTTAGGCATATAAATCATATACAGTAGGTCTATTTTCTTGCTGCGAGAATCATGTTTGTATTCCTATTCCGTGTAGGTTTGTTTTCACTTTGCTGCCACTGTCTCCTTTCCAATTTTTTATCTGGTTCCAGGTTTCGATTGAATACATATCATTAGGGTCTATTTGTGTTCTGTGACGCACAGCTTCACACACAGAGAGCAGCTGCCAGTCATGTATATCTGCTATCCCTCTGTGGTATATCTACTGTCCTTCTGTGGTATATCTGCTATCCCTCTGTGGTATATCTACTGTCCTTCTGTGGTATATCATCTGTCCCTCTGTGGTACATCTACTGTCCCTCTGTGGTATATCTGCTATCCCTCTGTGGTATATCTACTGTCCCTCTGTGGTATATCTACTGTCCCTCTGTGGTATATCTACTGTCCTTCTGTGGTATATCTGCTGTCCCTCTGTGGTGTATTTTCTGTCCCTCTGTGGTATATCTACTGTCCCTCTGTGGTATATCTACTGTCCCTCTGTGGTATATCTACTGTCCCTCTGTGGTATATCTACTGTCCCTCTGTGGTATATCTACTGTCCCTCTGTGGTATATCTACTGTCCCTCTGTGGTATATCTGCTGTCCTTCTGTGGTATATATTTACTGTCTCTCTGTGGTATATCTGCTGTCCTTCTGTGGTATATATTTACTGTCTCTCTGTGGTATATCTGCTGTCCCTCTGTGGTATATATTTACTGTCTCTCTGTGGTATATCTGCTGTCCCTCTGTGAGGCGTGGCTCTGTTGCCTTTATCGTGGGGATGTGATGTGATCTTATTCCTCCCAGCAGTGGATTGGCTCTGCAACATGAATACCCATTAGTGCTGTGCTATGGAGATGGATGAGAGGAGGGAGAGTGAGGGGGAAGCGGGCATCGCAATCCCTCACCACACGTCCAAAACACACGACACTCCTCTGTCCTCTCCTCACCTGAGAAATGATGATGAGATTTCATTTTTGGAGGCAGGCCTTGAATATCGCTGTTATTATCCAGGAGAAAACTGGAACTCAATGGGATTGCATCCCACATTACAACCTGTTCCCAATTTAATGCACTACTTTTGAACAGGGCTCATATGGCTCTGGTAAAAAAGGGAGTGCACTATATATGGATTAAGGTGCCATTTGGGACGCAGGCTGGAACTCACAGGACATTCTTTCTCTCTGTAAGAGATGAGGAGGCTGGGGCTCGGCTAGATTAAAACCTTAACTTCATTGACAGTTTCAGCTGCTGAACTCTGCCATGGCATGCAGCTTTAAACTGCTTTGAGATCGCTGCCTTCCACCAAGTGTCATTCTCTTTCAGTTTGTGGATGGCACCCCCCTCTCTCTCTTTCCTTCTGAATAATTCTGTTTGTGCTAGGTTTGGGGGAAATGTCGGTGACACTATTGTTTTTTACCTTGCTGTTTGATGTAGTCGAACGAGTCTCTTGAGGTGCCTAGTTCTGAAAACTGAAGTTGAAAGTATACAGGTATAACTTCAAGTGGAAAGATGACACCATCAAGTTGTGTGTCAAGATTATTTGGGATTTCATTTACAATATATTTGTAAAAATAATTCTCACTTATAATAATATAAAAGTAAATGTTTTTCCTTTATGATATTTCCTTTTAAGACGTGTTAAAGTCAAGTGGAAGATGTGCTGAATTTGTTGTGACTAAAACACAATAAACAACAATAAACAGTTTAGAGAACAAATGAAATGTTTCATTCCAGAAACTGTTATGACTGTTATGAGCAGTGTTGGAACACCCATCCTCCTAAATATTTACCTTCCGTGACCATTACAGACAAGCCCATGTGATTTACCATGACAATGACTATTGGACACACTCAGTTAGTCTTATACAAGCCCAACACTGGTAACGGTGAAACGATACCCAGACATCTACTGAGAAACTGTCAGTGAGATAGACAGACAAGGACATTAATTCATGTCAACCCAGGCCCAATCCACTCTGCAGTAACATCCCTGTGGTTCCTCTGAACCTGGCCCAGTTCCTGGTATTACTGGTCAGCCTCAGTCTCAGTGATATTGAATAGACAGAATATAAATCTAATGGATAGGCCACATTGCTGTTAGAAACCGTCTCTCAAAGCTGATTGCTAACGCATGTCAAACTATTATTCATGTTCCACCGTGATTTGTGACCGTGCCCAGAGGACATTTGAGATGTGGTCTAGTGTTTCCCAGTACTACTTCTAGTCCCTGCCAGAAGTTAGCTAGCGCAGGTCTGCAGCGGTTTTCTCTCCCCGGTTTGGCAACAGAGGAGTCCATCAGGGTAATGAATGGCGGTGGACGCTAGCCAGATATTTATACGGCAGGATCGATGGGTCCTCCAGTTTCTCCTTTGTGAAGGGGATGGCATAGTGTGTAGTGTGAGCCGGTGTAATGTTCTTTCTACCATTCACAAAGAGGATGAAGAGCTTCTAATGTTTTGGTAGTTGCTAGGTTACTTGTCACGCTGAAAGGACAGAGGATTCAGTGAACTCTGATAGCATTATTAAAGCCATCCTAAAACTAGGTCATTGGAAAATAATCTTTATGTAGAGATGTTCATCACATAAAACAGCTATGATGAGTATGTGAGTTAGAAATGATCAAATAGAATTTCATTTTGTGTTGCCTGATTTGTCTTAATGACCTGTGAATTCATTCAGAGTTAACATGTTCTACATTAATTGAGTACTACTTCTCAATCACACTCACTAAACACTTAAAACACTCAGCCACAGCATCTTTAGTTTAGCGACACACACACATCTTTAGTTTAGGACACCCATACACACACAAACACACTAGCACGCACGCACGAACGAACACACACACACAACCACCATTCCCAGCTCAGTCTCAGTGTTCCAGAGCTAATGTGGTGGAAGGAGCTCAACTCATCTGTCAATTACCATTGGGCCGTTGTCATTGGGACGTTGTCTAAACTGCTTTTCTCTCTGGCTGGTGAATCCAGTGATTTATTGTTAACTGGCCATGGCTTCAATATACAATCAGCAAATACTAAGCTGTGATGTCTGAACACAAACTATGGTGGGAGTATCAGCATAGCTCACATTAACTGCTGTGTGGATTATTCATTGCATCAGGGGCGATGTGAAATCCTCGTTGGGACCCGTTGCCTTGGAAAGAGAGGTGGTCCATCATCTCCTGGATGGATGCAAGGGGAGCTAAAAATGCTAAATATCTTAGCCTGTATTTGTGCTTGGCTCTCCTACTTAACAAATCAGAGGTGTGTCTTATTTGAATAGCCAATCACAATGTCAATGTCTATAGAGGTTGTGTGGTCAAATGAAGTGCTTGAGGTATTATTAATGTCTTGGATTAGAATATGTAGCTTGAGTTAAAGGAGGAATTAGCAGGTCTTTCATAATAACCAATGTCAACATACCTGCTTCACCAGAACGAAGAGAGAGCAAAGTCAGTCCAATGGTACAGCATCCAAAACAACCTTTTAATCTGTCACAACGACTCGCTGACTAAATGGCTTTAAACAAAAGGAACAGGTTTCCCCGTCACTTTAATACGAGCAGACAAGTTATTTTACTGTCATAATTTGATTGGTAGATCGTTTCTGACATGTCATGTGGCTGCGAGATGATTGGGTTGACGTCTGAGTCATTTAGGTCAGATGGTTGAATTTATTTCAGATTGATTTTTAACGAGTGCTTTTCACCTCTGCTAAGGATGCATTTCCTTTTCAAAAACCAAGCCTTCTGATTGACCTCAATGATGTATGAGCCAGTAGACAATACATGATACCTGCATTTAAAGGGACACTTTGTCACTTTTTAACCACCATATTCATGTGTCCACATGTGAAAACAGCTGCATTTGGTGGCTTGGAAATCACAGTGCGGTGAGTCAAGCTACCAGCAATCTTAACCAGTAACTGCTAAAACAAAAAGTGATATATACTGTAACTGAAAGTCAGGAAAATAATAATGACTTTAGGGGTATTATAGGGACTTAAGTATGGAATGATATGAGCACTTCTGAAGGCCTGGATACAATTCACAGGGGGTAGCCTCCTGAGAAAGATCAAAAACCCTCTTTCCACTTGACACCATTAATCCAGTGCTAACTGGCAACCCTCAGGAGCCTGGTTCAGTTGTCTCTCCTCTAGCTACGTCCGAGGACTCCAGGGTGAACCCTGATTCAGGGGTAATCGGATGGCGGTGGAAAAGTGAAAATGGCATGAAATTAGATTAATTGGAGTGAACACGCATGCATGTCTCACTGGGTGGTGGTCTTTTGTTTCCGCACTCTGACCCTGAGATGTGGATGGCTTCAGGATATGACTCTGGGCTGGGCTGGCCTGGCATGTGTATTTAATGCCTTTTGACACTTGTATCGACAGAAAGAAAAATGAACACCACATATTTTTTCATACATAGACTTCCACCAGGTATAAGTTAAATACTATTATCTTGAGCTTTTCAGAGTACTATCAGAAGACATTCACAATATAAAATGATCTATTATGTGTTTTCAGAAAGCGCGATGCGCTGCGTTGGTACTGGAGCGGGCAGGCAGTAGATCTTAATGGAGGCTCTGAGAGGAGGATATGAAGATAACCTTGAGGAGAGAGAACAGAACCTCAAGGCCTTCCCTTACTGCCTGTCACTATCACTAACCCACTGTGACATCTTGGTCCAGAATCTTGGCCCAGGAACTGCTCAAGTCACTGATACACAAACAGCTGATATCCACTGAACTTTAAACAGTACTTTGAGGCAGCGCCCTAGCATTTGTTTCTATCCAGTTTTTGTTTTTTTCTTTCTCAGATAGAGCAGGTCATCCATTGTGTTGTGCTACAGTTATTTTGTTGTTGCTATTAGCTGTTTTGGCTAAGCTGTCTCCAAGCGCCTACAGGATACAAATGAAGCGATCTAAGGTATCAGCGTTGTGATGTGCGCTCGATAATAATTTACTTAATTCATTCCAATGCCCTGAGCTGATATCCATCCCCTACATACCACATACCACATCTGGGGCTTGCTGGTCCAGCCAAGCACACAATATCCTGTGTGCTCTGAAACATGTACCATTACAATTAGCGCTGTCAGGTCCTAGCCCTACAACCCTCATGTAGATAATATGAAAAGATGTCTTCAGAACCACCTTACATGCTCAATATTTCTCCCCTTATGAAGATTACACGTCAATAAAGTCATTGAGTCCCAGGGTGTGTGGCAAGTAAAGATTGTGGTTATTGGACTTATTGGACAGGTGGGCAGTGATGAACCAGGGTTATAATTCTAGCTGTCAGGGGATGTGCAGGGGGCTGGGGACAGTAAGGTAATGTGCAGGGGGCTGAGGACAGTAAGGTAATGTGCAGGGGGCTGAGGACAGTAAGGTAATGTGCAGGGGGCTGAGGACAGTAAGGTAATGTGCAGGGGGCTGGGGACAGTAAGGTAATGTGCAGGGGGCTGAGGACAGTAAGGGGATGTGCAGGGGGCTGGGGACAGTAAGGGGATGTCAGGGGCCGAGGACAGTAAGGGGATGTGCAGGGGGCTGAGGACAGTAAGGTAATGTGCAGGGGGCTGGGGACAGTAAGGTAATGTGCAGTGGGCTGAGGACAGTAAGGTAATGTGCAGGGGGCTGGGGACAGTAAGGTAATGTGCAGGGGGCTGAGGACAGTAAGGGGATGTGCAGGGGCTGGGGACAGTAAGGGGATGTGCAGGGGGCTGGGGACAGTAAGGTAATGTGCAGGGGGCTGAGGACAGTAAGTGGATGTGCAGGGGCTGGGGACAGTAAGGTAATGTGCAGGGGGCTGAGGACAGTAAGGGGATGTGCAGGGGGCTGAGGACTGTAAGGTGATGTCAGGGGCTGAAGACAGTAAGATGATGTCAGGGGCTGAGGACAGTAATGGGATGTGCAGGGGGCTGAGGACAGTAAGGTAATGTGCAGGGGGCTGAGGACAGTAAGGTAATGTGCAGGGGGCTGAGGACAGTAAGGTAATGGGGTAGGGAGAGAGCGAGGATGTCTGGGGTAGGGAGAGAGGGAGGATTTCAGTGGTAGGGAGAAAGGGAGGATTAACGGAGAGAGGGAGAATGTCAAGGGTAGGGAGAGGGAGAATGTCAGGGGTAGGGAGAGAGGGAGGATTTCAGGGGTAGGGAGAGAAGCAGGATGTCAGGCAGGGGTAGGGAGAGAGGGAGGATGTCTGGGGTAGGGAGAGAGGGAGGATGTAAGGAGAGAGGGAGAATGTCAGGGGTAGGGAGAGAGGGAGGATTTCAGGGGTAGGGGGAGAAGGAGGATGTCAGGAGAGAGAGAGAATAAGAGGGGGCGAGACGGAGGGAGGGCAGAATTTTATAGAAAGAGAGAGGGGGAGTAAGGAGAAGAGGAGAGTCACAGTGAGGGACAGATAGACAGTTAATCATACCTCAATCCCTCCATCCTTCTCTTCCCTGCATACGGAGGGGGGATATGTCATGTAAATCAAGAGGAGTAGGGTAACAGTAAAGCTATGTGTGGGTACGGCAAGGCCAGGGGGAGGGAGATACACACCACAACCCTACTAGCACCTGTCCTTCCCATTGGCTGTTTTCCTTCTTTACAATCCCTGTCATAGTGTGGCGTGTGGTTCCCCTTTGATTCCAGACAACATGCAACATCACTTCGTTTCTGCTTACAGTATATAACTAGCTTTTTTCAAAGATGCAGCATCACCAATTAGTTTTGTAAAAGATTTTCAGCAAAGGATTTCTTGTTCAATTACAATTGGAATTTTTGCCATATAAACAAATCAGATGTTTATGATTGTAATATTTTGTTATAAGTCATAATGTGATGTGCTCATATGAAATGCTATGTAGAATACAATTGTCAGTAAATCACCCATCCCTAACACCGTGCTTTGACCATGAATACAAGGGACAGAGGAAATGAGAGGTGAAAATGAGAGAGTGGTCAACAGAGTGGTCTGACAAACAGAGTTACATACCGGTTAACTGACACCAGAGAAAGAGCGACAAAGAGGAGGGCCCATGTTAAAGGATATTTTACCATGTCCTTTTGTATTAGGCCTGGAGATTGATCTCTTCCAGTCAGATGAAGGCCTGATGTGAGTGATCCAAGCCCTCCATCGTTGTGACACACTGCTCTCAGCTAACACTCATCCGTGTTGATGGGCACACCCTGCGCCACAAGGGCCCTGGCTGGCCAACTCCAACCAACCTTCTCCCTCTCTCTCTCTCTTTCTCTTTCTCCATCATCCCTTGTTCTTTTATTTCCCTCTCTCTCCACTGTTGTCTATGCCAACATTCCCTCTCTCTACCTCTCTCCATCTCTCCCTCTCTTTCTTCCTCATCCCTTCTTCTTTTATTTCTAGCCCCCTCTCTCCCCTGTTATCCCCATCTCCCATGGTTTCTGTCACCGTGTCATGTCGGATCAGTGTTTGGCGAGCCAGCCAGGAAGTATTGGGAGCCCCAGGTAGAGAGCTGCCTACCAGGCGTCAGGATCACAGCTGAAATGAGGATAATAATGATAGGGTCCTAGGGTAGTAGCCGTGGCAACAGTGGCACAGACAGGCCAGTAACTTAGCAGCACCAGGAAGTGGATTAATAAGTGTTGTGTTGGGTGTCTGGAGGGCCAGAGGAGAGGATGAAGGAGCTAACTGATGCATGGCCCCTTATGTCCCCATCGGTGAGGCAGGTGCTGCCAGTCGGCGGTCCAGGGCTCGATGTGTCCTTGGGGGACTGTTTCCAGCACCAGCCACACGTCAGATTACTATTGATATATGTCACCGTGGAGGTGGCCAGGCGGTTTCAGGGCAGCAGCTGGTAATTGATGTCTGACCAGCAGAGAGAGAGAGATGTGGTTGTAGGATGAAGTGAGCTGGCTGACAGGCAGGGATCTGAGAGGGAGAAGTCAGACAGAAGCCTTTGAAAGGTGGTTCACTGATCACGTATGATGTTCATACAAAGTGTTTGTTGATTTCGACAACTAGTATTTTTTTTTTTTTTTTTGAATGACCCAAGTAGTATTTTTTGTTTTTGGTCTCAGTATAAAGTAGTAATGGTAACAATTTTTTAATTTTTAACACAATATTTTGTCAATTTTAGTAGTCATTATCACGTTTTCACATTGCATATTTTCTCCATGTGACAATTGGTCACCCTTTTTGTGAACAGCTTCTGTGGTGTTTGCTCTTCCATGTTTGATGGCCATCTTTGATTTGAGGGAAATGCTGAATGACAGCTAGTGTGGTACGTGCCGTTTTGCCCGTTGATGCGTGAAGTCCATAATACAGTTGTCCTCATTGTTTACTTTAAAATAAACATGACATGTAGTAACTGCACTTGTTTCACAATTAAAATAAAATCACATTAGTTGGTAATAGGTCTTACAGTACTTTTGTTAACTTCAGTAATAGCGTTTTTACTTCCTGCTGGAAGCCTCTTAGTTGTCTTTATTTGGTCATGCTAGAAAGGACAGAAACACAGTGGGTTCTCATCACAAATGCTATTAACCAACTACTACAACTCACCTTAAACATCACATAACCGTACCCCTAACTTTAACACTAAGTGAAGAAGAAATAACCCATATACAGCGGTTTTGACGATATTGCCCATGTTGTTCTTTCCAACATGGCTGTGTAGCATGTACTACCCTCTCCTGTTGGAAGAGTATGTTTGACCTGACAATGAGGTTCATTACACACTCTCTTTCATGCTGTTTTGCAGGGTAATTATTATTTCATGTATTCAGATACATTGATTTAATCATCCCTTCCTCCAATGTCAAAGTGATTACTCTCTGGTGATTAATATACACATCTTTTGTTATGGAATCCTGTTCTAAACTTAAAGTGAGTGACTCGCCGACCAACTGACCGTTCTTATTAACGGGTCGATTAGCGAAAGCAGACAAATCACTAATTGCAGTTGTTAGAGAGACTTGATCCACCATATCTAGTTATTTTTTCTTTTAATTAGAAATGTATTGAGGAAAACTATCAATCACTGTCAAACACAGCACCGCCCTAGCCGTGTTGCGTCTGGTGATTAGTAGTCGGCATGTTACCGTGAGAACATTAGTGGACATTAGGACTCTCATTACTGTTTTCATGTGCTTTCAAGGATAGACATTACATTGAAATTGTTGTCATTTATCAGAAACTCTTATCCAGAGCGACTTACAGGAGCAATTAGGGGTTAAGTGCCTTGCTCAAAGGCACATTGACAGTGTTATGTTTGGGGTCAATCCATTATAACCATATTTTCAAGCATAGTGGTGGCTGTATCATGTTATGGGTCTGCTTGTAATCGTTAAGGACTGGAGGATTTCTCAGGATAAAAAGAAAAGGAATGGAGCTAAGCACAGGCAAAATCCTAGAGGAAAACCTGGTTCAGTCTACTTTCCACCAGACACTGGAAGATGTATACTGGAGTTGCTTACCAAGAAGACAGAGAATGTTCCTGAGTGGCCGAGTTACAGTTTTGACTTAAATCTGCTTGACAATTTACGGCAAGACCTGAAAATGGTTGTCTAGCAATAATCAAATACTAATTTATCAGAGATTGAAGAATTTTGGTGTGGAAAGTTCTCAGAGACTTACCCAGAAAGATTCACAGCTGTAATCACTGCCAAAGGTGATTCTAGCACATATTCACTCTAATCAAGATATATTAGTGTTTTATTTTTCATTCATGTTTTTACAAATGTTAGAATTTTTCTTCCACTTTGATGTTTGAATATTTTGTGTACATCATTGATAAAAAAAATACAAATGAATCAATTGTAATACTTCTGAAGGCATTGTATCTACATAGTCTTACATGTTCACTTATTCACTGTGTACCTTAGGCTCATGGTGTACTGTAGGTTCATGGTGTACTGTAGGTGCGCAGTGTTCTGTAGGTTGATGGTGTACTGTACTGTAGGTTCATGGTGTTCTGTAGGTTCATGGTGTACTATAGGTTCATGGTGTACTGTAGGTTCATGGTGTACTGTAGGTTCATGGTGTACTGTACTGTAGGTTCATGGTGTTCTGTAGGTTCATGGTGGTCTGTAGGTTCATGGTGTACTGTACTGTAGGTTCATGGTGTACTGTAGGTTCATGGTGTACTGTAGGTTCATGGTGTACTGTAGGTTCATGGTGTACTATAGGTTCATGGTGTACTGTAGGTTCATGGTGTTCTGTAGGTTAATGGTGTACTGTACTGTAGGTTCATGGTGTACTGAAGGTTTATGGTGTACTGTACTGTAGGTTCATGGTGTACTGTAGGTTCATGGTGTTCTGTAGGTTCATGGTGTACTATAGGTTCATGGTGTACTGTACTGTAGGTTCATGGTGTACTGTTCTGTAGGTTCATGGTGTACTGTAGGTTCATGGTGGTCTGTAGGTTCATGGTGTACTGTAGGTTCATGGTGTTCTGTAGGTTCATGGTGGTCTGTAGGTTCATGGTGTACTGTACTGTAGGTTCATGGTGTACTGTAGGTTCATGGTGTACTGTACTATAGGTTCATGTTGTACTGTTCTGTAGGTTCATGGTGTACTATAGGTTCATGGTGTACTGTAGGTTCATGGTGTACTGTAGGTTCATGGTGGTCTGTAGACTCATGGTGTACTGTACTGTAGGTTCATGGTGTTCTGTAGGTTCATGGTGTACTGCAGGTGCATGGTGTACTGTAGGTTCATTGTGGGTTCATGTACTGTAGAGTCATGGTGTACTGTAGGTTCATGGTGTTCTGTAGGTTCATGGTGTACTGTAGGGTCATGGTGTACTGTAGGATCATGGCGTACTGTACTGTAGGTTCATGGTGTACTGTACTGTAGGTTCATGGTGGGTTCATGTACTGTAGACTCATGGTGTACTGTAGGGGCATGGTGTACTGTAGGTGCATGGTGTACTGTACTGTAGGTTCATGGTGTACTGTAGGTTGATGGTGTACTGTACTGTAGGTTCATGGTGTACTGTAGGTTCATGGTGTTCTGTAGGTTCATGGTGTACTGTACTGTAGGTTCATGGTGTTCTGTAGGTTCATGGTGTACTGTAAACTCAGGGTGTACTGTAGGTTAATGGTGTACTGTAGGTGCATGGTGTACTGTAGGTTCATGGTATTCTGTAGGTTCATGGTATACTGTAGGTTCATGGTGTTCTGTAGGTTCATGGTGTGGTGTACTGTAGGTTCATGGTGTTCTGTAGGTTCATGGTGTAATGCAGGTTCATGGTGTAGTGTAGGTTCATGGTGTATTGTAGGTTCATGGTGTACTGTATTGTAGGTTCATGGTGTACTGTAGGTTCATGGTGTAATGTAGGTTCATGGTGTACTGTAGGTTCATGGTGTATTGTATTGTAGGTTCATGGTGTATTGTAGGTTCATGGTGTACTGTACTGTAGGTTCATGGTGTACTGTAGGTTCATGGTGTAATGTAGGTTAATGGTGTACTGTCCTGTATGTTCATTGTGTTCTGTAGGTTGATGGTGTACTGTACTGTAGGTTCATGGTGTACTGTAGGTTCATAGTGTTCTGTAGGTTCATGGTGGGTTCATGTACAGTAGACTCATGGTGTACTGTAGGTTCATGGTGTACTGTACTGTAGGTTCATGGTGTTCTGTAGGTTCATGGTGTACTGTACTGTAGGTTCATGGTGTTCTATAGGTTCATGGTGTACTGTAGACTCAGGGTGTACTGTAGGTTCATGGTGTACTGTAGGTTCATGGTGTTCTGTAGGTTCATGGTGTACTATAGGTTCATGGTGTACTGTAGGTTCATGGTGGACTGTACTGTAGGTTCATGGTGTACTGTTCTGTAGGTTCATGGTGTACTGTAGGTTCATGGTGGTCTGTAGGTTCATGGTGTACTGTAGGTTCATGGTGTTCTGTAGGTTCATGGTGGTCTGTAGGTTCATGGTGTACTGTACTGTAGGTTCATGGTGTACTGTAGGTTCATGGTGTACTGTACTGTAGGTTCATGGTGTACTTTTCTGTAGGTTCATGGTGTTCTGTAGGTTCATGGTGTACTATAGGTTCATGGTGTACTGTACTGTAGGTTCATGGTGTACTGTTCTGTAGGTTCATGGTGTACTATAGGTTCATGGTGTACTGTAGGTTCATGGTGTACTGTAGGTTCATGGTGGTCTGTAGACTCATGGTGTACTGTACTGTAGGTTCATGGTGTTCTGTAGGTTCATCGTGTACTGTAGGTGCATGGTGTACTGTAGGTTCATGGTGGGTTCATGTACTGTAGAGTCATGGTGTACTGTAGGTTCATGGTGTTCTGTAGGTTCATGGTGTACTGTAGGGTCATGGTGTACTGTAGGATCATGGCGTACTGTACTGTAGGTTCATGGTGTACTGTACTGTAGGTTCATGGTGGGTTCATGTACTGTAGACTCATGGTGTACTGTAGGGGCATGGTGTACTGTAGGTGCATGGTGTACTGTACTGTAGGTTCATGGTGTACTGTAGGTTGATGGTGTACTGTACTGTAGGTTCATGGTGTACTGTAGGTTCATAGTGTACTGTAGGTTCATGGTGTTCTGTAGGTTCATGGTGTATTGTACTGTAAGTTCATGGTGTTCTGTAGGTTCATGGTGTACTGTAAACTCAGGGTGTACTGTAGGTTAATGGTGTACTGTAGGTGCATGGTGTACTGTAGGTGCATGGTGTACTGTACTGTAGGTTCATGGTATTCTGTAGGTTCATGGTATACTGTAGGTTCATGGTGTTCTGTAGGTTCATGGTGTGGTGTACTGTAGGTTCATGGTGTTCTGTAGGTTCATGGTGTACTGTAGGTCCATGGTGTTCTGTAGGTTCATGGTGTATTGTACTGTAGGTTCATGGTGTAATGTAGGTTCATGGTGTACTGTAGGTTCATGGTGTATTGTAGGTTCATGGTGTACTGTACTGTAGGTTCATGGTGTACTGTAGGTTCATGGTGTAATTTAGGTTCATGGTATACTGTAGGTTCATGGTGTTCTGTAGGTTCATGGTGTATTGTATTGTAGGTTCATGGTGTATTGTAGGTTCATGGTGGGTTCGTGTACTGTAGACTCATGGTGTACTGTAGGGGCATGGTGTACTGTAGGTGCATGGTGTACTGTACTGTAGGTTCATGGTGTACTGTAGGTTGATGGTGTACTGTACTGTAGGTTCATGGTGTACTGTAGGTTCATAGTGTACTGTAGGTTCATGGTGTTCTGTAGGTTCATGGTGTATTGTACTGTAGGTTCATGGTGTTCTGTAGGTTCATGGTGTACTGTAAACTCAGGGTGTACTGTAGGTTCATGGTGTACTGTAGGTTCATAGTGTACTGTAGGTTCATGGTGTTCTGTAGGTGCATGGTGTACTGTAGGTGCATGGTGTACTGTACTGTAGGTTCATGGTATTCTGTAGGTTCATGGTATACTGTAGGTTCATGGTGTTCTGTAGGTTCATGGTGTGGTGTACTGTAGGTTCATGGTGTTCTGTAGGTTCATGGTGTTCTGTAGGTTCATGGTGTACTGTAGGTCCATGGTGTTCTGTAGGTTCATGGTGTACTATACTGTAGGTTCATGGTGTAATGTAGGTTCATGGTGTACTGTAGGTTCATGGTGTATTGTAGGTTCATGGTGTACTGTACTGTAGGTTCATGGTGTACTGTAGGTTCATGGTGTAATTTAGGTTCATGGTATACTGTAGGTTCATGGTGTTCTGTAGGTTCATGGTGTATTGTATTGTAGGTTCATGGTGTATTGTAGGTTCATGGTGGGTTCATGTACTGTAGACTCATGGTGTACTGTAGGGGCATGGTGTACTGTAGGTGCATGGTGTACTGTACTGTAGGTTCATGGTGTACTGTAGGTTGATGGTGTACTGTACTGTAGGTTCATGGTGTACTGTAGGTTCATAGTGTAATGTAGGTTCATGGTGTTCTGTAGGTTCATGGTGTATTGTACTGTAGGTTCATGGTGTTCTGTAGGTTCATGGTGTACTGTAAACTCAGGGTGTACTGTAGGTTAATGGTGTACTGTAGGTGCATGGTGTACTGTAGGTGCATGGTGTACTGTACTGTAGGTTCATGGTATTCTGTAGGTTCATGGTATACTGTAGGTTCATGGTGTTCTGTAGGTTCATGGTGTGGTGTACTGTAGGTTCATGGTGTTCTGTAGGTTCATGGTGTACTGTAGGTCCATGGTGTTCTGTAGGTTCATGGTGTACTGTACTGTAGGTTCATGGTGTACTGTAGGTCCATGGTGTTCTGTAGGTTCATGGTGTACTGTAGGTTCATGGTGTACTGTAGGTTCATGGTGTACTGTAGGTTCATGGTGTAATTTAGGTTCATGGTATACTGTAGGTTCATGGTGTACTGTAGGTTCATGGTGTATTGTATTGTAGGTTCATGGTGTATTGTAGGTTCATGGTGTACTGTACTGTAGGTTCATGGTGTACTGTACTGTAGGTTCATGGTGTACTGTAGGTTCATGGTGTACTGTCCTGTAGGTTAATTGTGTTCTGTAGGTTCATGGTGTACTGTACTGTAGGTTCATGGTGTACTGTAGGTTCATGGTGTACTGTCCTGTAGGTTCATGGTGTTCTGTAGGTTGATGGTGTACTGTACTGTAGGTTCTTGGTGTTCTGTAGGTTCACGGTGTACTGTAGACTCAGGGTGTACTGTAGGTTAATGGTGTACTGTAGGTGCATGGTTTACTGTACTGTAGGTTCATGGTGTTCTCTAGGTTCATGGTGTACTGTAGGTTCATGGTGTACTGTAGGTTCAAGGTGTCCTGTGCTGTAGGTTCATGGTGTTCTGTAGGTTCATGTTATACTGTAGGTTCATGGTGTTCTGTAGGATCATGGTGTACTGTAGGTTCATGGTGTTCTGTAGGTTCATGGTGTACTGTAGGTTCATGGTGTTTTGTAGGTTAATGGTGTACTGTACTGTAGGTTCATGGTGTAATGTAGGTTCATGGTGTACTGTAGGTTCATGGTGTATTGTAGGTTCATGGTGTACTGTATGTTCATGGTGTATTGGACTGTAGGTTCATGGTGTAATGTAGGTTCATGGTGTATTGGACTGTAGGTTCATGGTGTAATGTAGGTTCATGGTGTACTGTAGGTTCATGGTGTTCTGTAGGTTCATGGTGTATTGTACTGTAGGTTCATGGTGTTCTGTAGGTTCATGGTGTATTGTACTGTAGGTTCATGGTGTTCTGTAGGTTCATGGTGTACTGTAGGTTAATGGTGTTCTGTAGGTTCATGGTGTACTGTACTGTAGGTTCATGGTGTACTGTAGGTGCATTGTGTACTGTACTGTAGGTTCATGGTGTACTGTAGGTTCATGGTGTACTGTACCGTAGGTTCATGGTGTACTGTAGGTTCATGGTGTACTGTACCGTAGGTTCATGGTGTACTGTAGGTTAATGGTGTACTGTAGTTTAATGGTGTTCTGTAGGTTAATGGTGTTCTGTAGGTTCATGGTGTACTGTACTGTAGGTTCATGGTGTACTGTAGGTTCATGGTGTACTGTAGGTTCATGGTGTACTGTAGGTTCATGGTGTACTGTAGGTTCATGGTGTACTGTACTGTAGGTTCATGGTGTTCTATAGGTTCATGGTGTACTGTACTGTAGGTTCATGGTGTACTGTAGGTTCATGGTGTACTGTACTGTAGGTTCATGTTGTACTGTAGGTTCATGGTGTACTGTACTGTAGGTTCATGGTGTACTGTAGGTGCATTGTGTACTGTACTGTAGGTTCATGGTGTACTGTAGGTTCATGGTGTACTGTACCGTAGGTTCATGGTGTACTGTAGGTTCATGGTGTACTGTAGGTTAATGGTGTACTGTAGTTTAATGGTGTTCTGTAGGTTAATGGTGTTCTGTAGGTTCATGGTGTACTGTACTGTAGGTTCATGGTGTACTGTAGGTTCATGGTGTACTGTAGGTTCATGGTGTACTGTACTGTAGGTTCATGGTGTACTGTACTGTAGGTTCATGGTGTTCTATAGGTTCATGGTGTACTGTACTGTAGGTTCATGGTGTACTGTAGGTTCATGGTGTACTGTACTGTAGGTTCATGTTGTACTGTAGGTTCATGGTGTACTGTACTGTAGGTTCATGGTGTACTGTAGGTTCATGGTGTTCTGTAGGTTCATGGTGTATTGTACTGTAGGTTCATGGTGTTCTGTAGGTTCATGGTGTATTGTACTGTAGGTTCATGGTGTTCTGTAGGTTCATGGTGTTCTGTAGGTTCATGGTGTATTGTAGGTTGATGGTGTACTGTACTGTAGGTTCATTGTGTACTGTACTGTAGGTTCATGGTGTACTGTTCTGTAGGTTCATGGTGTACTGTAGGGTCATGGTGTACTGTAGATTCATGGTGTACTGTATGTCCATGGTGTACTGTACTGTAGGTTCATGGTGTACTGTAGGTTCATGGTGTACTGTAGGTTCATGGTGTACTGTACTGTAGGTTCATAGTGTACTGTAGATTCATGGTGTACTGTACTGTAGGTTCATGGTGTACTGGAGGGTCATGGTGTACTGTAGGTTCATGGTGTTCTGTAGGTTCATGGTGTATTGTACTGTAGGTTTATGGTGTTCTGTAGGTTCATGGTGTTCTGTAGGTTCATGGTGTATTGTAGGTTCATGGTGTACTGTACTGTCGGTTCATTGTGTACTGTACTGTAGGTTCATGGTGTACTGTTCTGTAAGTTCATGGTGTACTGTAGGGTCATGGTGTACTGTAGATTCATGGTGTACTGTATGTCCATGGTGTACTGTACTGTAGGTTCATAGTGTACTGTAGTTTCATGGTGTACTGTAGGTTCATGGTGTACTGTACTGTAGGTTCATAGTGTACTGTAGGTTCATAGTGTACTGTACTGTAGGTTCATGGTGTACTGGAGGGTCATGGTATACTGTACTGTAGGTTCATGGTGTACTGTAGGTTCATGGTGTACTGTACTGTAGGTTCATGTTGTACTGTAGGTTCATGGTGTACTGTACTGTAGGTTCATGGTGTACTGTAGGTTAATGGTGTACTGTAGGTTCATGGTGTACTGTACTGTAGGTTCATGGTGTTCTATAGGTTCATGGTGTACTGTACTGTAGGTTCATGGTGTACTGTAGGTTCATGGTGTACTGTACTGTAGGTTCATGTTGTACTGTAGGTTCATGGTGTACTGTACTGTAGGTTCATGGTGTATTGTACTGTAGGTTCATAGTGTACTGTAGATTCATAGTGTACTGTACTGTAGGTTCATGGTGTACTGTACTGTAGGTTCATAGTGTACTGTAGATTCATAGTGTACTGTACTGTAGGTTCATAGTGTACTGTACTGTAGGTTCATAGTGTACTGTAGGTTCATAGTGTACTGTACTGTAGATTCATAGTGTACTGTACTGTAGGTTCATAGTGTACTGTAGATTCATAGTGTACTGTACTGTAGGTTCATGGTGTACTGTACTGTAGGTTCATAGTGTACTGTAGATTCATAGTGTACTGTACTGTAGGTTCATGGTGTACTGGAGGGTCATGGTATACTGTACTGTAGGTTCATGGTGTACTGTAGGTTCATCGTATACTTTAGGCCTTGTAGAACTCAAGCATTTCCTCTAGGTCTGTTTTGTATGCAGTTTGCCCTGCCTTTCCCCCTCACTCAATCCCTCTCTCACTCCTTCTCCCTCTCTCACTCCCCCCTCTCTCTTCCCTCCCTTCCTCCCTCCCTGCTCCCTAGCCTCTGCCTTGATAAAAACTAGGGTACTTTTCTCTGACATGCCGTGTGAATGTGAAGAGTATTAATGGCTATTGAAAAGCAAACAGATGAACGTTGACGCAAATTCATCTTCCTGATGTCCTTCCCTGGGTTAGATGGCAGCCTTTTAAAAGTTGAATCAATACACTGAAGTTGAGAACACGCAGCTGCTGCAATAAACAAGGATAAAGAGGAGGAGGAGGAGGAGGGAAAGGAATGGGGAAGCATCATGATGACAGGTGTTTATGTTTAATGGACTAAATATTTGTTATTGGAAGAGGACAAATGTCAGTTTAACTGTGTAAGTTAAGGTATATGCTGGGCTTTCCCTCTGAGGCCTGCTGAGAGATGGATCCCACCGTCACTGTTAACGGACCAGTGCAGTCAAAATCATGTTGTACCTTTGTTTTGTATACATTTCCCCTATATGAGGTTGGAATAATACTGTGAAGTTGTGAAAATGATGATAATGGCCTTTTAGTGTTGAGCTGTTTGAAAAGACCACCTGAAATGTCAGCCTGTTTTGGTGGGATGGAGTTTTGGCCTGCCTGGTGACATCACCATGTGGTAAATTAGTTATGAAAGACAGTTCCAAACCTCTCAGCCAATAACAGCTAGTTTTCAGTTTTCCCCTCCCTAGACAGTCCCAGACAGTCCCAAAATTCTTTGCTAATAAGCTTTCTTTTTTTTTACCATTTTGATGTAAAACAATCCCAGTAAGGTACTTAATTGTTGCTCAGAAATGATTTAATATTGAGATAAAAACATCTGCACTGGACTAATAGGCAGGGTTGAGTACAAAATGAAATGTATACTAGTAATATATGCACCTAATATATGCACCTCTATGGGTTAGTTATATTCTTTATTACTTTTCTATGTCTTGTATATTGGTAGGTAAAATCTATATTTATGAGAATGGTTTTAAGGTTTATTCCATTTCAACCAGTGACCCTTCAGCGCATATAATATTCTCTATTAATACGAGAGGTCTGATCATGGAGAGGTCTGATCATGGAGAGGTCTGATCATGGAGAAGTCTGATCGCGGAGAGGTCTGATCGTGGAGAGGTCTGATCGTGGAGAGGTCTGATCATGGAGAGATCTGATCATGGAGTGGTCTGATCATGGAGAGGTCTGATCGCGGAGAGGTCTGATCATGGAGAGGTCTGATTATGGAGAGGTCTGATTATGGAGAGGTCTGATCACGGAGAGGTCTGATCGCGGAGAGGTCTGATCGCGGAGACTATGCCTGGGATCCAACATGTGTTTGTATCAGGAGCTGTAATCAGTTTGTGGTTTGCTTCGGGCTCAATCCAAACAACACTAGACAACACTAGACTAGCACATGGGATCTGGCCAGTTGATCTGTGACCCACTACACTTACGCACACAGCCATGCATACATGCACAGACATACTTCTCTCGTTTGACGGACATAATCCATGGTCGAGGTTTAATAAATTCTCTCTCTCTAGCTGTTTTGTGGATATTTAGCCTTACTTGTTGGCTAAGCTTTTCATTTTAAAATACCTCTATCCGCAGAGTTCCAGACATGCAGAGTATTGCTTTACAGGTAGTAAAGTACACATACTAATCACCTAGTAAATATGGCCTTTACTCTTCTCTTCCTTTCTACCCTTTTTCCTAGTATGCCTATTTTCTAGATGCTACTGTTTAATGTTCTTCCTTTTAAAATGGTTTATGAATTTATATCTAGCAGCTGTTGTCACTATATATATATATATGGACATACACATGATTGGAGATCTACCACCAACGTACACTGATTATATTTGATCATATGTTTTGTACACTGCTGCTACTCACGGTTTATTATCTTTGCATAGTCACACCTACCTACATGTACAAATTACCTCGACCTCGGCGCATGTGACAAATAAAGTTTGATTTGTTTTGATTTTGATGTTACATTCCATTTCCTCATCCATAAAGTAGATGTACTGTATGTGTTAACCAGTCACCACCATGTGGCTAGCTGTCCATTTGGGGGCGGCAGGTAGCCTAGTGAAAAGGTACAAATCAAATCTGTTGTTCTGCCCCTTAACAAGGCAGTTAACCCACTGTTCCTAGGCCATTGTTGTAAATAAGAATTATGTTCTTAACTGACTTGTCTAGTTAAATAAAGGTTCATTAAAACAAATGTAAATACATTTGGTGATGAGTGTATGCAAGTGGCTCAGAGAAAGACTATTGGTCTAGGGTCAGGTTACCCTTGTCCATATAATCTTATTTTTTAAAATTGTTTTATTTATTTATTTTTAACCTTTATTTAACTAGGCAAGTCAGTTAAGAACAAATTATTAATTTCAATGACGGCCTAGGAACAGTGGGTTAACTGCCTGTTCAGGGGCAGAACGACATGACTCTGAGATGCTTGATTCATACAACCCGTAATTAGTGTTTGTGAGACACAGGGGCAAATATTCTCATGAACCTCCATACAGTCTGTCATAGTAGTGACTCCATCACATGATGTTGTGCTGGCCTGGTAAACAGACAGCGGGAGATGGATAGTGTCCACTATAATAGGTGGACGAGGCCGTGCCCAAACCCCATAACTCACTCTCTTACACAGCGTTATGAATGCCTGCCTCCAGACCCTTTGTCTTCTCCCTTCCATATTATTTCAGCCCTTTGAGATAATATGGAGAGTTGAATTGCGTTGTTAATTTATTTTTTCTCAACAGTATTATTATGTCTGATGGATTGTGGCGCTGATGAAAATGTTGGATGGTTGGCTGGAGGGATGGCATGAGAGAGAAAGGGGAGAGAAAGAGAGGAGAAGGAGGAGAGAAAGATAGAAGGGCAGGAGATGAGAAGAGGAGAGGTAGAGAGGAAAATAGAGGGGAGAGGAGAGAGGTGCCTCTTGGACAATAGATAACCTTGATGTTAAGAGCTACAGATACGTCTTTCCTTGACGTATTGATGGCCCTTGAAAAGAGTGGAGCTGATTGTATGCAGGGAGTAATCATTAGACCCACTCCAGCTCTCTCTCTGTCTCTCTCTCTCTGTTGATTAATTTGTTGTTTTTCCTAGAGGTCTTTGTTAAGCAGTAGGTCTCACTAGCTTTGGCTGCAGGGATTCTTGTCCTGTCGTGTCCCTTTATATATCTTTTTACATATTTTTCTTTGCATATCTCTTTAAAATATTTTCCTGGCGCAGTGGTTAAGGGCGCTGTACTGCAGCGCCAGATGTGCCATCAGAGACTCTGGGTTCGCGCCCAGGCTCTGTCGTAACCGGCCGCGACCGGGAGGTCCGTGGGGTGACGCACAATTGGCATAGCGTCGTCCGGGTTAGGGAGGGTTTGGCCGGTAGGGATATCCTTGTCCCATCGAGCACCAACGACTCCTGTGGTGGGCCGGGCGCAGTGCGCGCTAACCATGGTTGCCAGGTGCATGGTGTTTCCTCCGACACATTAGTGTCCAATGTGGCGTGGATCTGCTTTTTTCTGAAGTATTTCTATTGACTTCGCATCTGGAATTCCTCAACTGAAGCTAGCCAGCTAACTACCTACCAGCTATCAGTTAGCAAACCATTGTTTGCGGTCATCAGCTAGCCTTTAGCTCGGAAAGCTCTCGCCAGTTCGAACAACTTGACTCAAACCAGAGCATAACGGACCTATTTCTCTCCATATCCCCAGATTCCTACCGCAAACTCTGAACATTTTCATCTGGATCTTCGCAAGCACCAATTAGCCTGAAGCTAGCCTTGCCAGGGCTCCTGTGCTACCACCGAAGCCCACACCTGGGCTACAATATCCGGACCCCTTCTACTGCCGGTTCTACTGCCAGTACCCCGCGGCTAGAATACCGACATAATCTGTCCGAGGATTCCAACAGGCCCCTCAGGCACAACGCCCGCTGAAGGCCCATTCTGCTAACCTGCTAGGCCTGCTAGCTACCTATAGCTACTTGGAACCCTACTAATTCCACGACTGGTCTATCGAAGTCACCGCACAAAGAGGCAAAAACAGACTTACCCCCATCGCGACATCCCCCGGTCTGCTAAATTGCTAGCCCCGGCCTGCTAACTGCTAGCTTGCCTGCCCCGGTCTGCTAACTGCAAGCCCCTGCTAACTGCTTGCTTGCTACCCCGGTCTGCTAACTGCTAGCTTGTTTAGCCCCGGCCTACTAACTGTTAGCGTGTTAGCATCGGCCTGCTAACTGTCTGAATCGCCGTGTCCCCAGTCAGCCCAACCACTCACTGGACCCATATGTTCACTTGGCTACGCATGCCTCTCTCTAACATCAATATGCCTTGTCCATTACTGTCCTGGTTAGTGATTACTGTCTTATTTCACTGTAGAGCCTCTAGCCCTGCTCAATATGCCTTAACCAACCATGTTGTCCCACCTCCTACATATGCGATGACATCACCTGGTTTAAACGTCTCTAGAGACTATATCTCTCTCATCATTACTCAATGCCTAGGTTTACCTCCAATGTATTCACATCCTACCTGACCTTTGTTTGTACACTATGCCTTGAATCTATGCTATCGTGCCCAGAAACCTGCTCCTTTTACTCTCTGTTCCGAACGTGCTAGACGGCCAGTTCATATAGCATTTATCCGTACCCTTATCCTACTTCTCCTCTGTTCCTTTGGTGATGTAGAGGTTAATCCAGGTCCTGCAGTGCCTAGCTCCACTTCCACTCCCCATGTGCTCTCATTTGTTGACTTCTGTAACCGTAAAAGCCTTGGTTTCATGCCTGTTAACATTAGAAGCCTACACCCTAAGTTTGTTTTACTCACTGCTTTACCACACTCTGCCAACCCGGATGTCTTAGCCATGTCTGAATCCTGGCTTAGGAAAACCACAAAAAACCCTGAAATCTCCAATGCTAACTATAATATTTTCCGACAAGATAGAACTGCCAAAGGGGGCGGTGTTTTAATCTACTGCAAAGATAGCCTGCAGAGTTCTGTATTACTATCCAAGTCTGTCCCCAAACAATTCGAGCTTCTACTTCTAAAAATGAACCTTTCCAGAAACAAGTCTCTCACTGTTGCCGCTTGCTATAGACCTCCCTCTGCCCCCAGCTGTGCCCTCAATATCATATGTGAATTAATTGCCCCCCATCTATCTTCTGAGCTCGTGCTACTAGGTGACCTAAACTGGGACATGCTTAACACCCCGGCCATCCTACAATCCAAGCTCGATGCCCTCAATCTCACACAAATTATCAATGAATCTACCAGGTACAACTCCAAATCCGTAAACACGGGCACCCTCATAGATGTCATCCTAACTAACTCGCCCTCCAAATACACCTCTGCTGTTTTCAATCAAGATCTCAGCGATCACTGCCTCATTGCCTGCATCCGTAATGGGTCTGCGACCAAACGACCACCCCTCATCACTGTCAAACGCTCCCTAAAACACTTCTGCGAGCAGGCCTTTCTTATCGATCTGGCTGGGGTATCCTGGAATGACATTGACCTCATCCCGTCAGTAGATGATGCCTGGCTATTCTTTAAAAGTGCCTTCCTCACCATCTTAAATAAGCATGCCCCGTTCAAAAATTGTAGAACTAGGAATAGATATAGTCCTTGGTTCACTCCAGACCTGTCTGCCCTTGACCAGCACAAAAACATTCTGTGGCGTTCTGCATTAGCATCAAATAGCCCCTGTGATATGCAACTTTTCAGGGAAGTTAGGAACAAATATACACAAGCAGTTAAGGCTAGCTTTTTCAAACATAAATGTGCATCCTGTAGAACTAACTCAAAAACGTTCTGGGACACTGTTAAGTCCATGGAGAACAAGAGCACCTCCTCCCAGCTGCCCACTGCTCTGAGGCTAGGAAACACTGTCACCACCGATAAATCCACTATAATTGAGAATTTCAAGAAACATTTCTCTACGGCTGGCCATGCTTTCCACCTGGCTACCCCTACCCCGGTCAACTGCCCGGCACCCTGCACAGCAACCCGCCAAAGTCCCCACCATTTCTCCTTTACCCAAATCCAGATAGCTGATGTTGTGAAAGTGCTGCAAAATCTGGACCCCTTCAAATCAGCAGGGCTAGAGAATCTGGACCCTCTCTTTCTAAAATTATCTGCCGAAATTGTTGCAACCCCTATTACTAGCCTGTTCAACCTCTCTCTCTCTTTCTGAGATTCTCAAAGATTGGAAAGCTGCCGCGGTCATCCCCCTCTTCAAAGGGGGTGACACTCTAGACCCAAACTGCTGCAGACCTATATCTATCCGACCCTGTTTTTCTAAGGTCTTCGAAAGCCAACTTAACAAATAGATTACCGACCATTTCGAAATCCCACCACACCTTCTCCGCTATGCAATCTGGTTTCAGAGCTGGTCATGGGTGTACCTCAGCCACGCTCAAGGTCCTTAACAACATCATAACCACCATCGATAAGAGACGTTACTGTGCAGCCGTATTCATCGTCCTGGCCAAGGCTTTCGACTCTGTCAATCACCACATTCTTATTGGCAGACTTGACAGCCTTGGTTTCGCAAATGATTGCCTCGCCTGGTTTACCAACTACTTCTCTGATAGAGTTCAGTGTGGCAAATCGGAGGGCCTGTTGTCCGGACCTCTGGCAGTCTCTATGGGGGTGCCACAGGGTTCAGTCCTCGGGCCGACTCTCTTCTCTGTATACATCAATGATGTTGCTCTTGCTGCTGGTGATTCTCTGATCCACCTCTACGCAGACGACACAATTCTGTATACTTCTGGCCCCTCTTTGCACACTGTGTTAACTAATCTCCAGACGAGCTTCAATGCCATACAACTCTCCTTCCGTGGCCTCCAACTGCCCTTAAACGCATATAAAACTAAATGCATGCTATTCAACCGATCACTGCCCGCACCTGCTCGCCCGTCCATCATCACTACTCTGGACAGCTCTGACTTAGAATACGTGGACAACTACAAATACCTAGGTGTCTGGTTAGACTGTAAACTCTCCTTCCAGACACACTTTAAGCATCTCCAATCCAAAATTATATCTAGAATTGACTTCCTATATCGCAACAAAACATCCTTCACTCATGCTGCCATACATACCCTCGTAAAACTGACCATCCTACCGATCCTCGACTTCGGTGATGTCATCTATAAAATAGCCTCAACAAACTAGATGCAGTCTATCACAGTGCCATCCGTTTTGTCACCAAAGCCCCATTCACTACCCACCATTGCGACCTGTACGCTCCCGTTGGTTGGCCCTCGCTTCATACTCGTCGCCAAACCCACTGGCTACAGGTTATCTACAAGTCTCTGCTAAGTAAAGCCCCGCCTTATCTCAGCTCACTGGTCACCATAGCAGCACCCACTCGTAGCACGCGCTCCAGCGGGTATATCTCACTGGTCACCCCCAAAGCCAATTCCTTTCCTTCCAGTTCTCTGCTGCCAATGACTGGAATGAACTGCAAAAATCTCTGAAGCTGGAGAATCATATCTCCATTACTAGCTTTAAGCACCAGCTGTCAGAGCAGCTCACAGATCACTGCACCTGTACATAGCCCATCTGTAAACAGCCCATCTATCTACCTACCTCATCCCCATACTGTATTTATTTATTTATCTTGCTTTTTTGCACCCCAATATCTCTACTTGCACATTCATCCACTGCACATCTACCAATCCAGTGTTTAATTGCTATATTGTAATTACTTCGCCACCATGGCCTATCTATTGCCTTAACTCCCTTATCTTACCTCATTTGCACTCACTGTATATATACTTTTTGTTTTCTTTTGTTCTACTGTATTATTGACTATGTTTTGTTTATTCCATGTGCAACTCTGTGTTGTTGTTTGTGTCGCACTGCTTTGCTTCATCTTGACCAGGTCGCAGTTGTAAATGAGAACTTGTTCTCAATTAGCCTACCTGGTTATATAAAGGTGAAATAAAATGAAAAAAAAGGAGGTTTCATAAGGAGGAAGGCTTTACTTTAAGGTTAAGATCACTTTGTTAGTCAATTATACACAACTTCCAACATCAATTTTACTTCAGCCTTTAACCCCTCTGAAAGACAAACATATACAGGACATACACATTTAGGGTTTTCTGGAGAGGTGTGAGGGCTGCCACACTGGGCGTCAGGAGCTGTTGTTATGGGGGTGAGTGCCTTGGTCAAGGGCACAATGGCAGGCAATGTCATCTAGGATTTGATACCAGCAACCCTCTGGTTGCCAGCTTACTGCCCGCTAGATTATTCCTGTTGAACCTGGGATTCGAACTGGCAATCCTCCAGTTGTTGGCTTGTCTCTCTAACTGCTAGGCTTCCACCTATCGCTGTCTCTCATTCTCTGTCACATTCTCATTTTGTCTCGCTCTCTCTCTGTCTCTCAAGTTATACTGAACACAAACACACACATGTACACACACACACACCCTGCTGCCTCCATTGTCCAGGAAAGCAGACTCTCAGACATCTCTTTGTTTTCTCATCACTCTGTCTATCATCTGTATCCTCTGGCCTGCCCACATGTCTCTGTGTAAAGCACTGGGAGAATCAGACACGTACCTGTGATTGGTGCCAGGGAAACTGGAAACGGGTTATCGTCCAATCATATTGAGCCCCCTAGAGTTTTTCGTTCTGTCATCAGTTTGCGTACTGTTGCACTAATTCAACTCCTAATTTGGGAGTAGCTAATTTGTTTGATCCTGACCTGGTCTAAACTAATATATATATATTTTTCTTAGTGAGCTGTCAGTTCTCTGTAGGTAACCTGTGAAGGGTTACCTGCATCCTATATATCTGAAGGGCCCTAACTCCAACCCTTTGTTTATGTAGGTAACATCTAAAGGTCTGTATCTCTCAGAAGGTAATCTGTGAAGGACTCAGCACTCCTCTGATCACAGTGCTGAGACAGTGTGAATTGTGTGCTGTGGTGCTCAAGTCTCCCGCCATGGCACCTGTATCCCCAGGCAAAGAGTCTGCAGCTGGAATTAATTTCCCCTTGCTGCCAGAGTTATCCCCCCCGGGGAGCAGGCAGGCATGGAGCTCTGGTCTGGGATTTTATCGGAGGTGACAGTTCCTCACACTAAAGTGTTTGGATCACCTCAAGTAGGGGAATGAGAGCGGCTCCGCTACAAAGTCCAGATTTAGATTGACTGAGCTTGTCCCCAGACCGGTGTGCTGCATGGCTCTCTAGCCTGACACAACCCACACTCACTACTGCTGGAAGGGAGACTGCTGCACTGACATCAGGGGAAGGGTGTGTGTGTGTGTGTCTAACTATGTGTGTGCGAGTGTGTGTGTTAGTGGGGCTACTTTGAAGACAGACTTAGACAGTGGTGGTATGTCAGTTTTGGTTAGAATGGAGGCTGATGTTGGAATATGCTTGGCACTAATATGGCACCAGTATCTCTGTCCCCATCTCTGCCATTCTGGTCCCTGTCTCTATCTGGCCCTGACAATGTCTCCTCCTATTAGGTGATTGGCTATATCGCTCGGAGCACCCCTCAACCATTTTCCACATCCTTCCCCGTCACCTCCCCTCTCCTCTCGTCCTCTTCCTTTCCTGCCCTCTCTGGTCAATAATGCTCTTGATGTCTATTTAAGAACTGTGTTGAGATCAGAACGTATCTGTCCAGCTCTCCGAGGGTCGGTGACAGCGCTAATGCCTATTTTCCTCGGCTCATTTGCCGAGCGGTGACACCTAGCCAGCTGAAGCTGCAGCTCTGCAGAATTCTTCAAGTGACAGGCAGAGAAAGAACAGAGTAGACTAGGCTAGAGTATGGTGGTTATAGGTGGCCATGTTGTTTTACAGTTTAACCCTTTGGGGAGTTATTTGTTGTTGTAGTTTTTTAAGCATTCCAACTTAATTTAATTAGTGCCCTAACAAAGCTGCAGATTTAAACCTTGTTTAATTTGATCAATAAAACATAAAATAATGTGATTCATACTACAGTCTTCACCTTGTTTTTAGATTAAGGGAAATGTTCTAAGTGTGATTATAAACATGTGAATCTTTATCGTACTGTAGCTTGTTTGTTGATTGGATCAATTAGCCTTAGATCAGAGATTTACCATTCGCTCAGGGCAACATCAACTAAAAGCATCTGGAATTATGTCTCTAGACATCATTTGTATAATGTGAAGTACTTCAAAGGTATTGTCAAGGTCAAGGGTCATTTTGATATTGATAGAATGCTGAAGTGAATGCTGTGATCAGTTGCCAAATAAAAAAAAGCTAGGATGTTCAGAGCAAGGTTCACATAGTATTGATACATGGTTTGCACGCATTCACACGCACACACACACACACACACACACACACACACACACACATTCACACACACAGAGAGAGAGTCCCTCTGCCCATTGATTGTGGTAATAATTACTCTCTGTCTCTCTCATGGCCCACTCTTCCTGTGTGTGTGGGTGAAGTGGAGGCAGGTGCTGTGAGCTCGTTACTGTCTAGACATCACCCTGAGGCCAATGCTGTTTCCTCGCTGTTCCTCCACTTGAAAAGGATACTCATCCTCTATATTCACACACACACACCTCCGAGACACACACACCTCCGAGACAAACACACACAAAAACACACCTCTGAGACACACACACACACACACACACACACACACACACACACACATAAACTTCACAGCTGGTATAAGGCCGATAATGACAAATAATGAACCATTAGAATACACAGATTTATATTAGCGTTTGTGTATACTGTTGTCAATAGCTGAATACCATATTTGATATTATATCAAAGAAACAGCAATGGGAAATAGACAGAAATCAGTTTGACACTCAATTGAACTTTTCCATGGTTAATACAGAATAGTGAGGACAATACAGTGTAATAACAAATCAAGTCCAAGGGGATTGCTTATACACACCACAGGTAAATCTGAATTTTACCACAGTGTTTTAATATTATTCATCTTCTTCCATATTCAGGTGTGCTCGCCAAGTGCCGTTACATCTACTATGGAAAGCATTCAGAAGGCAACCGGTTCATCCGCAATGACCAACTCTAATGGACCGACGGAGACACACACACACACACACACACACACACACATACACACACACACACACACACGCACACACGCGTACATGCACACATATACACACATATACACACACACACACACACACACACACACGCGCACACACGCGTACATGCACACATATACACACATATACACACATATACACACACACACACACACACACACGCACACACGCGTACATGCACACATATACACACACACACACACACACACACACACACACACACACACACACACACACACACACACACATACACACACACATTGACCTAACCAACCCCAAACCCCTAAATCAAACTCCTAACCCGTAAACCTAATCTCTAATTCTAACCCTAATTCTAACCCTAACCCATAACCCTAAAATAGCTTTTTACTTGTGGTGACCAGCGAAATGTCCCTACTTGTCTGAATTTTCTTTGTTTTACTATCCTTATGAGGATATCTGGTCCCCACAAGGATAGTAAAACCAGGGTGTAGGGAGCTGTCTCTCAGATGGGATGTTAAATGGGTGTCCTGCCTCTCTGTGGTCACTAAAGATCCCATGGCACTTATCGTAAGAGTAGGGTGTCCTGGCTAAATTCCCAATCGGACCCTCATATCATCACGGTCACCTAATCATCCCCAGCTTCCATTTGGCTCATTCATCCTCCCTCCTCTCCCCTGTAACTCCCCTGTAACTATAACTCCCCTGTAACTATTCCCCAGGTCGTTGCTGTAAATGAGAAGGTAAAATAAGGGTTAAATAAAATTTACATAAATAAAATGTATCAAGCTGATCAAGTAGGATTGCTGATCTAGGATCAGTTTAGTTATTTATTTAGATGGTAATATGGACAGAGGGGACCTGATCCTAGATCAGCATGATGAGAGTCTTTATCAATACGGGTCCTGTCGCGAAGTGGCCTGGTCTCCTCCTCCACTGAGTTTAGGCTGCCTCTCCTGTCAGCTCCACTCTCCTGCCCCAGAGTGAACACTGACATGATTGCATCTAAGCACACACAACCATACACTCATGTGCATGCATGCACATACACACACGCAGAGAACCGCACACGCAAATGCACACACACACACACCACCCGTGGCCATGGTGATGGACAGCTCCAGCCAAGCTGCTGCGCTGACAGCCAAGGCAGACATGATGGATCACCAGTCCCCTACCACCACTCACCAGGAGTCAGAGGTCACACCTGACGCCTCACTGGGCCTGTGTGAGAGAAGGCCAGACAGGAGAGAGGGAGGAGGGAAGGCCAGACAAAAGAGGAGGGAAGGCCAGACAGGAGAGAGGGAGGAGAAAAGGCTACACAAGAGAGAGGGAGGAGGGAAGGCCAGACAGGAGAGAGGGAGGAGGGAAGGCAACACAGGAGAGAGGGAGGAGGGAAGGCCAGACAGGAGAGAGGGAGGAGGGAAGGCCAGACAGGAGAGAGGGAGGAGGGAAGGCCAGACAGGAGAGAGGGAGGAGGGAAGGCCAGACAGGAGAGAGGGAGTAGGGAAGGCCAGACAGGAGAGGGGGAGGAGAGAAGGACAGACAAGAGAGGGGGAGGAGGGAAAGCCAGACAGGAGAGAGGAGGAGGGAAAGCCAGACAGGAGAGAGGGAGGAGGGAAGGCCAGACAGGAGAGGGGGAGGAGGGAAGGCCAGACAAGAGAGAGGGAGGAGGGAAAGCCAGACAGGAGAGGGGGAGGAGGGAAAGCCAGACAGGAGAGGGGGAGGAGGGAAAGCCAGACAGGAGAGGGGGAGGAGGGAAGGCCAGACAGGAGAGAGGGAGGAGGGAAGGCCAGACAAGAGAGAGGGAGGAGAAAGGAGAAATATATGAAAAAATAAGAACGCTATGCTAACTTTTCCTCAAGGACACCACCCTTGTGCTTCTGAAGCTGTATTTGTTTAGATTATCTCACAGCATTATTTTTGTGATAAGGTCGTAGTTTTCAGTCTCTCTTCTAAAGGAATGTACTCTGATACAGGGCTTACCTGCAAGCGTAACAACACTTTTAAACTTTCACTTACCAAAAGTGTTTAGAGTTATGCTGTTGTCAGATATGCATCACTATGAATATGTTAATGCAAAATAATCAGTTATTTAGTATTGAATTATTGCAAGATATTGTATCATTTGAAGGGGTATCATATTTTCAATAAACTGGGTGAATCAAACCCTGAATGCTGATTGGCTGATAGCTGTGGTATATCAGACCGTATACCACTTGTATGACAAAACATTTATTTTCACTGCCTAATTACATTGGTAAGCAGTTTATAATAGCAATAAGGCACCTCAGGGTTTGTGGTATATGGCCAATATAACACAGCTATATAGATAGATAGATCGATAGCTAGCTAGCTGCAGGCTAATGTGTAAAAGATGCATCTCACTCAGCACTGGCTTCTTGATCAATGAGACCTGACTGCATTGTGGACATGGCAGCGATGTCGTAGTGAGGATAACTACTGCTCTATAGGGATGTATGGTGGGCTGTTTTTGCACCATAGCAGCAGCAGAGGCATCGCCCAAGTGGGTGATACACGTTAGTGGTGGAGGAGTACTAAGTCCCAGCTACAGAGAGGCTGATCTGAGAACGACATCAGGGCCAGCAAGCCAACTCCATCACCATCACCTGGCATCACAGGAAGGCTACAGAGAGGCTGATCTGGGAACAACATCAGGGCCAGCAAGCCAACTCCATCACCATCACCTGGCATCACAGGAAGGCTACAGAGAGGCTGATCTGAGAACGACATCAGGGCCAGCAAGCCAACTCCATCACCATCACCTGGCATCACAGGAAGGCTACAGAGAGGCTGAGGACAACATCAGGGCCAATTGCATCATCTGGCATCGATCATCTGGCATCACCGTCATCAAGTCAATGAGCCTAACTCCAGTGGGTTATCAGAAGAACCAGACTCATGAGCCGGCACACTCCATTGTGAAGGAACTTTGCGAAGCTAGCTTCATCAACAATTTCTTTGTTTTGTTAATCTACATAATTGTTATGTCAACTTACATTTTTTATAGGCCTACTTACAAATGATCTTTATCAGTAGGTCTATACTTCTGTTCTGCTTATTCTCTGGTGATTCCTGAAATCTTCCAACCAGGATTTGGGGGGAAATTACCAGAATTTAAGCAGATGAATCATGAAATGTTAATATCATATGGAACGAGATTGTAAATTCATTGTGATTTAGGTTACTGAATATGACCTAAATTAGGTTGTGAAGGATTCAGAAGGCATGCTTTTAACATACTGTGTTATAGAAGTTAGGAAATATTTCCACATACTGAATGTACTCAATGTAATCTTATTATCTGCCATTTGGAAATAAACCAATGCTGTTATAGGTGATTGGCAGAAATGGAATGTCCTCAAACACATGGAAACCATGTGTTTGATGTATTTGATACCAGTCCACTTACTCCGCTCCAGTCATTACCACAAGCCTGTCCTCCCCAACCTGTGCCCTGATGAACGCCTTAATTGGAATGTATTGGCTGTACAGTAACATGCTACACTTGACGTCACAGATTCACAATGCTGTGTGGGTTGTTGCCCCCATCTCTCCTGCTAATTGGGCAACTTCTGCAATAGGTTTGTTGTCTGAGTGAGGGAAATGCTGTCAATTTAGAGAACTATATGTATTTTGAAAGATGAGCCGTTGAGGTTTATAATAAATACCGCTATGTCATACAAGCAAGCCAAACATCCATGTGTCCAAATGTGTACTTCACATTTCATATCATAAAACTCATGTGATATACAGTGTCAACGTTTATGATCACTATGTTTGATGTACAGTTACAAGATGACATAGCTTCATACCCTGGGTTTTTCAACAGAATGAGCCTCATTTTCCTTCTTCTCTATTCCAGTCATTACATCTCCTTTTCCTGCTTCTCTTTTCCAGTCATTACCGTCTCCTTCTCCTGCTTCTTTATTCCAGTCATTACAGTCTCCTTCTTTATTCCAGTCATTACCGTCTCCTTCTCCTGCTTCTCTATTTCAGTCATTACCGTCTCCTTCTCCTGCTTCTCTATTCCAATCATTACCATCTCCTTCTCTATTCCAGTCATTACATCTCCTTCTCCCGCTTCTCTATTCCAGTCATTACGTCTCCTTCTCCTGCTTCTCTATTCCAGTCATTACCATCTCCTTCTCCTGCTTCTCTATTCCAGTCATTACCGTCTCCTTCCCCTGCTTCTCTATTCCAGTCATTACCATCTCCTTCTCCTGCTTCTCTATTCCAGTCATAACCATCTCCTTCTCTAATCCAGTCATTACCGTCTCCTTCTCCCGCTTCTCTATTCCAGTCATTACCGTCTCCTTCTCCTGCTTCTCTATTCCAATCATTACCATCTCCTTCTCTATTCCAGTCATTACCTCTCCTTCTCCTGCTTCTCTATTCCAGTCATTACGTCTCCTTCTCCTGCTTCTCTATTCCAATCATTACCATCTCCTTCTCTATTCCAGTCATTACATCTCCTTCTCCCGCTTCTCTATTCCAGTCATTACCATCTCCTTCTCTAATCCAGTCATTACCATCTCCTTCTCTAATCCAGTCATTACCATCTCCTTCTCACGCTTCTCTATTCCAGTCATTACCGTCTCCTTCTCCTGCTTCTCTATTCCAGTCATTATCATCTCCTTCTCTATTCCAATCATTACATCTCCTTCTCCCGCTTCTCTATTCCAGTCATTACCATCTCCTTCTCCTGCTTCTCTATTCCAGTCATTACGTCTCCTTCTCCTGCTTCTCTATTTCAGTCATTACCATCTCCTTCTCTAATCCAGTCATTACGTTTCCTTTTCCTGCTTCTCTATTCCAGTCATTACCGTCTCCTTCTCCTGCTTCTCTATTCCAGTCATTACCGTCTCCTTCTCCTCTATTCCAGTCATTACCGTCTCCTTCTCCTGCTTCTCTATTCCAGTCATTACCGTCTCCTTCTCCTCTATTCCAGTCATTACCGTCTCCTTCTCCTGCTTCTCTATTCCAGTCATTACCGTCTCCTTCTCCTCTATTCCAGTCATTACCGTCTCCTTCTCCTGCTTCTCTATTCCAGTCATTACCGTCTCCTTCTCCTCTATTCCAGTCATTACCGTCTCCTTCTCCTGCTTCTCTATTCCAGTCATTACAGTCTCCTTCTCTATTCCAGTCATTACCGTCTCCTTCTCCTGCTTCTCTATTCCAGTCATTACCGTCTCCTTCTCCTCTATTCCAGTCATTACCGTCTCCTTCTCCTGCTTCTCTATTCCAGTCATTACAGTCTCCTTCTCTATTCCAGTCATTACATCTCCTTTTCCTGCTTCTCTACTCCAGTCATTACTGTCTCCTCCTGCTTCTCTATTCTAGTCATTACGGTAAAAGGTACCGTCTTCTACATTAGCCCAAACAGATCAGGGAGATGTGAGCGGGACCATGTGGAGCTTCAGTCCTGCTCATCAATCTAACAGACAGACAGATGACAGAAAGGTCAGCGATAGCCTCACACTATCTTTGATCTCTCTGTGTGTGTGTGTGTGTGTGTGTGTGTGTGTGTGTGTGTGTGTGTGTGTGTGTGTGTGTGTGTGTGTGTGTGTGTGTGTGTGTGTGTGTGTGTGTGTGTGTTCTCGTTCCTGCACCCGGAACGTTGGGGAGGCTGGTCACGAGTGGCAACGTTTCAGCATGACCAGGTTTATTTGTGTTGTGTTCAGAGGGAACCGGCCCTGACAGCTGGCGCAGGCAGGAAGAGTGGAGCCACAACAAGTCCCCCACCCGACAACAAAATGTCATCCTTCCCCTGGCTGCCTCCCTCCTCACCCTCGCCAATCCAGCCGTCCTGCTGAAAAGAGCAGACATTTAAAACTTCGTGACATGTGTCAAAGGCACTGCCATTGAGCCAGTGCTGCTGACGGAGCTGGGATTGACAGGCCGGGAGCCACCGGAGCTGGCTGGAGGACACACCGAGTTTGGTTTGTGTCACTTCCCATCCTCGTCAGCGCACAGCCGCATCCCCAGCACACAAACTACTGCATTATGGGATGGGCAGGGCGGCAGGGCGTAGACATCTGTCTTACTGACACGTGCTAGTGAGAGAGAGTGTGTGTGTACGTGTGTGTGTGCACTCTGGCAACCAGGGGAATGAATTCCAGCTGCAGACTCTTTGACTGAGCTCCACACCACACAACTCACACTGTCTCAGTACTGTGATCAGAGGAGTGCTGAGTCCTTCACAGATTACCTTGTGAGAGATACAGACCTTTAGATGTTACCTACATAGACACATGGTTGAAGCTATGGCCCTTCAGAGATATAGGATGGAGTCTAGTGCCCTTAACAGCTTACCTTCTGAGGGATAGGGCCCTTTACATACAGGTGTGTGTTAGAGAATAGTTAGGGGATAATTATTTGAATGGCTCTATCACATGATTTCTAGTTACACGCTTGTTATACAACTTCACCCTTGAACCTATAATGCACAGCTGTATTGGGCAATGTAAGCAACATACGGTCCAATAACTTGCCTTTGCTACTGTCTGTGTTGAGCGTTAGTCATGTACAGTGGGGAGAACAAGTATTTGATACACTGCCGATTTGGCAGGTTTTCCTACTTACAAAGCATGTAGAGGTCTGTAATTTTTATCATAGGTACACTTCAACTGTGAGAGACGGAATATAAAACAAAAATCCAGAAAATCACATTGCATGATTTTTAAGTAATTAATGTGCATTTTATTGCATGACATAAGTATTTGATACATCAGAAAAGCAGAACTTAATATTTGATACAGAAACCTTTGTTTGCAATTACAGAGATCATACGTTTCCTGTAGTTCTTGACCAAGTTTGCACACACTGCAGCAGGGATTTTGGCCCACTCCTCCATACAGACCTTCTCCAGATCTTTCAGGTTTCGGGGCTGTCGCTGGGCAATACGGACTTTCAGCTCCCTCCAAAGATGTTCTATTGGGTTCAGGTCTGGAGACTGGCTAGGCCATCCAGGACCTTGAGATGCTTCTTACGGAGCCACTCCTTAGTTGCCATGGCTGTGTGTTTCGGGTCGTTATCATGCTGGAAGACCCAGCCACGACCCATCTTCAATGCTCTTACTGAGGGAAGGAGGTTGTTGGCCAAGCTCTTGCGATACATGGCCCCATCCATCCTCCCCTCAATACGGTGCAGTCGTACTGTCCCCTTTGCAGAAAAGCACCCCCAAAGAATGTTTCCACCTCCATGCTTCATGGTTGTGATGGTGTTCTTGGGGTTGTACCTTCTTCCTCCAAACACGACGAGTGGAGTTTAGACCAAAAAGCTTTATTTTTGTCTCATCAGCCCACATGACCTCCTCCCATTCCTCCTCTGGATCATCCTGATGGTCATTGGCAAACTTCAGATGGGCCTGGACATGCGCTGGCTTGAGCAGGGGGACCTTGCGTGCGCTGCAGGATTTTAATCCATGACGGTGTAGTGTGTTACTAATGGTTTTCTTTGAGACTGTGGTCCCAGCTCTCTTCAGGTCATTGACCAGGTCCTGCCGTGTAGTTCTGGGCTGATCCCTAACCTTCCCCATGATCATTGATGCCCCACGAGATGAGATCTTGCATGGAGCCCCAGACTGAGGGTGATTGACCGTCATCTTGAACTTCTTCCATTTTTTTTGTTTTTTGTTTTTACCCCAGTTTTCTCCCCAAATTCGTGGTATCCAATTGTTTAGTAGCTACTATCTTGTCTCATCGCTACAACTCCCGTACGGGCTCGGGAGAGACGAAGGTTGAACGTCATGCGTCCTCCGATACACAACCCAACCAAGCCGCACTGCTTCTTAACACAGCGCCATCCATCCCGGAAGCCAGCCGCACCTATGTGTCGGAGGAAACACCGTGCACCTGGCAACCTTGGTTAGCGCACACTGTGCCCGGCCCGCCACAGGAGTCGCTGGTGCGCGATGAGACAAGGATTTCCCTACCGGCCAAACCCTCCCTAACCCGGATGACGCTAGGTCAATTGTGCATCGCCCCACAGACCTCCTGGTCGCGTCCGGTTACAACAGAGCCTGGGCGCGAACCCAGGGTCTCTGGTGGCACAGCTGGCGCTGCAGTACAGCACCCTTAACCACTGCACCACCCGGGAGGCCGAACTTCTTCCATTTTTAATAATTGCGCCAACAGTTGTTGCCTTCTCACCAAGCTGCTTGCCTATTGTCCTGTAGCCCATCCCAGCCTTGTGCAGGTCTACAATTTTATCCCTGAAGTCCTTACACCCTCTCTGGTCTTGGCTATTGTGGAGAGGTTGGAGTCTGCTTGATTGAGTGTGTGGACAGGTGTCTTTTATACAGGTAACGAGTTCAAACAGGTGCAGTTAATACAGGTAATGAGTGGAGAACAGGAGGGCTTCTTAAAGACAAACTAACAGGTCTGTGAGAGCCGGAATTCTTACTGGTTGGTAGGTGATCAAATACTTATGTCATGCAATAAAATGCAAATGAATTACTTAAAAATCATACAATGTGATTTTCTGGATTTTTGTTTTAGATTCTGTCTCTCACAGTTGAAGTGTACCTATGATAAAAATTACATGCTTTGTAAGTAGGAAAACCTGCAAATTGGCAGTGTATCAAATACTTCTTCTCCCCACTGTAACTCAGGAGCATAAAGTGCTGTGAAACGTATCACAGAGATACAGCGTTCTTCACCCCTAGTATCCCCAAAAGGCACAGCGCAGACTGACTGGCTGTCACAGAAAGTAAGTCCACATCATCTCAGATAGTCATCATACATCAGTCCTCAGCTAGTCATCAGTCCTCAGCTAGTCATCAGACATCAGTCCTCAGCTAGTCATCATACATCAGTCCTCAGCTAGTCATCAGACATCAGTCCTCAGCTAGTCATCAGACATCAGTCCTCAGCTAGTTATCAAACATCAGTCCTCAGCTAGTCATCATACATCAGTCCTCAGCTAGTCATCAGACATGAGTCCTCAGCTAGTCATCAGACATCAGTCCTCTGCTAGTCATCATACATCAGTCCTCAGCTAGTCATCAGTCCTCAGCTAGTCATCATACATCAGTCCTCAGCTAGTCATCAGACATCAGTCCTCAGCTAGTCATCAGACATCAGTCCTCAGCTAGTCATCAGACATCAGTCCTCAGCTAGTTATCAAACATCAGTCCTCAGCTAGTCATCAGACATCAGTCCTCTGCTAGTCATAATACATCAGTCCTCAGCTAGTCGTCAGACATCAGTCCTCAGTTAGTCATCAGACATCAGTCCTCAGCTAGTCATCAGACATCAGTCCTCAGCTAGTCATCATACATCAGTCCTCAGCTAGTCATCAGACATCAGTCCTCAGCTAGTCATAATACATCAGTCCTCAGCTAGTCATCATACATCAGTCCTCAGCTAGTCATCATACATCAGTCATCAGCTAGTCATCATACATCAGTCCTCAGCTAGTCATCAGTCCTCAGCTAGTCATCAGACATCAGTCATCAGCTAGTCATCATACATCAGTCATCAGCTAGTCATCAGACATCAGTCCTCAGCTAGTCATCAGACATCAGTCCTCAGCTAGTCATCAAATATCAGTCCTCAGCTAGTCATCAGACATCAGTCCTCAGCTAGTCATCAGACATCAGTCCTCAGCTTGTCACCATACATCAGTCCTCAGCTAGTCATCAAACATCAGTCCTCAGCTAGTCATCAGACATCAGTCCTCAGCTAGTCATCATACATCAGTCCTCAGCTAGTCATCATACATCAGTCCTCAGCTAGTCATCAGACATCAGTCCTCAGCTAGTCATCAGACCTCAGATAGTCATCAGACATCAGTCCTCAGCTAGTCATCAGACATCAGTCCTCAGCTAGTCATCAGTCCTCAGCTAGTCATCATACATCAGTCCTCAGCTAGTCATCAGACATGAGTCCTCAGCTAGTCATCATATATCAGTCCTCAGCTAGTCATCATACATCAGTCCTCAGCTAGTCATCAGTCCCCAGCTAGTCATCAGACATCAGTCCTCAGCTAGTCATCAGACATCAGTCCTCAGCTAGTCATCAGACGTCAGTCCTCAGCTAGTCATCAGACATCAGTCCTCAGCTAGTCATCATACATCAGTCCTCAGCTAGTCATCAGACATGAGTCCTCAGCTAGTCATCAGACATCAGTCCTCAGCTAGTCATCATACCTCAGTCCTCAGCTAGTCATCAGTCCCCAGCTAGTCATCAGACATCAGTCCTCAGCTAGTTATCAGACATCAGTCCTCAGCTAGTCATCAGACGTCAGTCCTCAGCTAGTCATCAGACATCAGTCCTCAGCTAGTCATCAGACCTCAGCTAGTCATCAGACATCAGTCCTCAGGCTGCTGAGTGATTGACACGAGCAAATGCAAATTCACAGAGAGGAAGGAAAAAATAACAACAGCGGTGTGGGGAGTGACAGTTGCCTCTGATAGCACACAAGCTACTGTAACAGGGTTGTGGATGGATGGGGCAAGATTTGGAGCTAGGTGTCTAGCTAGCTATTAAAACATCAGCCCTTGCTCTCTTTCTCCCCTCTCTCTTTCCCCCTCTCTGTCTCTCTCCATCTCTTTCTCCCCCGTCTTCTTCGGTACCCTCTCTAACGCTGTGCACCTGAAGACTTCTGTCCATCTGCCAAATCTTCCTTCATCCAGTGCCGTCCAGAGGTGAGAAAATGCCTTGTTTCTGGGCAGGGTTTCGGATAAGGAGTGTTTTTCATTGAGGGGAAGGAAGACTATGTAATTAGCTTGTCAGTCTGCTTAAGGCTCAGCTTGCTCCCCCCCCTCGCTCTTATCTCTGCTCAGGGAGATGGACAGAGTGACAACAGAGCTGCCATCCTGTCAATAATGTGGCAATTACTGTCATAAATAATTCCAGTAGTCCATAATCATTTCCTGTAACAACCACCATCTTTATGAGCCGTTTATACGTGCCGATATGACCTCGCAATATGGTAGACATACTTTTAGGGCACAGGATTAGAACGGATATAACACCAAGACACAATGACAATGCATGATAATGGGTGTGCATTTTGTCGTTTTTAAACTGGTGCACATCATGAGCACATTGGGCTAGAATAGGGACCATTTCTGTACAATACTTGTCAATGGAGAAATATATCTGCATAAGAAAAGTAATCTAATTTGGAAATACAGACAATTATGTGAGAGAACTCGATGTGGAGTGATATTTGAAAGGTTGCTAAAGCTTAACCAAGACGGGGAATATTGATCAAGCACACATGTCTGTGTGGGAAAATCCTTTCTCAGCCTGAATCTTCAGGAAACAGGTCAATCGATCCAGTCAGGTGAGTATAGGGTGGCAGGTAGCCTAGCGGTTAGAGCATTGGGTCAGTAACTGAAAGGTTGCTGGTTTGAATCCCAGAGCCAATAAGGTGAGAAAATCTGTCTGTGTGCCTTTGAGCAAGGCACTTAGCCCTAATTGCGCCTGTAAGTTGCTTTGGATAAGAGTGTTTGCTAAATGACTTAAATGTTATAGGCAGATCTAAAGTAGGCACTGTCGTCATAGTGAGGAGACCAAGGCGCAGCGTGATTTGAATACATTCTTCTTTTATTAACGAACTAACCAAAGTGAAGCTATATAACACAAGTGCTGAAACAGGCAACTACACATAGACAATAACCCACAGATAAACCAAGGAATATGGTACCTAAATATGGTTCCCAATCAGAGACAACAATAAACAGCTGCCTCTGATTGAGAACCAATCTAGGCAACCATAGGCATATAAACCCCTAGACCAGGCAACCCTAGACATACAAAAACCCATAGACAATACAAAAACCCCTAGACAATACAAAAACCCCTAGACAATACAAAAACCCCTAGACAATACAAAAACCTCTAGACAATACAAAAACCCCTAGACAATACAAAAACCCCTAGACAATACAAAAACCTCTAGACAATACAAAAACCTCTAGACAATTCAAAAACCCCTAGACAATACAAAAACCTCTAGACAATACAAAAACCCCTAGACAATACAAAAACCTCTAGACAATACAAAAACCTCTAGACAATACAAAAACCCCTAGACAATACAAAAACCTCTAGACAATACAAAAAACCAAGCACACCACCCTTGTCACACCCTGACCAAACCAAATAATAAAGATACAGTGCCTTGCGAAAGTATTCGGCCCCCTTGAACTTTGCGACCTTTTGCCACATTTCAGGCTTCAAACATAAAGATATAAAACTTTATTTTTTTGTGAAGAATCAACAACAAGTGGGACACAATCATGAAGTGGAACGACATTTACTGGATATTTCAAACTTTTTTAACAAATCAAAAACTGAAAAATTGGGCGTGCAAAATTATTCAGCCCCTTTACTTTCAGTGCAGCAAACTCTCTCCAGAAGTTCAGTGAGGATCTCTGAATGATCCAATGTTGACCTAAATGACTAATGATGATAAATACAATCCACCTGTGTGTAATCAAGTCTCCGTATAAATGCACCTGCACTGTGATAGTCTCAGAGGTCCGTTAAAAGCGCAGAGAGCATCATGAAGAACAAGGAACACACCAGGCAGGTCCGAGATACTGTTGTGAAGAAGTTTAAAGCCGGATTTGGATACACAAAGATTTCCCAAGCTTTAAACATCCCAAGGAGCACTGTGCAAGCGATAATATTGAAATGGAAGGAGTATCAGACCACTGCAAATCTACCAAGACCTGGCCGTCCCTCTAAACTTTCAGCTCATACAAGGAGAAGACTGATCAGAGATGCAGCCAAGAGGCCCATGATCACTCTGGATGAACTGCAGAGATCTACAGCTGAGGTGGGAGACTCTGTCCATAGGACAACAATCAGTCATATATTGCACAAATCTGGCCTTTATGGAAGAATGGCAAGAAGAAAGCCATTTCTTAAAGATATCCATAAAAAGTGTTGTTTAAAGTTTGCCACAAGCCACCTGGGAGACACACCAAACATGTGGAAGAAGGTGCTCTGGTCAGATGAAACCAAAATTGAACTTTTTGGCAACAATGCAAAACGTTATGTTTGGCGTAAAAGCAACACAGCTCATCACCCTGAACACACCATCCCCACTGTCAAACATGGTGGTGGCAGCATCATGGTTTGGGCCTGCTTTTCTTCAGCAGGGACAGGGAAGATGGTTAAAATTGATGGGAAGATGGATGGAGCCAAATACAGGACCATTCTGGAAGAAAACCTGATGGAGTCTGCAAAAGACCTGAGACTGGGACGGAGATTTGTCTTCCAACAAGACAATGATCCAAAACATAAAGCAAAATCTACAATGCAATGGTTCAAAAATAAACATATCCAGGTGTTAGAATGGCCAAGTCAAAGTCCAGACCTGAAACTAATCGAGAATCTGTGGAAAGAACTGAAAACTGCTGTTCACAAATGATCTCCATCCAACCTCACTGAGCTCGAGCTGTTTTGCAAGGAGGAATGGGAAAAAATGTCAGTCTCTCGATGTGCAAAACTGATAGAGACATACCCCAAGCGACTTACAGCTGTAATCGCAGCAAAAGGTGGCGCTACAAAGTATTAACTTAAGGGGGCTGAATAATTTCGCACGCCCAATTTTTCAGTTTTTGATTTGTTAAAAAAGTTTGAAATATCCAATAAATGTCGTTCCACTTCATGATTGTGTCCCACTTGTTGTTGATTCTTCACAAAAAAATACAGTTTTATATCTTTATGTTTGAAGCCTGAAATGTGGCAAAAGGTCGCAAAGTTCAAGGGGGCCGAATACTTTCGCAAGGCACTGTAACTAAGGTCAGGGCGCGACATGCACGCGTCTGTATCGGCCAAGTTTGGTGAATAATATTCACTGAATATACAGAGTAACCCTTTACCAAAAGTAAATGTCCAGGAAAAATCTCACTTTTTAAAATGTCATATTCTGTTCACTCATACCCAAATAACTCATCCTGTACTTGTATTTGTGGCAAAAGCATATAAGTAGAGAAAAAAAAACACTTCAAAATTCCAACAAACTTGTATCTCCAACAGACCTTTTCAATAATGCTTGCTATTTCCTCATAGAGGGTAAAGTCATCCTACTGAGGAGGATGAGCTGATCAATCAGCGGTCTACGTGCGTTAATATTTTTAATGACCGGTATACGCCCACACCAGTCTGTTGTTTGGGGTACGCCCACAGCATTCCAACACAGTAAAACTGCTTTTAAACATAATAAATGACCCTGTTTTTGGAAGGAAATCTATTTCACTCATAATGTTATTAATTAAGGTCATATTTCATGGAAATCTGGAAACACTGGACAGTTACTTTAAGTTATCTTCATACCAATGTAACTACTCATACAGGTAATCCAGTTCAGGTAAATATATTCAGGTGAAATGTGTGGCTATAAGGCCATGAGTTTTTACTGACCCCCTGACCTTACTAGGTAAAAACTCTGGGCCCGTATTTATTGTACAAAGGATACAACTAAGGTTTTTCCTTGGTTAGATCACACAGCCCAGTAAAAGCTCAGCGCTATGCTACAGTATGCAACCGCTCTTTATCAGCACCATCTGTGACTGCGTAACCTCATTTGTCTCCCTAAGTCAAGCTATTCTAAATGGCCCACATCTGAGTGGCACTAAATTCCTTCCTCGGAAATGTATGGGCAAAATAAAGGAGCTTAGCACATATAAAGGCCCTGGTAAGGCATTGTAAAACACTGCTAAACACTTCAGATGTATCTTCGGGAGCCGGGAAGGTCGCCGCGGAGGTAATGTTAGTCCGCGTCGTAATGTCTCAAGGTCGTGTCAGTTTTACCTACATAATGCATGAATTTCTGTAACTCACACAGACTCCACAAAGCCTTAGGATGAACCTTTGACTAAGTCAATCAGTCAACATGCTGCCATTTCTATGACCCTCCTATGTGCTACTGACAGAGGGAGATGGATAAACAACAACACATCATAATTACTACTGCTCAGAGTGAGCCAGGTGCTCAGAACACTGCAGTCTGTTAGCTGCTATAGTATGTGTCATCCTGTAAAGTCAATATACAGTTTGTGTGTGTGTGTATGTGTTTGTGTATATGTGTGTGTATATGTATGTGTGTGTGTGTTATAGAAATGTGAGCTTGACGTTGATGCTTAGCTTCGGTGCTCCCTCCCCATTTTGTCTCCATTCTTGTTAGGTTGCGTGTAATTATTGTGCCATTTGTTCCATGAGGATCATTTCCTTTGAATAAAGTATTTAAATGACTGTTAGCATAATGAATGTAGCCATCCCTAGAGGACGCATATAAAACATGCTCATAAATATATTATATTATATTATATTAATGCATGTCAATGGTGAACCTTGTATGGCAACAGTACTGAATGTGTTTTCTTCATTTTAAATGAATTGTGTTGGATTACATTTGAATTATTTGGTGTTATTTTTTATTATGTTTAGTCCCTAAAAAGTTTTATTCTCCTAAATATATCAAATAAAAGGTGTTGTAAAGTTATGGTATGGCTCCTATGTCAAGGGCTGATAACATCAACTGCATGATATCAACATCAACAGCATGATGTCAACATCAACAGCATGATATCAACATCAACTGCATGATATCAACAACAACAGCATGATGACAACATCAACAGCATGATGACAACATCAACAGCATGATATCAACAACAACAGCATGATGACAACATCAACAGCATGATATCAACATCAACAGCATGATATCAACATCAACTGCATGATATCAACAACAACAGCATGATGACAACATCAACAGCATGATATCAACATCAACTGCATGATATCAACAACAACAGCATGATGACAACATCAACAGCATGATATCAACATCAACTGCATGATATCAACAACAACAGCATGATGACAACATCAACAGCATGATATCAACATCAACTGCATGATATCAACAACAACAGCATGATGACAACAGCATGATGTCAACACCAACAGCATGATGACAACATCAACAGCATGAAGACAACATCAATAACATGATGACAACATCAACAGCATGATGACAACATCAACAGCATGATGACAACATCAACAGCATGATGACAACATCAATAACATGATGACAACATCAACAGCATGATGACAACATCAACAGCATGATGACAACATCAACAGCATGATGACAACATCAATAACATGATGACAACATCAACAGCATGATGACAACATCAGCAGCATGATGACAACATCAACAGCATGATGACAACATCAACAGCATGATGACAACATCAACAGCATGATATCAACATCAACTGCATGATATCAACAACAACAGCATGATGACAACATCAACAGCATGATATCAACATCAACAGCATGATATCAACAACAACAGCATGATGACAACATCAACAGCATGATATCAACATCAACTGCATGATGACAACATCAACAGCATGATGACAACATCAACAGCATGATGACAATATCAACTGCATGATGACAACATCAACAGCATGATATCAACATCAACTGCATGATGACAACATCAACAGCATGATGACAACATCAACAGCATGATGACAACTTCAACTGCATGATGACAACATCAACTGCATGATGACAACATCAACAGCATGATTACAACATCAACAGCATGATGATGACATCAATGACAACATGATGACAACATCAACAGCATGATGACAACATCAATGGAAACATGATGACAATATCAACAGCATGATGACAACAACAACAGCATGATGACAACATCAACAGCATGATGACAACATCAATGACAACATGATGACAACATCAACAGCATGATGACAACAACAACAGCATGATGACAACATCAACAGCATGATGACAACATCAACAGCATGATGACAACATCAACAGCATGATGACAACATCAACAGCATGATGATGACATCAATGACAACATGATGACAACATCAACAACATGATGACAACATCAATGACAACATGATGACAACATCAACAGCATGATTACAACATCAATGACAACATGATGACAACATCAACAGCATGATTACAACATCAACAGCATGATCACAACAACAACAGCATGATGACAACATCAGCAGCATGATGACAACATCAATGATAACATAATGACAACATCAACAGCATGATGACAACATCAATGACAACATGATGACAACATCAACAACATGATTACAACATCAATGACAACATGATGACAACATCAACAGCATGATTACAATATCAACAGCATGATGGCAACATCAACAGCATGAAATAAACAACAAACAACAGCACAACATAGTGAGGTATTACTCCAAATGAACAAAAACTGAAATCTTCAACATTTATGCTTCATCCGTGTCATTAAAATAATACATGTTTCTTCTGGCACAGAGAATAAATGTGTAATGTTCAATTTGGCATGGAGAAGAAATGTAAACGTTCATCTGTTTCACCCTCATCTGAACGTTCTTTTCCTCATCTGAACGTTCTCCCCCTCATCCGAACGTTCTTCTCCTCATCTGAACGTTCTCCGCATCATCTGAATGTCCTCACCCTCATCTGAACGTTCTTCTCCTCATCTGAACGTTCTCCCCCTCATCCGAACGTTCTTCTCCTCATCTGAACGTTCTCCGCCTCATCTGAATGTCCTCACCCTCATCTGAACGTTATTCTCCTCATCTGAACGTTCTCACCCTCATCTGAACGTTCTTCTCCTCATCTGAACGTTCTCCCCCTCATCTGAACGTTCTTCTCCTCATCTGAACGTTCTCCGCCTCATCTGAACATTCTCACCCTCATCTGAACGTTCTTCTCCTCATCTGAATGTTCTCTCCTCATCTGAATGTCCTCACCCTCATCTGAACGTTCTTTTCCTCATCTGAAATTTCTCCCCCTCATCCGAACGTTCTTCTCCTCATCTGAACGTTCTCCGCATCATCTGAATGTCCTCACCCTCATCTGAACGTTTTTCTCCTCATCTGAACGTTCTCCCCCTCATCCGAACGTTCTTCTCCTCATCTGAACGTTCTCCGCCTCATCTGAATGTCCTCACCCTCATCTGAACGTTATTCTCCTCATCTGAACGTTCTCACCCTCATCTGAACGTTCTTCTCCTCATCTGAACGTTCTCCCCCTCATCTGAACGTTCTTCTCCTCATCTGAACGTTCTCCGCCTCATCTGAACATTCTCACCCTCATCTGAACGTTCTTCTCCTCATCTGAATGTTCTCTCCTCATCTGAATGTTCTCCCCTCATCTGAATGTTATTCTCCTCATCTGAACGATCTCACCTTCATCTGAACGATCTCACCTTCATCTGAACGTTCTCCTCCTCATCTGAACGTTCTTCTCCTCATCTGAACGTTCTCCGCCTCATCTGAACATTCTCACCCTCATCTGAACGTTCTCACCCTCATCTGAATGTTCTCCCCTCATCGGAATGTTCTCCCCTCATCTGAATGTTCTTCCCCTATGGCCTTGGTTCTTCTCCACGTTGAGAGCAACAAGCCAGAGGCGTTGATTTCACATGCTTGACTTGAACAATCAAACATTTCACAGGAAAATGCAGGAAATATTGGCATTTACTCACATTCTCCAACAGGTCCTGAGGGTAGACTTGTACCTGATGAATGAACATGAGCTAGAACAAGAAATGCTCTCTGGAGAGAGGGTCTATGGGGGTTTTGCTAGTAGGGCAATTCTGTATGAAAGCTTAATGTATAAGAAAAAACCCAGACTGCCAGTTGAACAAATAAATACAAATATAACACTGGAAATAATGAAGCAACCTGTAGAATGTAAAGCACTTTGAATACTGTGCTGTGTTGAAACCGGTGCCTACAGATAGCTATGGATTTGTGGTTCCGAATGATCATATCAGTCATTGTGCGAGGTCTACTGTATGCACATTGACAGTAAAGAGCATATTTCACGTTTCTAAATGTCTGTGGACTGTAAACATTCCGCATATGAATACACACAGCATTGACACTATGGTACTATGGCCTGATGTGGTGTTTGTCTGATTGTCCGTCTGTCTGTCTGTCTGACTGGAGTGGTGTGGAGTTTTGTTGCTTTGGGTTGTGTTGTACTAGGTTGGTTTGGGTTGTGTTGTACTAGGTTGGTTTGGGTTGTGTTGTACTAGGTTGGTTTGGGTTGTGTTGTACTAGGTTGGTTTAGGTTGTGTTGTGTTGTACTAGGTTAGTTTAGGTTGTGTTGTGTTGTACTAGGTTGGTTTGGGTTGTGTTGTACTAGGTTGGTTTAGGTTGTGTTGTACTATGTTGGTTTGGGTTGTGTTGTACTAGGTTGGTTTAGGTTGTGTTGTGTTGTACTAGGTTGGTTTGGGTTGTGTTGTGTTGTACTAGGTTGGTTTGGGTTGTGTTGTACTAGGTTGGTTTGGGTTGTGTTGTACTAGGTTGGTTTAGGTTGTGTTGTACTAGGTTGGTTTGGGTTGTGTTGTACTAGGTTGGTTTGTGTTGTGTTGTACTAGGTTGGTTTAGGTTGTGTTGTGTTGTACTAGGTTGGTTTGGGTTGTTGCTGAAACATGTCCATTGTGACTACTGATAATACATTGAAGTAATACTTTATTTGCTAGTGCTGGCCGTCTTTCTCATGCAAGCCATGTTAAAAGACATGGAGATCTCTGGAAGAGCTGGGAATGATCCCTTGGGGAATTGTTCACCACAAATGAAATCCTTGAATCATGAATACTCTGAAGGTAAACTGCTATTTAAGGTTTCCTATGGCTTCTTAATGTATGTTTTGTCCTACCTCTGTGGATAATGATTGGATGTACCATATTGCCTTTTTATTTATCTTCGACCTGAATGTTTTTCAGGTGGCAATTTAGCTTTTTGTAAATATACTAAATGAATGTGAAGCCAGAGCATTGTGAGAAGACATTACAGATCCGCTCCAGGCTGTATTATATGGGAGGGAAATTGCATTTTCACAGCTCGATATAATGAATGACTTTGTGCAGTTAGGCAGAGAGTCAGAGACACATTTACGTCTCACACATTTTGTCCACAAATTGCATGTTCTGTTTCAATCAAGCTTGCTACATAAGAGAAAAATACCATCACTGGCCAGTATATTAGGTACACCACCCCGTTCACAAAAAAGGATTGCTCCATTCAGACAGTGATTCATGTGTCCGTGGCTTGCTATTCAAAGGCAGACGGGCATCGAGGCATTCAGATACTGTTCGGTTGAACATTAGAATGGGCAAAACAAGTGGCTTTGAGCGTGGTATGATCGTCGGTGCGAGGCGCGCCGGATCCAGTATCTCAGAAATGGCCACCATCCAGGACCTTTCACTCACAACAGGTTTAGGGTTTGCAGGGAATGGTGAGACACAAAAAACACCCAGTCACCGGCAGTCCTGTGGGTGAAAACAACTTGTTGATGAGAGGTCAAAGGAGAATGGCAAGAATTGTTCAAGCTAACGGGTTAATGGTGCAGTTCAACAGTGGTGTGCAGAACGGCATCTCGGAACACACAACTCAACGATTATTGTCACGGACGGGCTATTGCAGCAGACGACCACACCGGGTTCCACACCTGGAACATGTCAGCTAGTTCAGTTGACTTGAGTGGCCTGGTCAGTCCCCAGCCGTCAACCCTATAGAGCATCTTTGGGATGAGACAGAACGGGCTGATCACAGCATGAACATACAACTGTCCAATCTGCAGCAACTGTGCGATGCTATCGCGTCAGCATGGACCAACATCCCTGTGGAACGACACCTTGAAGAATGCCCTGAAGGATTCAAGCTGTTCTGGAGGCAAAAGGGGGTCTGACCAGGTACCCAATGTACCTAATAAACTGGTTTGTGAGTTTATTATTAAATCAAGACACAGGTGCAAATACAGTTTAGAAATAGTGATTGGTTGACCATAATGAGGTTTGTGTGAGCTGGAAATGATTTGCATTCTTTGAAAGAATCACAGGCACTTTAACACTTTCAAGGTCCCTTAACTCTATTTTCTAAACTCAGTTTTTGGGGTATCAAAATTAGTTTTGGGATTTATAAACAAACTTCTTGGCATCTTAAAATCATTTTGGGGATTTAAAAACACAAATTTGGAAAACCACACATACTGTACGTCCCTGCACTAAATACCGCTATTCATTCTCATTTTGTTTTCTACCTTATGCACATTGAGCGTGAGAAATGTGCTCCACAAATTAAATATTATTATTGTTAATATTAATAGCACAAATGATTGATCTGCATTTACAGCAGCTGGTGTGAATGTCATTAAGCTAAATCTTTATTGGTTGTTTAACCGTGAACCATAACATTTGGGTATTACATATTCTGTTTCACAGGCGGGCTGATAAGCCTAACCTCGACCATCTTTTGAAACATATTGATTAGGCAGTGAACACAGATCATGCAGGCAGAGAGAGTGCAGAGGGTAAGTTTGAGACAATTCAGTTCCCACTAATGCACCATTATATGATTAAGAGAAAGTTGTATTCAGGAAGTGAAAGAGTTGTAAAGGTTAGGTATGGTGAATTATGCTGTATAGTCAATAAAACAAGTTTAGGGTTCATGGTGAGGTAAGGGGTGAGGGTTGACACTAGGGTTAGGGTTGACACTAGGGTTAGGGTTGACACTAGGGTGAGGGTTGACACTAGGGTTAGGGTTGACACTAGGGTTCAGGCTGAGGTAAGGGGTGAGGGTTGACACTAGGGTGAGGGTTGACACTAGGGTTAGGGTTGACACTAGGGTGAGGGTTGACACTAGGGTTAGGGTTGACACTAGGGTGAGGGTTGACACTAGGGTGAGGGTTGACACTAGGGTTAGGGTTGACACTAGGGTTAGGGTTGACACTAGGGTTCAGGCTGAGGTAAGGGGTGAGGGTTGACACTAGGGTGAGGGTTGACACTAGGGTTAGGGTTGACACTAGGGTGAGGGTTGACACTAGGGTTAGGGTTGACACTAGGGTGAGGGTTGACACTAGGGTTAAGGTTGACACTAGGGTTCAGGCTGAGGTAAGGGGTGAGGGTTGACACTAGGGTTAGGGTTGACACTAGGGTGAGGGTTGACACTAGGGTTAGGGTTGACACTAGGGTGAGGGTTGACACTAGGGTTAGGGTTGACACTAGGGTTCAGGCTGAGGTAAGGGGTGAGGGTTGACACTAGGGTTAGGGTTGACACTAGGGTTCAGGCTGAGGTAAGGGGTGAGGGTTGACACTAGGGTTAGGGTTGACACTAGGGTGAGGGTTGACACTAGGGTTAGGGTTGACACTAGGGTGAGGGTTGACACTAGGGTTAGGGTTGACACTAGGGTTCAGGCTGAGGTAAGGGGTGAGGGTTGACACTAGGGTTAGGGTTGACACTAGGGTTCAGGCTGAGGTAAGGGGTGAGGGTTGACACTAGGGTTAGGGTTGAGCCAGGATGTCCATTGAACCAGGATTATTTTGAATTGGATACAATTGTTATTTTGAGTCAGATAACGTTCTTATGATTTAGGTAAACTGATTAATTTCAGATGGGTAAACTTGTTATTTTGTTCATTGAGCCAGGATGTGCTATTTTGATTAGGATAAGGTTCTTATTTTAAGTACGGTAAACATATTGATTAAATTAATTTGGGTAAACTTTTCGAGTTAGTAAATGTATTATTTTAAGCATTATTTCGAGTTGTATCAAATTATTTTCAGTTAGGAAAACAGATTGATTAAGTTGTGTAAACATATGCTTTTGAGTTAGATACATGTATTTGAGTTATATCAAATCATTAACACAACCCTAACACTAACCAGAGGGATTTTCCCCAACACTGACGGGCAGAAACAAGAGGGATAAATAGAAAAGTTAGCCAGAGTAACAGCATTATGAAGAAATGAGAGATCCGTTAACTGTCTTCGGGGAACAGGAGGAAAATAACTCAAATTATAAATGGCATTGGAAGAAAGAGAGAACTCCCTGTTCCTTTATTGTTCTCCTTAAATAATTGTAATCAACCCAGGTAAAGATTAGCTGCTCTCACCAATTTAATACAGCCTCAAATGAACCTGAAACAAGGTCCCTTTTTCTTTTCTATCTCTCTCCCTCACGTCTCTGTGTTTCCGTGAGCAGGATTGAGTTGTTATGTATTTGTAATAGACAGCACGGGGAATCATTTGTCCAACCAACCTCCCTGACTGATGGCTATTGCACTCCAATCATCTGAGCTGGTGGGGGGGGGGGGGGGGGGGGGGGGGCGGCACACACCCCCCCCCCCCTCTCTCTCCCTCTCTCCCTCTCTCTCTCTTCTCTCTCTCAACCCCCAACCCCCCCCCTCTCTCTCTGCCTGCCTGGCTGGATGCTATTGACACAGTGTCAGAGTTAAGAGGGGATGGCTTAATCAGTACGGACACTCTCAGCATTGATTTGACAAGGCTCTGTAATGACCTTGTTATTTTGGTAAAGAATCACTGTATAATTATCTGCCATTGCGCTGATGATGCACAGAGTACACCACATCGTCATGGAAACCGCTAACACACGGCTGAGCTTGATCTTCTTTGTATGTCTGTTTCTCTGTCTTCCTCTCTTTATTTACCTTTTCCTCTGATTTACTCTTTCTCTCTCACTCACTCTGGCTCTCTTTCTCTGGGGCCGACACTATGTTACCAGAGGTGTGTGTGTCTCATGTGTACAACACTCCAGCTTGATATCCAGCGAGGTCAAAGAGAATGGCAGTAATTTGTCACAACATGCCTCACATCACTGTCATGGAAATCCTATCATTACAGCCATCCCAATCATTACAGCCATCACAACATGGATAGACTGAACCCAGCTCAATACTCCTAGCTTGCTAGCAGTTCATCTGGAAAATGATTTTAGATTTTACACTGTATTGATTTACCAATGGCCCATAATGACTTCTCAAAAGCTGTTTATTCACGACAGCAGCCAAGAAAAACAGTAAAAAAAAAAAACTAGGGCCTACCTACGCATTGCTTTTTAAGTCTCAGAAGACGGCTGTTTTGAGGGCATTCTCCTTTTGATATCGCTCTCATGCTTGATGTGAGTTCAAAGCGCAACTTACAGGCTCCCCGTGACAGCTTTCTTGGGCGATGCGTGATCTGGCAGCAGATGTGTTGTGTTTAGATCAACAGAACCTTGCTTTGCTTGTATTAGGGCCTACAGACATCCAGCGCTAGCTAGCTAGCTTCATCTCCTGGTTCCTATCTACAGGCCTCAGGCATCCTCCAGAAGACACTCGTCGTTCCTGTGAGGTTGATTTGCCAGGAGCTCGAGGTTCATGGTGCTGTCGAGTCCAGTCAGACCAATCCCAGACGCCCCCTGGTGTCTCCTGGATAGACCATGCCATCCATCAACAAAATGATAGCGCCACGGTGAGCCTATGAATCCCCTCTCCCATCATATGTTAACTAGAGGACTGAGTGACCAAATATACATTATGTTTGTTGCCATATTAAGGTATACTCAAAATACTATAAATGCATCTATAGGGCATTATGGGGGGAATTCCAACCATAGTTAAGCGTAAATGGAATGGAATTCCCTTTTATGCACCTTTCTCTCTACGTGTATTCTGACCTTGAAGTTAAGCATGAGAATAGCCTGCTATTCACCAGCTATTTGTTTGGGGTGGAGATGGAATAAATTAAGGTGTGGAGCAGGTGTGTCTACAGATTCGCCGTATTCTGACCTTGACTTAATTCCCTCATAATTCCATCATCACCTTTACTCGCGAGGAAACCATGAACGCGGAACAGAATGTGGCTGGAGAGGAAGGCTGAACCAACTGATATTTTGTTAGTTTTTTCAAATTGTTTGCAACTTATTTTTGAAACTTATTTTGAACATGCAGTATGTTGCCGCTACCATGTCTTATGGCTGAAAAGGTAGAGTACCTTATGATAAGCTGTAGACCACACTATCTACCAAGAGAGTTTTCACTAAGACCGCACTCAACCAGCTGAATAAGGTCATAAGCAAACAAGAAAATTCTCATCCAGAGGCGGCACTCCTATTGGCCGGGGACTTTAATGCAGGGAAACTTAAATCCGTTTTTACCTCATTTCTACCAACATGTCACATGTGCAACCAGAGGTAAAAACAACTCTAGACCACCTTTACTCCACACATAGAGATGTATACTAAGCTCTCCCCCGCCCTCCATTTGGCAAATCTGACCATAATGCTATCCTCCTGGTTCGTGCTTTCAAGCAAAAACTAAAGCAGGAAGTTCCAGCAACTTGCTCAATTCGGAAGTGGTCAGATGACGTGGATGCTACTCCACAGGACTGTTTTGCTATTACAGACTGGAATGTTCTGGGATTCATCAAATTGCATTGAGGAGTATACCACCTCAGTCATCGGCTTCATCAATAAGTGTATCGACGACGTCGTCCCCACAGTGACCGTACGTACATATCCCAATCAGAAGCCATGGATTACAGGCAAAATCTGCATTGAGCTAAAGGCTAGAGCTGCCGCTTTTAAGGAGTGGGACACTAATCCGGGCACTTATAAGAAATCCCGCTATGCCCTCAGACGAACCATCTAACAGGCAAAGCGTCAATACAGGATTAAGATTGAATCCTACTACACTGGCTCTGACGCTTGTCGGATGTGGCAGGGCTTGAAAACTATTACGGACTACAAATGGAAACCCAGCAGCGAGCTGCCCAGTGACGCAAGCCTATCAGATGAGCTAAATGCCTTTCATGCTCGCTTCGCGGCAAGCAACAATGAAGCATGCATGATAGCAACAGCTGTTCCAGACGACTGTGTGATAAAACTCTCAGTAGCCAATGTGAGCAAGACCTTTAAACAGGTCAACATTCACAAAGCTGCAGGGCCAGATGGATTACCAGGACATGTACTCAAAGCATGCACGGACCAACTGTCAAGTGTCTTTACTGACATTTTCAACATCTCCCTGACCGAGTCTGTAATACCTACATGTTTCAAGCAGACCACCGCAGTCCATGTGACCAAGGAAGCGAATGTAATCTGCCTAAATCATTACTGCCCCGTAGTACTCACGTCGGTAGCCATGAAGTGCTTTGAAAGGCATGGCTCACATCAACAGCATCATCCCCGATGCCCTAGACCCACTCCAATTCACGTACTGTCCCAACAGATCCACAGATGACGAAATCTCAATCTCACTCCACACTGCCCTTTCCCACCAAGACAAATGGAACACCTATGTGAGAATGCTGTTCATTGGCTACAGCTCAGCATTCAACACCATAGTGCCCATAAAGTATTTAGTCAGCCACCAATTGTGTAAGTTCTCCCACTTAAAAAGATGAGAGAGGCCTGTAATTTTCATCATAGGTACACTTCAAGTATGACAGACAAATTGAGAAAAAAAATCCAGAAAATCACATTGTAGGATTTTTAATGAATTTATTTGCAAAATATGGTGGAAAATAAGTATTTGGTCACCTACAAACAAGCAAGATTTCTGGCTCTCACAGACCTGTAACTTCGTCTTTAAGAGGCTCCTCTGTCCTCCACTCGTTACCTGTATTAATGGCACCTGTTTGAACTTGTTATCAGTATAAAAGACACCTGTCCACAACCTCAAACAGTCACACTCCAAACTCCACTATGGCTAAGACCAAAGAGCTGTCAAAGGACACCAGAAACACAATTGTAGACCTGCACCAGGCTGGGAAGACTGAATCTGCAATAGGTAAGCAGCTTGGTTTGAATAAATCAACTGTGGGAGCAATTATTAGGAAATGGAAGACATACAAGACCACTGATAATCTCCCTCGATCTGGGGCTCCACGCAAGATCTAATCCCTGTGGGGTCAAAATGATCACAAGAACGGTGAGCAAAAATCCCAGAACCACACGGGGGGACCTAGTGAATGACCTGCAGAGAGCTGGGACCAAAGTGACAAAGCCTACCATCAGTAACACACTACGCCGCCAGGGACTCAAATCCTGTAGTGCCAGACTTGTCCCCCTGCTTAAAACCTCTTCAGTCTACCCCCTACTTTTTCGAACATTCTGTTAAAAATCGCGCAACATTTCAGCGTCCTGCTACTCATGCCAGGAATATAGTATATGCATATGATTAGTACGTGTGGATGGAAAACACTCTGAAGTTTCTAAAACTGGTTAAATAATGTCTGTGACTATAACAGAACGTGAACAGCAAGCGAAATCCCAAGAAAAACCTGGTCACAAAAACCACAGAAAAGTATTAATCCGCCAGTCTCTGAATTGTTTATTGCAAGCAAAAATATATAGCAGGGAGCTTGCAGTTCCTACAAACGTCATTTTCATTGACAAAAATCCTTTGTGTAATGACAAATAGATCCTTCATTTCGTCCAGCATACAGCAATCGATTTTGGAAGAGAGACAAAGGACATCGTTTTCTTGAGTAGCTGCTATTGAATACAGATCGCCCAGTGATCAATTTGATTGCTTATTAACGTTTACAAATACCTAAAGTTGGGTTACAAAAGTAGGTTGAAGTGTTTTGTCAAAGAATATAGGCAACTTATATAATTTTTAAAAATGACGTTGCGTGTTGGAAGGGAGCTTTTTTCCTGAACCAGACAGGCTATACAAATGGATATTTTGGGCATACATGGACTGATTTAATCGGGAAAAAGTCCCAATTGTGATGTTTATGGAACATATAGGAGTGCCAACAAAGAATATCATCAAAGGTAATGAATGTTTTATATTTTATTTCTGCGTTTTGTGTAGCGCCGGCTACGCTAATTCTTTTGTTTACGTCCCCTTCAGGTATATTGGGGTGTTGCATGCTATCAGATAATAGCTTCTCATGCTTTCGCCGAAAAGCATTTTCAAAATCTGACTTGTTGGCTAGATTCACAACGAGTGTAGCTTTAATTCAATATCCTGCATGTGTGTTTTAATGAACGTTTGAGTTTTAACGAGTACATTTAGCATTTAACGTAGCGCATTTGCATTTCCAGGTGTCTAGATGAGACATCTGCGTCTCAGGTAGGAGCAAGAAGTTATTAAGCCAGTACATGTCCAGGCCCGTCTGAAGTTTGCTAGAGAGCATTTGGATGATCCAGAAGAAGATTGGGAGAATGTCATATGGTCAGATGAAACCAAAATATAACTTTTTGGTAAAAACTCAACTCGTCGTGTTTGGAGGACAAAGAATGCTGAGTTGCATCCAAAGAACACCATACCTACTGTGAAGCATGGTGGTGGAAACATCATGCTTTGGGGCTGTTTTTCTGCAAAGGGACCAGGACGACTGATCCGTGTAAAGGAAAGAATGAATGGGGCCATGTATCGTGAGATTTTGAGTAAAAACCTCCTTCCATCAGCAAAGGCATTGAAGATGAAACTTGGCTGGGTCTTTCAGCATGACAATGATCCCAAATACACCGCCCGGGCAACGAGGGAGTGGCTTCGTAAGAAGCATTTCAAGGCCCTGTAGTGGCCTAGCCAGTCTCCAGATCTCAACCCCATAGAACATCTTTGGAGGGAGTTGAAAGTCTGTGTTGCCCAGCAACAGCCCCAAAATATCACTGCTCTAGAGGAGATCTGCATGGAGGAATGGGCCAAAATACCAGCAATAGTGTGTGAAAACCTTGTGAAGACTTACAGAAAACGTTTGACCTCTGTCATTGCCAACGAAGGGTATATAACAAAGTATTGAGATAAACTTTTGTTATTGACCAAATACGTATTTTCCACCATAATTTGCAAATAAATTCATTGAAAATCCTGCAATGTGATTTTCTGGATTTTTTTTTCTCATTTTGTCTGTCATAGTTGAAGTGTACCTATGATGAAAATGATGACAGGCCTCTCTCATCTTTTTAAGTGGGAGAACTTGCACAATTGGTGGCTGACTAAATACTTTTTTTGCCCCACTGTACCTACTCATTCAAGGGTTTTTCTTTATTTGTACTATTTTCTACATTGTAGAATAACAATGAAGACAACAAAACTATGAAAACCACATATGGAATCATGTAGTAACCAAAAAAGTGTTAATCAAAATATATTTTATATGGGAGATTCTTTAAAGTAGCCACCCTTTGCCTTGATGACAGCCTTGCACACTCTTGGCATTCTCTCAACCAGCTTCACCTGGAATGCTTTTCCAACAGTCTTGAAGGAGTTCCCACATATGCTGAGCACTTGTTGGCTGCTTTTCCTTCACTCTGCGGTCCAACTCATCCCAAACCATCTCAATTGGGGCTCCCAAGTGGCGCAGCGGTCTAAGTCCCTGCATCTCAGTGCAAGAGGCAAATCCAGGCTGAATCACATCCGGCTGTGATTGGGAGTCCCAAAGGGCAGTGCACAGCGTCGTTCGGGTTTGGCCGGGGTAGGCCATCATTGCAAATAAGAATTTGTTCTTAACTGACAAGCCTAGTTAAATAAAATAAAAAATAAATCAAATTGGGTTGAGGTCGGGTGATTCTCCTTCTTGGTCAAATAGCCTTTACACAGCATGGAGATGTGTTGGGTCATTGTCAAGTTGAAAACAAATGATCCCATTAAGTGCAAACCAGATGAGAAGTGATGGTTAAGTGTGCCTTGAAATCTAAATAAATCATCAACAAAGCACCATCCCACCTTCTACTCCATGCTTCATGGTGGGAACCACCATGGGAATCTTAAATTTGAACTCATCAGACCAAAGGACAGATTTCCTCTAGTCTAATGTCCATTGTTCATGTTCCTTGGCCCAAGCAAGTCTCTTCTTCTCATTTGTGTCCTTCAGAAGTGGTTTCTTTGCAGCAATTCGACCAGGAAGACCTGATTCTCACAGTCTCCGTGGTTTAGAAGCCTCTTGGACCTAGACTTACCGCTTCCGGTACCGCTTGCTGTGCGGTAGCAGAGAGAACAGTCTATGACTAGGGTGGCTGGAGTTTTTGACAATGTTTAAATTCTTCCTCTGACACCACCTGGTATAGAGGTTCTGGATGGCAGGACCTGGACCTGGATGGCTATTTCGCAACAAAGCATCCTTCACTCACGCTGCCAAACATACCCTCGTAAAACTGACTATCCTACCAATCCTTGACTTTGGCGATGTCATTTACAAAATAGCCTCCAACACTCTGGATGCAGTCTATCACAGTGCCATCCGTTTTGTCACCAAAGCCCCATATACTACCCACCATTGCGACCTGTATGCTCTTGTTGGCTGGCCCTCGCTTCGTCGCCAAACCCACTGGCTCTAGTTCATCTATAAGTCTTTGCTATGTAAAGCCCACCTTATCTCAGCTCACTGGTCACCATAGCAGCACCCACCCGTAGCACACGCTCCAGCAGGTATATTTCACTGGTCACCCCCAAAGCCAATTCCTCCTTCGGCCGCCTTTCCTTCAAGTTCTCTGCTGCCAATGACTGGAACGAACTGCAAAAATCACTGAAGCTGGAGACTCATATCTCCCTCACTAGCTTTAAGCACCAGCTGTCAGAGCAGCTCATAGATCACTGCACCTGTACATAGTTCATCTGTAATTAGTCCCTCCAACTACCTCATCCCCATACTGTTATCTATTTGATTTATTTAGCTCCTTTGCACCACAGTATCTCTACTTGTACACTCATGTTCTGCACATCTACCATTCCAGTGTTTAATTGCTATATTGTAATTATTTCGCCACTATGGCCTTACCTCCATTATCCTACCTCATTTGCACACACTGTATATAGACTTTTTATATTGTATTATTGACTGTATGTTTGTTTATTCAATGTATAACTCTTTGTTGTTGTTTGTGTTGCACTGCTTTGTTTTATCTTGGCCAGGTCGCAGTCATAAATGAGAACTTGTTCTCAACTAGCCTACCTGGTTAAAGAAAGGTGAAATAAAATGTGTTTTTTTTAAATGGTGTTGATGTGAGTCATGACCAACCTTTCAAAGCACTTCATGGCCACAGACGTGAGTGCTATGGGTCAGTAATTATTTAGGCAGGTTACCTAAGTGTTCTTGGGTACAGGGATTATGGAGGTCTGCTTGAAACATGTTGGTATTACACTCAGACAGGGAGAGGTTGAAAATGTCAGTGAAGACACTTGCCAGTTGGTCAGCGCATGCTCGGAGTACACGTCCTGGTAATCCATCTGGCCCTGCAGCCTTGTGAATATTGACCTGTTTAAAGGTCATACTCACATCGGCAACGAAGAGTGTGATCACACAGTCGTCCAGAATAGCTGATGCTCTCATGCATGTTTCAGTGTTAATTGCCTTGAAGCGAGCATAGAAGTAATTAATCTCATCTAGTAGGCTCGTGTCACTGGGTAGCTCTTGGCTGTGCTTCCCTTTGTAGTCTGTAATAGTTTACAAGCCCTGCCACATCCGACGAGTGTCGGAGCCGGTGTAATACGATTCGATCTTAGTCCTGTATTGACGCTTTGCCTGTTATATAGTTTGTCAGAGGGCATAGCGGGATTTCTTATAAACTTCCGGGTTAGAGTCCCGCTTCTTGAAAGCGGCAGCTTTAGCTTTTAGCTCAGTGTGGATGTTACCTGTAATCCATGGCTTCTGGTTGGGGTATGTATGTACGGTCACTGTGGGGACGACATCATCGATGCACTTATTGATGAAGCCAGTGACTGATGTGGTGTACTCCTCAATGCGATCGGAGGAAACCCGGAACATATTCCAGTCTGTGCTGGCAAAACAGTCCTGTAGCTTAGCATCTGCTTCATCTGACCATCTTTTCTTTACTGACCAAGTCATTATTATTCTACGATGTAGAAAATAGTACAAATAAAGAAAAACCCTGGAATGAGTAGGCGTACATTTCCTAAGTCTAAATTGGCCCCTATCAGAATAAAAGGTTACCAAGAATTCACATAAAAGTCAACCATCACATATGTGAAGATGCCCTTTACTTTGCCCAACATCAATTGCTGTGTTTTTTTCGCAGTATAAACTGACTTACATCAGGACTTGTTATTTACCTCACAAAGAAAGACTCCACTGCAAGACAACGACAGTCAGCATTATTTATATTTTCCTTTCGAGGCGAAGGTACAGTTAGACAGTGTCTTTACCAGCACTGTATCGCTAAGTCACAGAGGGACACGTTGATAACAGAATACAGTACACAGTGAGATAACCTATGGGTTGGACGGTACTTTTCACGTCAATCATATTGAAAAAGCCTATTCTTAAATACTGGAAATCAACCAATCCTCCATCATTAAGACAATGGAAAGGTCAAATGCTTTATTATCGAAATATTGAAAGTATGCGGACGACAGAGAGAAAAAAACGGTGCAGTTTGAGGCCATGTGGCGGAGAGCGATGCAGCCCTGGAGATGGGGGTGATGTTGTGGATGTTTGCATGTGTATGTTTTGTGTTGTAAAAAGTACATGGTCATAAACGTTACACACCAGCTCCTCTTAGTGTATGGTGCTTATTCAGATATTGCCTGGTTCATGTTGTGTTGCTAGCAGACAGGTCCAGAGGTATCTAGTGTTTCTCCCTTTCTCTGTTTTATTAAGAGGTGCTGGAGGGGAAGGGGGAAGGGGGGTTCATTCGGTACACACTGGCAAGCTAAATGGCTGATCAATCAATTTCAGCTTGATCGATCTGCATCAGTTCTGCCTGCGTGCACACCCCAGGAGCCACTTTATTGTAAATCAATCATTTTGAAAACATCTCACAGAGGGGGCCGTCCTCACTAACAAGCCATCAATTCCAGCCGCCTGGGTGCCACCCTTATCAGGCTACAAATCAACACAGCTACTAACATCATCTCCAAGCCATCTCTCTCCTTCTTCCTCTCTTTCCTTGTCAGTCTCTCATTCTCACCCTCACTCTCTTTCTCCCCCTCTCTCTTTCTCTATGCATTTATCTTCCTCTTTCTTTCCCTCTCCCCACTCTCTCGTTCTATATCTCGCTTTCTGTCTCTTGTTTTTCTTTTGCAGCTTGTTGTGTTGTGCTGGTGGGGCTGAGGGAGTGCAGAGGCGGCAGGAAGCCATTGAATCATCGCCACACCACTTTAGATAACCCAAGGGTAATAGTGTTTGCACATTTTAGAGAGAAATGAGGACAAATGCCAAGGAGGGTCATATATTCTGCTGCTTGATGTTGGAGTGTGAAATTGCACACATCTACTGAGAGACGTGAAGGGGGAGAAGGAGCACCAGCCCTACTCACACGCACTTCTTTAGCATCTCTAAATCACAATATTTCTCTATATATATTTCGCTATACCGTAGTATATTGTCACTACGGTGTATTTTCGTCTAACGCTCACATGCATCACTGTAAAGAATATACACATTTTCTAATGCTGGAAGGAAATGAGAGGAGACTTTCCAGTTTTAGAACACAAATACATCCATTTTAATTTGAGAAAATACAAAAAGAAACCATGTACAATTTATGTACAAACTTTTTGTACAAGACAGTATATTTATCAGCGGATTATGTTTGACAGAGTCAGGTAGATCTACCCAGCACCATCAAATCCTCCATGTATCCATCCAAACTAAGTAGACCATGTGCCAAAGAATCAGATATGTGACGTGTGAGAGCAATGTCCTGAATTCCACCCGAACTGATAGGCAGCCCACCCCACAAAATACTGCAAGTTTATTTTTTTCCTAAAAAAATCAACAAAGATTGCCACCTGCAATTTCAATGTGTTGTTAAGACTTAAATCCCCCCATAGTTGTATACATTTTATTACATCTAGTACATTTTCCAGCAAATAAGTTATTTTATCCGTCCTTTACAGTAACAAAATAGATAAACAAAAATATGTCACATACTGTAACAGTGATGTGTGACGTTTCATAGTCCTGACTATCTTAAGCGGACTAAAACACTCCAGAGCCACATGAAACTGGCCTGTGCTCTCTGTGCATCCTTCAGTCATTCAGACCTTCTACCACACAACAAACATGTTTTAACATCTCTCCCTGCAGTCTCCTAACAACAAGATAGGTACCTTCAGCTACAGACAGTACGACCAACACAGATGTATGATACTTTGATGAGCTCCATGTTCCTTCCTTTTCAATGCCACTTTTCGCTATAGTGGGTCTTGAAATGGGCCCTCCTCTTGACCTACAGCACTGCCTGGCACTATACTGGCATGGGGGCATTGATGGCTTGGATGTTCTCCACGCCAGTATAAATCACATACACATACACATTTACTTCCCTTTCTAAGAAGAACTAACTCAATCCCTACTCATTCTGAGTTAGTGAGTCAGTGAATGACTGAATGATGCTTGTTCAACAACACTTTCCATGGCACAAAACACTAACTTTAGAGGCGTACATTGCAAAGACGTGTACAAACATATTATATGGTATACAGCAGTACCATAGATTTGTGGAGTATTTGTGCCAAAAAGAGATCAAGCTTAATGTAAGAACAGGTTTCAATCCAGTGTCTTTTCCAGTTTGAGTCAAAACAGTCACACAAATTGTGGGTACAAGTATTGAAAATAAAAAAACATTCAGATATAATGAAATGCACTGGTAGACTATTCTGTAAGTATGCATCTGTTTGGGTTGTGATTTGTACCATTTGATTTCTGAGTACAGTGATAATTATTTAAGTGCCTCTGAATAAAAAATAAATCTGTAAACAAATAATACAAATTAGTTTCAAACAATCCATGGATATTACTATGGTGACATAAATGACGAGAGCTGACAAAATGGAATGTAAACCCTGATAAAGAAACTATTTCAACAAGAAAACAAATGAAGTATGTTCTCTCTGTACTGTGATAAGCTTTGCTGAACTGGTACCAGCTTATGTCTGCACCTCTGTGATGGTTCATATAACCAGGTCCTGTTAAACCTGCTCAAGTCAAGTTTACATTTTTTTCCATTTATGACAAAACAATAAGTTTGTCCTTCGTCAATAGTATGTGTCAAGTCAAGTCATTGTCAAATATTAATTCCTTGTTTTTCAGTCTAGCGAGTATATTATTAACAACCCAATTATATACACATTTGTACTCACATACTTTCTGAAAATAATTATACTTGCTACAAAGTGTGACAACAATGTAAGCACAAAAGCTTCAGAAGTTCACGTCAGGACAAAATGTTTATGAGCAGTCGCACCACACCCAATAGACAGACAGAAAGCTCAGGACATTTTGCTTCAGAAAAATCTATATAATGGCTGAATATACACAACATATTGAGACACAAATATATGTCCTTTTTTTGTCAAGAATGACAGGTCTTTAGAAAGACATTATCTTAGTCTATAATATCATGGCTATCTGTTCAATGCAAACAACCTGATGATGTTCTAACAATCTGTCACATAGTTAGAAACGCACATTCATGAAGAATGACATTATACACCCACAAAACAATACTTCAATGTATCTCTCCTTACTAAGAGACCTAATTTAGGTCAATCATTGATAGTAGAGGTCACCCAGTTTTACTCTCAGAACAGAACGAATGCCTAAATGCCCCAGATCGGGGCTTCATGCACCTTTCCGATTGGCTCACTGTCTGGGTATTATTTACACCCAGTGATTGTTTACGTCACATTTATGTTTGTCTCAGACAACAACATTTGTATTTGCTTACAGATGAAAATGAGCAGTACAATAAAGTTTATCAATACAGCTACAGAGATCCTTCAACTAAGCCCATTTACGTTTTGAGGAGCACTCAACAGTTGATACAGAAGCTCAGAGTTAGATTTATGTTATCTCCTATACAATATTAACTTAGGGCTCTCATTAAATTTATGTTATCTCCTATACAATATTGACTTAGGGCTCTCATTAGATTTATGTTATCTCCTATACAATATTGACTTAGGGCTCTCATTAGATTTATGTTATCTCCTATACAATATTGACTTAGGGCTCTCAAGATTTATGATATATTTTCTACAATATTGACTTAGGGCTCTCATTGGATTTATGTTATCTCTTCTACAATATTGACTTAAGACTCTCATTAGATTTATGTTATCTGTTATACAATATTGACTTAGGACTCTAGTCAATCTGTATCACTGAAGCGTTACAGATTGTGCGATAGAAATGTAAATGTAATTTCCGATTGAGCCGACATATGCAGTGGTGTAAAGTACTTAAGGACAAATACTTTGAAGTACTACTTAAGTAGTTTTTTGGGATATCTGTATTTTACTATTAATATTTTTGACAATTCACACTCTTATCAAGATAACATCCCTGGTCTTGCCTCTGATTTGGCGGACTCACTAAACACAAACACCTACATACTTAGTTTGTAAATGATGCCTGAGCGTTGGAGTGTGTCACTGGCTTTCCATAAATAAATAAAAAACAAGAAAATGGTGCCTGGTTTGCTTAATATAAGGAATTTGAAATGATTTATACTTTCAAATATATATATTTAAAACCAAATACTTTTAGACTTTTACTAAAGTAGTATTTCACTGGGTGACTCACTTTTACTTGAGTAATTTTCTATTAAGGTATCTATAATTTCACTCAAGTATGACAATAAGTACTTGTTCCACCACTGGACATATGCAGCGTTTATCGTGAATGCAGTCTCTGCTAAACATTGCCTTTAAATTTCAATCAAACTGTAATGTTGAACTTCTGCGATATGGATTGAATAGCGCCCTTAATCACTATACTTTATCAGAGATAAGAGAGGGGACTTCTACTCTTCCTCAATGATGCATTTCTAATTATAAGCATTTCAGAATTGATATGAATAATTTTGGTAGGATTATGTTAAATACAGTGATTAATTTAGAAATAAAATAATCTGATGTAATTATAGGCCTAATAATAATAATGGATTGCTTTCACAAAGTGTTTCTCACTACGTCATGTGTAAAAATAAGTACAACATGATTATGCTCAGATGAATATAAAATAATCATATTTGTATGTATAAAGTATCTAGGTTAAGAATTGAGTTGGTTCATCTGTGGCACCATACCCTCTCCTCCCCAAGGCTGCAGCTCTGTCTGGGTTGCTCTGGATCAAAAACAAAATAGAAACGGTCCATTTTTAACACGGACTGTCTTGTGCCTTGACCAGAATAACATGAAGAACACAAGCAAGTTTTCTCCAGCGTTCTTCATCGTCATCAGTGGCAAAACTATGATTGAGCTTTTCCCTTAATGTTTACCAACAGTGTTTAGAGGTGTCATGATGACATCAGGATTGGCAGCGGAGAACATCCAAGCTCTTTGCTGCCTCTGTTACCAACCCTGTGCCAGGCAGTGGTGGCGCTGGTCAAAGGAGGACCCACTGATGCCCATTTTACGCAATATGTGGCATTGTTTCTCCAAATTTCTCAACAGACAAAAAAATATTGAAATGATATGCTTATTCTTTTGTTATTAAATAGGTTTCGGCTTAAATGCTTCCCTTACATTTTTAGGGCACACAGCTAATGTTTGTTCACATTTATTCAGCTCAATCATAGATGGTGTATTATTGGTGATGTGACTGGGCATGATGGTGAGCATAGAAAAGTGTTTGCTTAGTTCATTAGTTGATTGGCAACCCCCAGACAGAGCTAGTTCATATTCGTTATTCATGTTTGAAGCCTTGATCCCACATGCTGCTCCCTCAGAGGCTGAACCACCATCACATACACACTGATGGAGAGATGACAACACTAACACTAACTCAGATGTTCCACCAATGTTTTTGTTGAGGGGACACATTGCTGCCACGTACAGTATACACATGCCATATGCAAGATGTGTACAAGGCTGTCCTTTCACTCAATTAACGTGTTCACAAGGGACGAGACAAAGTTGTCCATTCACCTCTTTCATGTTTACACATAAGGGATAGGACAAAGTTGTCCTTCGTCCCCTTTCATGTTTACACATAAGGGATAGGACAAGGTTGTCCTTCGTCCCCTTTCATGTTTACACATAAGGGATAGAACAAGGTTGTCCTTCGTCCACTTTCATGTTTACACATAAGGGATAGGACAAGGTTGTCTTTTGTCCCGTTTCATGTTTACACATAAGGGATAGGACAAGGTTGTCCTTCGTCCCCTTTCATGTTTTCATGTTTTCAGGTTAAGTTGATCATCTGCGCTGTATTGTTATAAAAGGGCTCAGGCACCATGCGATGATAGGAGCTTGAAACACGGTCAAAGACATCATTATGATCCATAGCCATTGTGATATCCCCAGAACAGATGTAGGTACAGTGTAGCTATATACGGTCAACCAGCTTATCCCATAACTATCTCTTACAGTACTCTGAGTCTCAAGACAACTGATTTACAATATGATCTACAGGACTCGAATGCATTCATTCAGATGATTACTCAACAGCATGTTGACATACAGTAGCATACCCTAAGCAGTGATGTAATGGATCTGTACACCTCTTCAAATGACAAAGTGAATCGACAACCAAAAAGTTCACATTTCTGTGATGGGTGTTGTTTTGGGGAGATGTCAATGTTTCCCGTCGTCGTGTTGCAAAATAGCGTGATCAGTTTTAGTGCAAATAGAACAGAAACAGACACGGTGTATGAGTGGTCAGCCCCAATGGCGTTTTTGGGAGATGTGGTGAACGATGAGCGAACTGCCGTGACCCTCATCCTCCAACAACAAGTAGTAACCTCAAAATACAGTAGCCATGGAGTCTGGTCACACGAAGAGGTGATGAACGATTGCAAATAATTACAGGAAGTACTTAATCTTCTCTCTTCAACTCTTCAAATCATTTCAAAAAGTGCTAAGGGGGAGGGGGTGTACAATCCTCATTAGATTGTCATTATGTACATCTCTATGGAAGATTGATAAATGAAACATGAAGAGCATGGAAGTAACATTGCAGGTATACACATAGGAGGCCCCTTCCAGTTGTGGTGTTTATGTCAAACTCTTGATCTGTAGAATGAGTGGGGACCAATTAATCATCATTATCCCTGTTCGCCATCTCTTATCTCCTTTCATAAGAGCGTCCAGAATTCTCACGAGTCATCAAGCGGGCCTGGTTTTCAGCATTCATCTTCAACTTCTCTGATTGGTGGTATCAGACTGCTAGTGGATTTGTATTGGTTGACTTGGTTGGCCATGTGAGTGCTCATGGGCTTGATCTGAATGTTCCGTGGGTAGGCATTTTCTGGTTCATCTGTAAACCATTTCCTTTCTGCGGAGGGATGGGGCAGAAACAAAGTGTTAGTGTTGAATAATCCATACGGTGTCATGTTATATATTCCTGTCTCAGTTTAAGTAGCCGCCTTATATAGCATGAGGGATCATAGGTTTCAAGTCAGGTACTTCATTTCCTTCCAGGTAAAGTTATTTCAACGTTGGAGTGTGTGCATGTGGGTCTGTGTGAATGTAAGTGTGTGTGTGTTTCAGTCAACTTAGTGCTCAGGCAAGTGTGTTACAGCACAAGTGTTTGATGTTTTGAAACTATGCCTGAGGTGAAGCAAGATGTCTATCGCCTGAAACCACCGCAGAGTTATGAGTTCGAAACATGTCAATTTGAGGAGGTTTCAAGCGTACTCTACGAGAGGTATGATCTTTAGGTCATCAAATGTCTACAGTTCATGTTTGTATTATATGGTGTGTGATAGGCAACACTCTGTGGCTCCAGTTGATAGCGTTATACAGAATCCGGATTACAACATATTTCTATCACTTGAACAACATCTAATCACATTCAATAGGAAAGAATATGTGCAAACACACAAACCTCTGACAATGCAATTTGTCTCAAGTTGAAATAAAGCAAACAAAAAAAACATGATAAATGATACAAAATAGAGGCTCTGTCAGAAGAAAACAAAGAAAAAGCATAATCAGGTGAATTAGGGTGTGAAGGAGATAAAACAGAAAGGCAGGAGGAGCCAATGCAGAGATGGTCCTGGGCATGACAGGGAGAGGGCAGAGGCAGCGGCAGCCATTTTGCTATCCATTTGTCCAAAAGCAAAACTTAAACTGAGGCATGATGACTTATCCTTACAGGAAAATAACAGAAAGACTATAAAACCTCCCCTTGTCATAACAATTGCCACAGGGACAAAGTTATGATTAGAACCCCACATAAAGGTTGCTATTGTAATAGTAGGACATGCAGAATTGTTAACTTGCATACCTTGGCTCATTCTATTCATCCTTGTTGCACTTCAGAAAGAGAAGTAGGTAATCTAAGTAAGTGAGGTATTACAGTCTATACAAGGCAAATAACACGTCTCAAACACAATCACTGACCTGACTGGATTTCTTGCTGTTCTCTACAGTATGTAAACACTGAAAACTATGGCTATTTTCTAACGTAATCAAGGCCTCATTGACAAAATGTAAAATGCTATTTCAGTTTACGTCCTAAATTGACCCCAACCCTACTTGTCAGATGTTGCCTTAGCCCTGTTTATGTTTCTAGATACTGAACACCTACACTTCGCCTCCCGATGACACCATGTTTGAAAAGCATTGAAGGCAAATGCTAAGGGACATTTAAAATTACACTAAGACATTTCAGTTGGTCTGTTGTCTTTAAGCTTAAGAATGGACATTGATAAATGATCTATCACTGTTTAGGGAGTACTTAGTAGCATGATGTATTTTCTTACCATCAAAATCATATTCTCTGGGTAATTTTACAATTATTACTTCCTTATCATTTAATATAACTTAAATTATATATTATATTATGCAAAACACATCCAAATTTAAAACAGAACTAAAAAGAATCATTTGAGATGTAGAACTAGGACCATGGACATGCCATGTCTCAGAACAGACACAATAACCAGATAGATGTCAACACAGATGGTTTAATGACGTTTATCATGGACAATCATCTGGAACATCAGCTTCTCTGGTCAAAATGTGGTCATGTTGGGTAAAATGTTTAATCTACGTAAATCATGTTACATTCAATCCATAACCATGGCATGCTGTTGGTACGTACACTAACAAATAAGCAGGCTATACCAATATGAGTCAAAGTAAAAACATACTGTACAGTGCATTCAGAAAATATTCAGACCTCTTCACTTTTCCACATTCTGTTATGTTAAAGCCTTACTCTAAAATGGATCAAATCAAATCCTCAATCTACACATAGTACCCCATAATGACAAAGCCAAAACAGGCTTTTTATCATTTTTTGCAAATGTATTAAATATTAATAACAGAAATACCTTATTTACATAAGTATTCAGACCCTTTGCTATGAGACTCGAAGTTGAGCTCAGCTCAGCTGTTTCCATGGCTCATCCGTGAGATGTTTCTAGAACTTGAATGGAGTCCACCTGTGATAAATATAATTGATTGGACATGATTTGGAAAAGAACACACACTGTCCCACAGTTGACAGTGCCTGTCAGAGCAAAAACCAAGGTCGAAGGAATTGTCCGTAGAGCTCAGAGACAGGACTGTGTCGAGGCACAGATCTGGGGAAGGATTCCAAAAAATTTCTACAGCATTGAAGGTCCAAGAACACAGTGCCTCCATCATTCTTAAAAGGAAGAAGTTTGGAACAACCAAGACTCTTCCTGGACAGACGTAAGCCACTCCTCAGTAAACGGCACATGACAGCCCACTTGGAGTTTGCCAAAAGGGCACCTAAAGGACACTCAGACCATCAAAAACAAGATTCTCTGGTCTGATGAAACCAAGATTGAACTCTTTGCCTGAATGCCAAGCATTGTGTCTGGAGGAAACCTGGCACCATCCCTATGGTGAAGCATGGTGGTGACAGCATCATGCTGTTGGGATGTTTTTCAGCAGCACGAACTGGGAGACTAGTCAGGATCGAGGAAAAGATGAACGGAGCAAAGTACAGAGATCCTTGATGAAAACCACCTCCAGAGCACTCAGGACCTCAGACTGGAGCGAAGGTTCACCTTCCAACAGAACAATGACCCTAAGCACACAGCCAAGACAACGCAGGGGTGGCTTCGGGACAAGTCTCTGAATGTCCTTGAGTGGCCCAGCCAGAGCCCGGACTTGAACCCAATCGAACATCTCTAGAGAGACCTGAAAATAGCTGTGCAGCAGCACTCCCCATCCAACCTAACAGAGCTTGATAGGATCTACTGAGAAGAATGGGAGAAACTCCCCAAATACAGGTGTGCCAAGCTTGTAGCGTCATACCCAAGAAGACTCGAAGCTGTAAACACTGCCAAAGGTGCTTCAACAAAGTACTGAGTAAAAGGTCTGAATATGTATGTAAATGTAATATTTCAGGTTTGTGTTTTTTTTAAATGAGCAAAATGTCTAAACAACCCGTTTTTGGTTTGTCATTATGGGGTAGTGTGTGTAGATTGATGAGGGGGAAAAAAACAATTAAATTAATTTTAGAATAAGGCTGTAACGTAACAAAATGTGGAAAAAGTTTAAGGAGTCTGAATACTTTCCCGAGTGCACTGTACCGTGTCTTCTCGAGACAAAATGCCTGCCACGCCCGTCACCCGGCCTGGTACAAAGACAACATATGATTGTTTTAGAAAGACCTTTGTTCCTTGTCATCTTTCGGTGATATTTTGCGTTCTTAAAATAATGCTTAAATAAAGGTTCAATGAGGTCGAAGGAAATTTTTAAGACCGTTTGTCGGTGAAAACAATGCACATCAAAGTTTCCCCTTAGTTCCATTGATTGGATCATGGTACAGTAGCTATGGAGGCAGGCAGAGATGTCAGAGCAAGGACCACATGCTGATGGTTATGGAGCAAACATTGCACAAACATGACGTTGACATTGAGCACAAAATCTCAGAAACAAAACCCAAACCCCAATAAACATACAGACAGAGATAACTGACCAAACAGTGACACACACCTTTTGGCCACAACTCTACATAGACACAACACCCACAGGAAACTTTTGGGAACACAGACACACACACAGACACACAGACACACAGACACACAGACACACACACACAGACACACACAGACACACACACACACACACACACACACACACACACACACACACACACACACACACACACCTCCTCCACCTACTTCTGTTTGTGGCCAGCCTCCCGAGCCTTGCTGCTGCGGTTCTGGCGGTTGGTGGTGGGGATGGAGTGGACAGACGAGCTCTTTTTGCTGGAGGAATGGGAGGAGTGGGAGCTGTGGGAAAGGCTGGTCCGAGACTGGCCCGCATTGTGGTCAAACTGCATCAGACAGAAGATCAGGTCTGTGGGGACCAACTCAAACTCATACGGAGGGTTGGTGATCACATACCTGTATAAAGGAAAGGATAGGAGTTGGTAGAAAACAGAACAATACTGATTAGTCAATGTATAATTAAGCAATAAGGCCAGGGGAGGGGGGGGGGGGTGTATATGGCCAATATACCATGGCTAAGGGCAGTTCTTAGGCTCAACGTAATGTAGAGTGCCTGAATACAGCCCTTGGCCATGGTACAGTGCATTCAGATACCTTCACATGTTGTTACGTTACAGCCTTTTTCTAAAATGTATTAAATCAATCTTTTTCCTCATCAATCTACACACAAATGCCAAAGAAAAAACATCCTGTTCATTTTTTTTGCATATTTAGCGATTACAGCCTTGAGTCTTCTTGGGTATGACACTACAAGCTCGGCACACCTGTATTTGGGGAGTTTCTCCCATTCTTCTCTGGAGATCCTCTCAAACTCCCGTTGGACGGGGAGCGTCGTTGCACAGCTATTTTTAGGTCTCTCCAGAGATGTTTGATCGGGTTCAAGTCCAGGCTCTGGCTAGGCCACTCAAGGACATTCAAAGACTCCTGCCACTCCTACGTTGTCCTTGCTGTGTGCTTAGAGTTGTTTTCCTGTTGGAAGGTGAAAGGTGAACCTTCGCCCCAGTCTGAGGTCCTGAGAACTCTGGAGTAGGTTTTCATCAAGGATCTCTCTGTACTTTGCTCCGTTCATCTTTCCCTCGATCCTGACTAGTCTTCCAGTACCTGTTGATGAAAACATCCCCACAGCAAGAAGCTGCCACCACCATGCTTCACGGTACGGATGGTGCCAGGTTTCCTCCAGACGTGACGCTTGGCATTCAGGCCAAAGAGTTCAATTTTGATTTCATCAGACCAGAGAATCTTGTTTCTCATGGTCTTGAGAGTCCTTTACGTGCCTTTTGGCAAATTCCAAGCAGGCTGTTATGTGCCTTTTACTGAGGAGTGGGTTCTGTCTGGCCACTCTACCATAAAGGCCTGATTGGTGGAATGCTGCAGAGATGGGTGTCCTTCTGGAAGGTTCTCCCATCTCCACAAAGGTACTCTAGAGCTCTGTCAGAGTGACCAATGGGTTCTTATCACCTCCCTGACCAAGGCCCTTCTCCCCCGATTGCTCAGTTTGGCCGGGTGGCCAGCTCTAGGAAGAGTCTTGGTGGTTCCAAACTAACAAAATGTGGAAGAGGTGAAGGGGTCTGAAGACTTTCTGAATGTACTGTACATTGGCCATATACCACAAACCCCGAGGTGCCTTATTGCTATTATAAACTGGTTACCAACGTAATTAGAGCAGTAAAGAAAACCTTTTGTCATACAGCCCAACAAAAAAAAATACATCACAGAAAGCTAATGTGGCGTGGTTGAAAACTAATCAGTTACAAGATTTCAAAGCAGATTTATTTCAAATTAAAAATGTTCTGTGTTAGAGGCATGAAGTCGAAATGCATCTAGTTTGTAGAGTTATCTAATCACATAAGTGTCTACGATAAACAGTATAATATAATCACATAACTGCTAATATTATAATGGGAAACAGCTGATGTTGTTACACCTTGACAAGTGAGATGGGTGGATGTAACACTGACTGTCTCACCGTTTGGTACACTGGCTAGGTGTGGCAAGGTGAGCGTCTCTCAATCTGTAGATTCCGAAGCACAACATGTTGTATGTCTTCAATGCTTTACAGAACAAATCTCCATAGCAACCACCATCCTGGAAAACAACAAACGGCAAATCAAAAACAACATCAGGGTGTGTTGGCTTATAAAGTGCAATCATTTGTCTAAATTACAAAATAATGCAAGTTTTTTTAAATGTCAAACTGCAGTGCCCTGGATACATCCTGCTGTATGTTTTGGGGAAAGAGACCTTCTTCATTCCAGAACACACACACAGCAATGCTGGGACGAAAAACCGAAGCATTTTGCTTACGTTGGTAATTTTAGGTGATTTGGCTACACAACATTCCTGTAGATTGTGAGGTTATTTTCCTGACACCACACTCCGAGGGCCCTCACCTCCTCCCTGTAGGCCGTTTCGTCGTTGTTGGTAATCAAGCCTACCACTTTGCGGACGACACAACAGTGGTAGGCTTGATTACCAACAACGACGAGACGGCCTACAGGGAGGAGGTGAGGGCCCTCGGAGTGTGGTGTCAGGAAAATAACCTCACACTCAACGTCAACAAAACTAAGGAGATGATTGTGGACTTCAGGAAACAGCAGAGGGAACACCCCCCTATCCACATCGATGGAACAGTAGGGGAGAGGGTAGCAAGTTTTAAGTTCCTCGGCATACACATCACAGACAAACTGAATTGGTCCACTCACACAGACAGCATTGTGAAGAAGGCGCAGCAGCGCCTCTTCAACCTCAGGAGGCTGAAGAAATTCGGCTTGTCACCAAAAGCACTCACAAACTTCTACAGATGCACAATCGAGAGCATCCTGGCGGGCTGTATCACCGCCTGGTATGGCAACTGCTCCGCCCTCAACCGTAAGGCTCTCCAGAGGGTAGTGAGGTCTGCACAACGCATCACCGGGGGCAAACTACCTGCCCTCCAGGACACCTACACCACCCGATGTCACAGGAAGGCCATAAAGATCATCAAGGACATCAACCACTCGAGCCACTGCCTGTTCACCCCGCTATCATCCAGAAGGCGAGGTCAGTACAGGTGCATCAAAGCTGAGACCGAGAGACTGAAAAACAGCTTCTATCTCAAGGCCATCAGACTGTTAAACAGCCACCACTAACACTGAGTGGCTGCTGCCAACACACTGACACTGACTCAACTCCAGCCACTTTAATAATGGGAATTGATGGGAAATGATGTAAATATATCACTAGCCACTTTAAACAATGCTACCTTATGTAATGTTACTTACCCTACATTATTCATCTCATATGCATACGTATATACTGTACTCTATATCATCGACTGTATCCTTATGTAATACATGTATCACTAGCCACTTTAACTATGCCACTTTGTTTACATACTCATCTCATATGTATATACTGTACTCGATACCATCTACTGTATCTTGCCTATGCCGCTCTGTACCATCATTCATTCATATATCCTTATGTACATATTCTTTATCCTCTTACACTGTGTATAAGACCGTAGTTTTGGAATTGTTAGTTAGATTACTTGTTGGTTATTACTGCATTGTCGGAACTAGAAGCACAAGCATTTCGCTACACTCGCATTAACATCTGCTAACCATGTGTATGTGACAAATAAAATTAGATTTGATTTGATTTGTTCTAGAACCATTATTTGGTCAACAGTAATAGCCTATGCATTATGGTGATTCCTGCTCTGCAAGTATATGCCTGTCACCGTTTCGCTGTTGACAGCTGACTCTCCCTCCCTCTCCCCACTGTGTGCATGGAGGAGGGAGAGACGCATTCTGACAAGCACAAGCATATGGCCGTTGCTCAAAATCCTATTATAGGAAAAATACAGTTTTCAAAGTAACTACTGTTGTTCTAGTTACTCTTATATTGAGTTCATGGCACCACTTTACACCGGGAGTAGGCTTTAGTGTAGTAAGGTTTTGTTGCATCGCGGGCCGGAGAGCGTCATTTGCAGTGAATAGGCCTGTATCCTAGGGCTGGAAAGTCTTTAAAGGACATGAGCTACATTTAATGACAGATGAATCAATTAGCCTAATAATTCTAGCTAAGGGTTTTGAGTTCCCACTTCCTCGGGTGGTGTATAATACAGCCTATAGGTCAATAAGCATAAAGACGTCGGGAAATTCTCTGAAGAGACTAAATGAAATCTGATCATTCTGGAGGTTGCACATCAAAATATCAATCATGCATTTCCTGGATATGTTAGATGAAATAGCTGACTTTTTGAATCATAGGCTACCATCTCAGCTGTCTTATTTGGACTGGAAAAAAACTATTCTAGAGCCCTGCTGCTTGTAAAGTAACTGTCCATAGAATAAAATAAATGATTGCTGTATTTGTTGTTATCGAGCAAAACAGTTACATTTATCGCGATATTACTTTTTGTCCATATCGCCCAGCTCTAGCACCTCCCTCCAAAATAATTTTTTATTATTTATCGTTATAGCACAAAATGTGTCAATTTACCGCAATATGGATTTTTTTCCATATCACCCAGCTCTAACATACACACACTCCAGAACCCTCCTTCCTCCTCCTTAGCAGAGCACCCTTTGCGTGTTCTCTGTTCTTCACTTTGTATTAAGTGCCGCAAGGAGCCAAGCATGCGGGATGGGTGCTGCTGTCGAGTGCCAAAACCTGTCAGCTCCATTTAAACATTCGCTTACCCCCAAGTCGGCAAAGGGCCCATCGTACAGGGCCAGTTGGGCAACACGACACCTGTCTCGGTTGGCCAGTGTCTGTGGCGTGCTGTAGCCCCCTTGCAGGGCGTTCTCCTCAGCCAGTAGAGCCTCTAGCTCTGGGGTGGCTCCCCCAGTCACCAGCGTCCGGATCAGGGTGAGGATATTATCGTTGAAGTATGTCTGCAGAGATAAAAGGATGTGAGATCCGTAAGTAAGGAGACACCATTAGAGCCACAACGGTAGAGGATATGTGGCGGAGAGGGTTTGAGATGGAGAAGGGGGAGATAAGGGGGAAGGGATGGAGAAGGGGGGATAAGGGGGAAGAGGGGAGAGATGGTGGCGATAAGGGGAGAGATAGAAAAGGGGGAGAGGGGTGAAGAGGGGAGAGATGTGGAGATAAGATGGGGAAGAAGGAAGAGAAGGGGGAGAGGGGAGAAATGGGGTGGGGAAGAGGGGAGAGATTGGATGGGTGAAGGGGGGAGAGATGGAGAAGGGGGAGAGGGGAGAGATGGAGAAGGGGGAGAGGGGAAAGATGGGCTGGGGAGAGGGGAGAGATGGGGTGGGGAAGAGGGGAGAGATGGAGAAGGGAAGAGGGGAGAGATGGGATGGGGAAGAGGGGAGAGATGGGATGGGTGAAGAAGGGAGAGATGGGATGGGTGAAGAGGGGAGAGATGGGATGGGAAAGCGGGGAGAGATGGAGAAGGGGAGAGGGGAGAGATGGGATGGGGAAGAGGGGAGAGATTGGATGGGTGAAGAGGGGAGAGATGGGATGGGTGAAGAGGGGAGAGATGGGATGGGAGAGAGGGGAGAGATGGAGAAGGGGGAGAGGGGAGAGATTGGGTGGGTGAAGAGGGGAGAGATGGGATGGGTGAAGAGGGGAGAGATGGGATGGGTGAAGAGGGGGTAGATGGATAAGGGGGAGAGGAGAGAGATAGAGAAGGGGGAGAGATGGGATGGGGAAGAGGGGAGCGATGGAGAAGGGAAGAGGGGAGAGATGGGATGGGGGAAGAGGGGAGAGATGGGATGGTGAAGAGGGGAGAGATGGGATGGTGAAGAGGGGAGAGATGGGAAGGGGAGAGAGAGGGAAGAGGAAAAGGGGAGAGATGGAGAAGGGGAAAAGGGGAGGGATGGGATGGGTGAAGAGGGGAGAGATGGGGAAGAGGGGAGAGAGAGGGAAAGAGAGAGAGAGAGAGGGTGGAAAGGGAAAGGGGGATACCAAGTCAGCTGTACAACTGAGTGCCTTCAACTGAAATGTGTCTTCCGCATTTAACCCAACCCCTCTGAATCAGAGAGGTGCGGGGGGCTGCCTTAATCGGCAGTGGGTGGGAGAGAGAGAGCGAGAGCGAGAGACATCACAGAACATGTGGTAGTGAGCTCCTCTCTCTCTCATTGTTGAAAGATGAAAGTGTTTTTTTGGACCTTGATGGCCCACCTTTGCATGTCAAATGTGCCATTAGAGGGAACCTCAGCACTTACCTTGTTAAAAGATCTAATAAGCTCCTTGAAAGTTTGTTTCGTGACACTTTATATGAGGAGTGGTGGCAACAACTTCCCTTTTGATGTCATTGGAGCTGGCAGCGCTGTCTGATCAATGTGGCATTTCATTTACTAACTTCTGCCTACTCCGTAATGCTGCTGCGCTGAGCAGAGCATCTTATCTGACACATCCATATCCGTTAAGTCTAACCCTTTCCTTAACTTTGAGAGGCTGTGTCTGTCTGTCTGTGTGTCTGTCTGCATGTCTGTCTGTCTGTCTGTCTGTCTGTCTGTGTGTCTGTCTGTCTGCGTGCGCGTCTGTCTGTCTGTTTGTCTGTGTGTCTGTCTGTGTGTCTGTCTGTCTGCGTGCGCGTCTGCATGTGTGTCTGTCTGTGTGTCTGTCTGTGTGTCTGTCCGTGTGTCTGTGTGTCTGTCTGTGTGTCTGTGTGTCTGTCTGTGTGTCTGTCTGTCTGTCTGTCTGTCTGTCTGCGTGTCTGTCTGTCTGTCTGTCTGTGTGTCTGTCTGTGTGTCTGTCTGTCTGCGTGCGCGTCTGCATGTGTGTCTGTATGTCTGTCTGTCTGTCTGTCTGTCTGTCTGTCTGTCTGTGTGTCTGTCTGTGTGTCTGTCTGTCTGTCTGTCTGTCTGTCTGCGTGTCTGTCTGTCTGTCTGCGTGTCTGTCTGTCTGTCTGTCTGTGTGTCTGTCTGTGTGTCTGTCTGTCTGCGTGCGCGTCTGCATGTGTGTCTGTATGTCTGTCTGTGTGTCTGTGTGTCTGTCTGTCTGTCTGTGTGTCTGTGTGTCTGTCTGTCTGTCTGTCTGTCTGTCTGTCTGTCTGCGTGTCTGTCTGTCTGTCTGTCTGTCTGCGTGTCTGTCTGCGTGTCTGTCTGTCTGTCTGTGTGTCTGTCTGTGTGTCTGTCTGCATGTCTGTCTGTCTGTCTGTCTGTGTGTCTGTCTGTCTGTCTGCGTGCGCGTCTGTCTGTTTGTCTGTGTGTCTGTCTGTCTGCGTGCGCGTCTGCATGTGTGTCTGTCTGTGTGTCTGTCTGTGTGTCTGTCCGTGTGTCTGTGTGTCTGTCTGTGTGTCTGTGTGTCTGTCTGTGTGTCTGTCTGTCTGTCTGTCTGTCTGTCTGCGTGTCTGTCTGTCTGTCTGTCTGTGTGTCTGTCTGTGTGTATGTCTGTCTGCGTGCGCGTCTGCATGTGTGTCTGTATGTCTGTCTGTCTGTCTGTCTGTCTGTGTGTCTGTCTGTCTGTCTGTCTGTCTGTCTGTCTGTCTGCGTGTCTGTCTGTCTGTCTGTCTGTGTGTCTGTCTGTGTGTCTGTCTGTCTGCGTGCGCGTCTGCATGTGTGTCTGTATGTCTGTCTGTGTGTCTGTCTGTCTGTGTGTCTGTGTGTCTGTCTGTCTGTCTGTCTGTCTGTCTGTCTGCGTGTCTGTCTGTCTGTCTGCGTGTCTGTCTGTCTGTCTGTCTGTGTGTCTGTGTGTCTGTCTGTGTGTCTGTCTGTCTGCGTGCGCGTCTGCATGTGTGTCTGTATGTCTGTCTGTCTGTCTGTCTGTCTGTCTGTCTGTCTGTCTGTTTCTGTGTGTGTGTGTGTGTGTGACTTCAAATTTGCTTCCAAAAAGTGCATTAGATCTGCAGTGTTTTGAAATGCATCTTTGCTACGTTTCACACTTATTTAAACCAAAAGCATCTTCAATTCAACAGCCAGCTTTAGAGACAGCAGACATGGGTGCAGGTGAGTAGACACTACCAAGTATACACTACCAATTATACAGTACATAGTATACAGTACTTAGTTACGACCTTTAAACTACTTTGTTTAAAGACCGTATGCACGTCTTACAGTAAACCCACTATCTGTGCCTTGTCTTGTGGTTGCTGACATCTTGTACGCAACACTGGACTGACTCCTAACTGACTGTGTTCAAACCAATCAATTTTAGCCCTTGACTGCTGCATGTTGCAACTGCAACAAGATGCAACTTTTAATCTCTAAAAATGCTGCTTCACCCTACGGTCTTAACAGCCACTAGCCTATGTAAATAAAATAGGGATTAAAATATGGATAGAAAATATTTATAAATATGGATGAAATATAGACTGTTCACAAAAAAGATAATTTTGGTACTGGATTATGCGATAAACTTCTACCTAGTACATGTCAAACTAAAGTAACATGTCAGACTACCTAGTAACATGTCAGACTACCTAGTAACATGTCAGACTACCTAGTAACATGTCGGACTACCTAGTAACATGTCAGACTACCTAGTAACATGTCAGACTACCTAGTAACATGTCAGACTACCTAGTAACATGTCAGACTACCTAGTAACATGTCAGACTACCTAGTAACATGTCGGACTACCTAGTAACATGTCAGACTACCTAGTAACATGTCAGACTACCTAGTAACATGTCGGACTACCTAGTAACATGTCAGACTACCTAGTAACATGTCAGACTACCTAGTAACATGTCGGACTACCTAGTAACATGTCGGACTACCTAGTAACATGTCGGACTACCTAGTAACATGTCAGACTACCTAGTAACATGTCGGACTACCTAGTAACATGTCAGACCACCTAGTAACATGTCAGACTACCTAGTAACATGTCAGACTACCTAGTAACATGTCGGACTACCTAGTAACATGTCGGACTACCTAGTAACATGTCAGACTACCTAGTAACATGTCAGACTACCTAGTAACATGTCGGACTAAATAAAATGAAAAAAAGTGCCAAAAAGGTCAAGTGCATACTAAGAACTGTGTAAATTGAGTAGCGTATACTTAGTAATGTCTACTCACTGCACTCATGAGAGAGTCCAGCACGCTGACAGCGAAGGCGGTTCCACAGGCGAAGGGCTGCGTCAGGTACAGCTCTGTGTCCGGGTCGTCGTCATCATCTTGGTCCAAGAACTGAACGTTGGAGTCGTTCACTGAGAGAAGGGAGACCCAAAACAGAGTCAGAGCGAGACAGAGGCCAAGGAGGGCACAGCACGCCAAACACACACCTGAGGACTTGAGAAGTAGAGAATCGCTGGGTGACATAGCTAGGGCAGGGGTTCCCAAACTTTTTTTGTTGGTGGTTTTGAGTCAACATGAGCCAGTATTCCTTTTTACTTGACTTACGACCCCAAGTCTTAGGCCCTGACCCAAACAGAATCATTCACTTTATTGGCTCCTTCAAAGACTCAATAGCATATATTCTCAACTGTCTCATGTCTTTAGGTATAGAAAAGGTAGTGATGTCTGAACCAAAGCGTTATGGATTTGGCATTCATTGTAGATGCACAGTACAATCCGTCATCAACAAACCATTTCTGCAGTTTTGAATCACATTCAAGACATGGGTTTTACCTAGGTGTGTGAAGCACACCTCATTCCACCATATTGTGGATGTTGAGGTGAGAAGATCATGCATGTAATGTAACATGCATTCTGGAGCTTCGTTGATATCTCAGCTAAGAACTGAAAGTGAAATTATTATTTAAAACAACAATAAAAATATATATAAAGCTGTGTGGTAAATTCACATAGGCACAGTCTGCTTTTAGAGATCAAAGTTATACTACACTCTGAACTGTTAAGGATGAAACAAGTTCAAATCATAAAGGGCCAGGGTTGAAAAGTCTCTATGTTCTGTCTAGAATACTGCTAACCAGAGGACAAGATCAAGAAGAAAAAATGTAAAAACAAACTTCTTTAAAAGCATTTGTAAAGATGCCTTTCCCTAATAGAACAGACTTTAGCCTCAGATGTGAGGATCTGCTTGCTAGTGCCAGTGGACAAGAGCCTGAGATACAACTGTATTTGAAAAGCGCTTGACAACACAAGCCTTTCTTTGACCCCTTCAACATGAAGGCTTGAGGTCTGGTAGAAAGAAAAAAAGACACAAAAACATCAACAACTAAACAGCTTAAAGGGAACATTTGAGCTGTAGTTGTACGTTTTTTTCCAATCTGATTTCTTCCCAGGCTTCCTCTGTGCTGCGGAGGAACAGACATGTCAGTCAACCAGACAAGCGGGCTGATGATGCAAACAGGCCCAGGCTAAGGAGACTGAACCGGGGGGTAGTGGGGTGTAGAGGGGTGGGTGTAGAGTCTGGTGGTCGGGGGTGGTGGGTGTGATATGAAAACAGCCATAAGGACAGACCGAGCAACTATCCAAGTGCAAGAGCGATGCTTTGAGAAAAGAATGCATGGAAAAAAATAAAAACACCACAGAAAAAAAACTTTCTATAAAAAAAGGCCAAAACGAGACAGTAAATGTTCCACCAGAAACAGAGAACAAAAAATGTAATTGTGTTCAAAGTGAAGCCGTGGGAGCAGTCAGCGAGGGCCTCGGCTGTAGCCTGATAGATCAAGACAAGTGGATGAAGAAAGGAGAGACAGTGAGAGGGAGAGAGAATTGCTTTGGCAATGTAAACATATGTTTCCCATGCCAATAAAGCCCCTTAAATTGAAATTGAATTGAGAATGTGAGAGAGTTAGAGAGAAAAAAAGAAAGAGAGTAAGCGAGAGGTGAGAGAGAGTGTGAGCGAGAGAGGTGACAGGCAGACAGGCAGACAGACAGAACTAAAGATCGGACGGCAGCGAGCAGAGGACAAAGGCCTGGCTTACCCAGCTCAGTTATCATTTGTATGTTGATTCCAAGTTTTTTTTCCTGACTGAATGAAACCAAAGGCAGTATTTTGCCAGGTTTAGCTAACGACAGTAAGACAGTGTGGAGCAGAGGGGGGAGAGATAGGGTCATTATTGGAACAGCTTCAAAGAGCAGAGAAAAAGACACGCAGCCTGAGACCAGTCATCAGGATTAGACAGACTGAAGCTGGTGTAGGTAAAGGTAGCCATGACATGCAACTACAGCACAAGAGAGGGACAGATGTGGCTGAACCACTAAAACATTAAAACACAAAGGGGTTACAGATATTGTATACATAAAGTGACTTTAGGTGACGTTGTCCATTTGACTCGACTATGGTAAAGTAAAGTGACAACATTGACACGACAACTACAGTGTATAGTTCCACAGAGACGGATGTTTACTGCTTGACCTCCTCTCTACGCCCAGGGAGGAGGACGACAATGTTAGTGATTGTAATATTATCTACTTAATAGCCAGGGCCTGACTAAATCTGGAGGAGAAATGAATCTAAATCAAACATAGAAGAAATTATATTAAATCAAGCATACTGTAGCTGGGGAATTTATTGAAATCAAATACAGCAAGACAAAAACAAACAGCTACACTTGATTTGTTGATTACATATGTAGTACTCAAGAACATAGAGAGAGAGAGGCAAAACAATGTTGATACAGCTTCCTGTCCCTGTGTCTCTCCCCGTCTCGGTCTGTGTCTCTCCCCGTCTCAGTCTGTCTCTCCCCGTCTCTGTCTCTGTCTCTCCCCGTCTCTGTCTCTGTCTGTGTCTCTCCCCGTCTCTGTCTGTGTCTCTCCCCGTCTCTGTCTGTGTCTCTCCCCGTCTCTGTCTGTGTCTCTCCCCGTCTCAGTCTGTGTCCCTCCCCGTCTATGTCTGTGTCTCTCCCCGTCTCTGTCTGTCTCTCTCTCCGTCTCCCCGTCTCTGTCTGTGTCTCTCCCCGTCTCTCTCCCCGTCTCCACTACTCTGTCTGTGTCTCTCCCCGTCTCTGTCTGTGTCTCTCCCCATCTCTGTCTGTGTCTCTCCCCGTCTCTGTCTGTGTCTCTCCCCGTCTCTGTCTGTGTCTCTCCCCGTCTCTGTCTGTGTCTCTCCCCGTCTCTGTGTCTCTCCCAGTCTCTGTCTGTGTCTCTCACAGTCTATGTCTGTGTCTCTCCCCGTCTCTGTCTGTGTCTCTCCCCGTCTCTGTCTGTGTCTCTCCCCGTCTCTGTCTGTGTCTCTCCCCGTCTCTGTCTGTGTCTCTCCCCGTCTCTGTCTGTGTCCCTCCCCGTCTCTGTCTGTGTCCCTCCCCGTCTCTTTCTGTGTCTCTCCCCGTCTCTGTCTGTGTCTCTCCCCATCTCTGTCTGTGTCAGAGGGGATAGAGTGGTGGGTCTCTAGTGCTTTAGTCAGAGGGGATAGAGTGGTGGGTCTCTAGTGCTTTAGTCAGAGGGGATAGAGTGGTGGGTCTCTAGTGCTTTAGTCAGAGGGGATAGAGTGGTGGGTCTCTAGTGCTTTAGTCAGAGGGGATAGAGTGGTGGGTCTCTAGTGCTTTAGTCAGAGGGGATAGAGTGGTGGGTCTCTAGTGCTTTAGTCAGAGGGGATAGAGTGGTGGGTCTCTAGTGCTTTAGTCAGAGGGGATAGAGTGGTGGGTCTCTGGCGCTGTAGTCAGAAGGGATAGAGTGGTGGGTCTCTAGTGCTTTAGTCAGAGGGGATGGAGTGGTGGGTCTCTAGTGCTTTAGTCAGAGGGGATAGAGTGGTGGGTCTCTAGTGCTTTAGTCAGAGGGGATAGAGTGGTGGGTCTCTAGTGCTTTAGTCAGAGGGGATAGTGGTTCTAGCGAACCTTGTCTCTAGTCATTTAGAATCCCTCAGAGACGTAAAACTTGCATGAGTCCCCTGGACCACAGAGAATATTAGAGAATATAGCCAGCACCATTGTTATTATTAAATGGACCCATTATGCTACTGTGGCACTTTTTTTTAGCTTCCTCTCACTCTCATTTGACTCTCTCCCTCCCTCTCAATCAGGCAGTTAATGGACTAATGGTACATAGACAAAGTGAGTGTTCTGACTTTGTAATGAGACATCTCAGCTAGAGCTTCCACAAAGAGAGGGACATTTGAAATGACCACAATTGCTCAGCTTTGCATTTAGCTCCACACAAATCTCAGGCCAAAGTCGCTAATCATTAGCATCAATATATCGCTAGAATTAGTCATCACAGCCATAGAAAATTAAGAGTTTCGCCAACTACCCTCCACATTGGTCACCAAACGTTCCACAACAACATTCAAACTTGCATTCTAACCAGAATGCAAAAGAATGTCCACCGAACTGTTGAAGGCAACATGGCGATCCTGAAGATGCTAAATCTCTAAATCAGTTGGCCAAACTCTGTGTACAATTTCACAGTATTTCCCCAACAGGCAAAACTGGTATAAATAACATCACAACAACCAGAAAGTGGTTGAAATGACATAATATTGACATCCTATAGAGCTGTTTTGCCCGCTATCGTTAGTGAATGGTCAGCTGGTGTGTGTTTCTCACCTAGTTCAGTGATGATGGGGATGTTGGCGCCAGTGGTGACGGAGGCCTGGCGTGCTAAACCATGTACTGGACTGCTGTCTGGAGAGGACCGGTCCATTCCAGGAGGCGTGAAACCTACACAGAGCACAAAAAGAAAGACACACCAAACCATTGAAATGTACAGACACAGAGATACACACAAAACCATTGCAAACCTATAGACACAGAGATACACACAAAACCATTGAAAACCTATAGACACAGAGATACACACAAAACCATTGAAAACCTATAGACACAGAGATACACACAAAACCATTGAAACGTATAGATACAGAGATACACACAAAACCATTAATACGTACAGAGAGATACACACAAAACCATTAATACGTACAGAGAGATACACACAAAACCATTGAAACGTATAGATACATAGATACACACAAAACCATTGAAACCTACAGACGCAGAGATACACACAAAACCATTGAAAACCTATAGACACAGAGAGATACACACAAAACCATTAATACGTACAGAGAGATACACACAAAACCATTGAAACGTATAGATACAGAGATACACATTAATACCACACTGATCACACATTAATACCACACTAATCTCACATTAATACAACACTGATCTCACATTAATATCGCACATTAATACCACACTGATCACACATTAATACCACACTGATCTCACATTAATACCACACTGATCACACATTAATACAACACTGATCACACATTAATACCACACTGATCACACATCAATACCACACTGATCACGCATTAATACCACACTGATCACACATTAATACAACACTGATCACACATTAATACCACCCTGATCACACATTAATACCACACTGATCACACAATAATACCACACTAATACAACACTGATCACACATTAATACAACACTGATCACACATTAATACCACGCTGATCACACATTAATACAACACTGATCACACAATAATACCACACTGATCACACATTAATACAACACTGATCACACATTAATACCACACTGATCACACATTAATACCACACTGATCACACATTAATACCACACTGATCACACATTAATATCGCACATTAATACCACACTGATCACACATTAATACCACACTGATCACACATTAATACCACACTGATCACACATTAATACCACACTGATCTCACATTAATATCGCACATTAATACCACACTGATCACACATTAATACCACACTGATCTCACATTAATATCGCACATTAATACCACACTGATCACACATTAATACCACACTGATCTCACATTAATACCACACTGATCACACATTAATACCACACTGATCACACATTAATACCACACTGATCACACAATAATACCACACTAATACAACACTGATCACACATTAATACAACACTGATCACACATTAATACCACACTGATCACACATTAATACCACACTGATCACACAATAATACCACACTAATCTCACATTAATACAACACTGATCTCACATTAATATCGCACATTAATACCACACTGATCTCACATTAATACCACCCTGATCTCACATTAATACCACACTGATCACACATTAATACAACACTGATCTCACATTAATACCACACTGATCACACATTAATACAACACTGATCTCACATTAATACCACACTGATCACACATTAACACCACACTAATCTCACATTAATACCACACTGATCACACATTAATACCACACTGATCACACATTAATACCACACTGATCTCACAATAATACCACACTAATCTCACATTAATACAACACTGATCTCACATTAATATCGCACATTAATACCACACTGATCTCACATTAATACCACCCTGATCTCACATTAATACCACACTGATCACACATTAATACAACACTGATCTCACATTAATACCACACTGATCACACATTAACACCACACTAATCTCACATTAATACCACACTGATCACACATTAATACCACACTGATCACACATTAATACCACACTGATCTCACATTAATACCACACTGATCACACATTAATACCACACTGATCACACATTAATACCACACTGATATCACAATAATATAATTTCACAAATCATTTACCACATGTTTGGTGATTGAAAAGGTTATACATAATTTTGAGAAGAGAAAAACTAAACTATAATCGAGAACAACAATAAAACATTAAAATAAGAACACTAAGTTGATCGGACTATGTAATGCACAGTTAGTGTCTGTCACATGCCACTATTAGTTGGTTACACTACACTATTCAGCAAAAGCTGCTGGGCTTACTGAGAATGAAAAGATGTGAAGAGGGGGAGGGAGGGTGATGGTAAAATGATGCAGGCGCTTCCTAAAAATGTCAATATAGATATTGTGCTTTTAGGGGTCATCTGAGAGACATATTTAGCATTCACATCCTTCCATCAACCTGCCTGCCATCCATAAATGTTATATGTGCTTCATGTTGTTACCATAAAATTGGCGAAGTGGATCCTGAAAACCTTTTATCAGGAAAATAGAGGTGCGATTCCCGACCATGAAATACAAAAGGGGCGAGTGACAAGGGCATGAATTCCCATGACTTCACATTTTTGCATTTCCTTAAAGTGACAAGTAAACACCTGAAATCAGTAATGCTAGATGCATAATGCATTACCTGTATTGTGACATCCATCATTTAGTGCCGACTAAAGCAAAACCCACCTTATAGTTTTACAGTACAGCAGTGACAAAACATAATGCATGATGGGAATATATTCAGGTCACAAAGTTTCAGGGGGGGTGGGGGGGGGTCATTTTCTGGCATGGATCTTTTCATCCTCCTCACCATAGAGGACACACCAGTTCTGCATTCATCACAAACTTAAGGCTGAACTGAAAAATCCACACCCTTGTTACGCCAGTTACTGACACTGGGAAGAGGCAAGGTTTGACAATCTGTAGCAGTCAGACTGGAAGCTCACTCAGAGTACGCTTCATATCTATAAAATAGGACATTTATATCTCTAGAGAGTGACAACTGGGTTTTGGATATTGCCTGTAAAAAACATTATTTTTCCACTATCAGTGTAAACAAGCAGTCCAGTATCTAATTGTGAAAGTACTCTGACAATAGATACAGGGAAGTTTTTCAAACGTGTAAAAATCAGTTGGGCTGCAAGCGACAAAGTTAAATGAAGAAAATGGGAGAGTTGTACACAGATCATTGATTATCAGTCAGATAGTATATACTGTATGAGTGGATTCATTATAATGGTTTGAATGCATTTGGTAAAAAATCTTCTAGAACTTACAAACAAGAGGGGAATAGATTTTCTCACAAAATAAAATGTTTTACGGCTCCCTGTCACAGAGAAGCAAATGCAAGGGTGTGTGAATGTGTGTGTGTATATATTTGTGTATGTGTGTGTGTGTGTGTGTATATTTGTGTATGTGTGTGTGTGCGCATCTGATATGGACCCCCACCTCCACCGCTCTCAGGCCCCAGGCACAACTTAGCTCTGCGGTCTACAGACTACATCCTACCGTAGACCTCGGCCATGTGAACGTCTCCCCAGCAATACATCTCCTTACTTATTAATGTGCACCTTGTTTACATTTCACACCCCACATCTGAATAGATTTTCTGAGAGGAAGGAATCCACAGAGCAAAACACTATTAAATAGTACCCCTGTGTGTGTGTGTTTCAAGTTTTATTAGTTGTATCACTTCATATTTGTTGCCAAACCCACTGGCTCCAGGTCATCTATAAGTCTCACTGGTCACCATAGCAGCACCCACCCGTAGCAGGCGCTCCAGCAGGAATATTTCATTTCTTTTATTTCTGCTGCCAATGACTGGAACGAATTGCAAAAATCACTGAAGCTGGAGACTTATATCTCCCTCACTAACTTTAAGCATCAGCTGTCAGAGCAGCTTACCGATCATTGCACCTGTACATAGCCCATCTGTAAATAGCCCCCCCAACTATCTCATCCCCATGTTATTCTTTTCTCCTTTGCACCCCAGTATCTCTACTTGCACATTCATCTTCTGCGAATCTATCACTCTAGTGTTTAATTGCTAAATTTCAACACTATGGACCATTTATTGCCTTCCCTCCCTAATCTTACCTCATCGACACACACTGTATATAGACTTTTCTATTGTGTTATTGACTGTACGTTTGTTTATCCCGTGTGTAACTCTGTGTTGGTTGTCTCGCACTGCTTTGCTCTATCTTGGCCAGGCCACAGTTGGAAATGAGAACTTGTTCTCAACTGGCCTACCTGGTTAAATAAAGGTGTTCTCAACTGGCCTTCCTGGTTAAATAAAGGTGAAATAAAATAAAAATGTAAAAAGTATGTGTGTGTGTGTGTGTGTGTGTGCGTGCGTGCATGTGTGTGTAGATGGGATCTTGAACCTAAATATTTATCAGTGGAATGGGTACAGATGATGTAAGACGCAATCATTGATAACAATAGACTTCAACCAGTATGACAGAGGATATAATGTCTGTGAATACATGGGTAAAGGGGACCTCAGATTCAGTCTATTCATTGTGGAGCTGAGCCAGCCCATCACTCACTCAGACCAGGAGAAATAACTGCATTGACCTTCTCCTAAACCATGGTGCTTGGCATGGTTTCTTAGATGTCGGTTGGTCTATCATAAGATTCAGTTTTTATGGGCACATTTTTTTTTTACAAAATCACTTTTACCTAAAACGGCCCAGTCAAGCCACGCGTCAACAAACCTTTTCCCCCGTCAGCGCATTTGCGTGACAAACTGGACAACATCATTGCAAATGGCCATACAAAATGTCAGAATTGCCACAGCAAAATCAGGCATTTCTGCCCAAAAATATGACAACAAAAAGCACGGGGGTCCTGGAGGGACTGATTAGTAGATGAATGCAGGAGATCCAGAATGGAATGTCATGAACAACAGCTGAAGAAGGATGTCTGGTGATTGGCTGGTTAAATATGACAACAAAAAGCACGGGGGATCCTGGAGGGACTGATTAGTAGATGAATGCAGGAGATCCAGGATGGAATGTCATGAACAACAGCTGAAGAAGGATGTCTGGTGATTGGCTGGTTAAATATGACAAGACTGGATGGGACATGAGGCTTATCTGTTTTTCTGAATGCATCAGCAATCTGTTCCAATCAGACTGCCAGAAACCAGAGGGGTTTAGTATAAACAGGCACCACATCAGGGACAGACACAATCGCAACAGGGGTGGGGAGTCACATCCTTAAAATATATTATTTGGGAGGTTGAACACCACTTTCCATGTTTATTTACCATGATGAAAAAAATCACTGATTTAAGTGGTAGAACACTACATCCTCTCCCCCCCCCCGCAGCCAGAACAGTACAGAACAGTCTATCATCTTGTAGGCCATTCAGTCCTTACCTTGGGAGTTAGCCTGCAAGAGCCCGATGCTGTCGTCAAACTGCATAGACTTTATGTTGAGCGACGCCAGAATGCATTCCTTATCCTGCAGCGAGGCGTCGTCGATATTGTTCTGATTGGCCGACAGTATCACGCACATGTCGCAGAGGTTGATGTTGACAGCCCTTAAATCTGCACGGCTTAATGGCGTACCCTTCAGGCGCGGTGAAGAAAAGAGACGGACAGAGAGAGAGAGAGGAGAGGGAGAAGAGGGGAGAGGAAACAAATGACAGACTAAGTGAGGGGAGCTTTGGGAGATTAGATAACAAGTATTGCAGTTTTGCAGCGGTGACATTCAGCTGATCTAACTGGGCACTGGGGAATCAGAGACGTGGACTAATCTAAAGGGTAGTAGACGCTGAAGGCTAACAGGCCTGGTTTCTTAGGGCTCTCTGCTACTTAGTCAAGCCAGCGTTAACGAGCTCTAAAGTAGGCAGCCATGCCAGAGTTTCACATTTGAGATGACCAGGGAGGGCAACTGCAGTGCATTGTAACTTCATATGAATAGGCAGACTTTGTCACTGGTGTGAATGGATGGAAGATTGAATTCAGGAACCAGTTGTGGAATTGACAGGAACAGCCACAACACCACCAACAACAACCACAACTAATCACAAATAAATCCACTATATCACTAACTAAAGCTATACTTCTATTACTGCTAGGCCATCACTGTAAATAACAAGTTGTTCTTAACTGACTTGTCTAGTTAAGGAGAGCCAAGTCTAGGACAAAAAGGCTTCTCAACAAGCCATAAGCCATAAGACTCCTGAACAGGTAACCAAATGGTTACCCGGACTATTTGCATTAAGAACATACAAGTCACCTGAGATAAGAACATAGAAGTCACCTGAGATAAGAACATAGAAGTCACCTGAGATAAGAACATAGAAGTCACCTGAGATAAGAACATAGAAGTCACCTGAGATAAGAACATAGAAGTCACCTGAGATAAGAACATAGAAGTCAACAGTGTCAAAATTACAACAATGTGTCTTTTTGCCGGATCAAAGGTATTGTACAGCCGGGTTTGGTATTAAAATCTGGAGCGTTGTTACACTGGTCTACTCACAGACAGTATGGATGGTATGATATGATTTTGCATTGTAAGTGCGTGATGTTGTCGGTTGTATAACTTTCACTCGTAACAGTAGGTATTACAGTGGTACTCACAGGTAGTATGGAGACCTTGGGGAAGTTGTGTAGGGTTTCCCACTCTCTCCTCAGGTACTCCAGCGAGCCCACAAAAACTATGGGTTTCAGCTCGTGATAATGGAAGTTGCTGGCTCTCAAAGGCATCACCAAGTTTCGCAGCCCCACTAGAGCGGACGTGACATCTCCAAATATACAGACCACTACATGGCCGCTCAACACCGTCATGGATGCCTCACTCCGGGTCTGAGCAGGGAGAGAGAGAGGGGCGAGAGTGGTGAGAAACATGGAGACAGAAATAGAGAGAACGAATAATGGGGTGAGAGAAAGAAAGAAAGAGAAAGAAAGAAAGAAAGAAAGAAAGAAAGAAAGAAAGAAAGAAAGAAAGAAAGAAAGAAAGAAAGAAAGAAAGAAAGAAAGAAAGAAAGAGGGAACAAACACATAGCACTGTCAGAAAACAGAGAAAGGCAGAGTGCTGATGAGAAACCCTGCAGTCCCACCCTTTGAGGTGTTAGGCTCAAGGTGAACCCGGCACAGGTCAATGCAGTTGAAACTCTAAATGGTTAAGGAGTAAGGTGTATAAAATTGCTTTCAAAGCCATGCTTGTGGTGGTTCTATACTATGACCCAGTACATAGAAAACAGTCGACTCACCTTGGAACAACAGAGGCATTGAGAGAAATGTGGGTATACATTATTAGTATGTGGTTGTTACTGCTATGTGAAGGAAACCGTTTCTTTAGAGCCTACCAAACCTCCACAATAATTTATTCTCGGCCCAATCGGTGCAAATGCTAAATGGCCAACTCCATAATAATATTCCTCAGCCTACACAGCTAAAAACAGTGTGCACATGTACATGATTTAGAAAAGTCTAGTGTCTTTGTTTTATTATGGATCCCCATTAGCTGCTACCATGGCAACAGCTACTCTTCCTGGGTTCCAACAACATTTAGGCAGCTATATTCAATTTAAAATATTACATGACATTACATTTCATAACACTTTTCACAGCACATTAAGTGTGTTCCCTCAGGCCACTACTCTACTACCACATATCTACAATACAAAATCCATGTGTGTGTGTATCATCAAACTGAAAATCCCCTTCGGAGTCACACGTACTGTAGAACAACACCTACCATATCTGTTGATGGATAGGTACTGTATCCCTACACTGGATGTTAATAACCATGGTTCAACTCAGTTAACTCTGTGGGACAACATGTGGCTATTTTCCTCAAGAAATCAAATATGCTTCATGCTTTGTCTGCTTGACATGCTACTTCTGGGTGTGGCAATACTGGTGTCATGACAACCCTACAATACTGGCGTCATGACAACCCTACAATACTGATGTCATGACAACCCTACAATACTGACGTCATGACAACCCTACAATACGGGTGTCATGACAACCCTACAATAGTGATGTCATGACAACCCTACAATACTGATGTCATGACAACCCTACAATACTGATGTCATGACAACCCTACAATACTGATGTCATGACAACCCTACAATACTGATGTCATGACAACCCTACAATACTGGCGTCATGACAACCCTACAATACTGATGTCATGACAACCCTACAATACTGACGTCATGACAACCCTACAATACGGGTGTCATGACAACCCTACAATAGTGACGTCATGACAACCCTACAATACTGATGTCATGACAACCCTACAATACTGGTGTCATGACAACCCTACAGGGAGACGTAGATGACCACTCACCAGGATGACCTTCTCGATCTCTTTAGACGGACACCAGTGGAACATTCCTGTGGAGTCATACTGCTTCAAGTTCATGTCCATGTTCTCCATCTGCTCGTTCCCAGGGATTAGTAGAGGGTCATGCCTGCTGAGGGGACACGACACAACAACCAACAGTATGAGCTGGGGACCACCATGGTCAAGTTGATGCTATTTGGTTTTTATGTCTTTTATTATTACCTAGGTTTGGTTGAAACCGAAAACGAATCACTCAATATCATTTCCTTCTCTAACCCTAGATGCCACAGCTACCCAGTCATCAGAAAGTTGTTGAAGGATATTGGTAGCAGCATTGGGGACAGAGCAAGGCCTGAGTGTCCACTATGTCACCGCTGACAAAGAGAATGTAGCGCCAGTTTACGTGTTTTAGCCCCGCCCCCTCGTTCACGACACTGCCAACAGTAAAAGCTCCAACAGGACTTTAAATATTTCAGGAATTTGAACCAATCCCATTTTGCTTTCCCAACTGATGCCCATGAATGATTTATCATCAGCATGCCACCTGCAAACTGGCTGCAGCACAGCGACGGACCGCTGAGTGTTCTCAGCTGTAATGTTAACACTAACCATGGAAGAGCGGAGTGAAGCTTCTTCTCCTTATCAGACAGGGTGGTCCCATTCTGATTACATGTAAAAAGTAGGATTTGAAATTCTACCACGCAAATGTTTTATACTATCCCATAATTAATACACCTGTTTAGACTAATGTTAGTGCTGGGCCAGAACAAATGTGCACCCCATAGGGCTCCCCCAAGATTGAGAAGCACGGAATCAGAGTGTTTGAGCTGAGAGCCAGGGGCCGGACTACAAAGGTTTCCCTCTGATGTCTACCATGGGTCTACAGGGAATTCGCTCCCTCTGTCGGTATCACCTCAGAAACCCTTAATCTGGGGTCACACGATGCAACTGTCACACAATTTCAGTTGCCAAGTGACATCATTTCATAACTTTTCTGAAATACAAAACAACTCAACACGCAACAGCCAATCAAATTGAAGCTGCTTTAGTCATATCATTCCATATGGGTTGAGAATTCTAAACTCACCTAATGCCTTCTGCTGCATTAAATCGTGATTTCACAAATTATTTATTCATCCAAACATTTGGTTATTGATTGAGGATCGATTTAGACAAAATGTTGGCTGTACAATTTAGCTAGCTAGCCAAAATGAAATTGCCAGCACTGTTCTAATCAAACTAACAAAGAGCTAACCAAGCTAGCAATGAACTAAGCTAACAACGAACTAGCTAGCTAACATCAATGGAGTTCATGTTGAACAATTTCAGTTGAAACTGGTAAGAGAGAGGTCTGGGTTCACTTAAAAAATACATTTATTGACTGCCAAAGCATGTACATTAACCTTTACTAGCCCTGATGCCAATATCTAATTATACAGCACTGACAGCTGTGTTGACATGACAACTGGGCCGGAGTTCAGAACCTTCGAATGGATCATGTGCTAAAAGCATTCATTTTGATTGGCTGTTACTTGCAACTACTTGCACAAAGTTGAAATAAAGTAGCAACTCAGTTGGAAGTTGCATGAATGCTTGCTGTAACACCAGCCTTACATGTTCACAAAGCTATTGTCTGCATCATTGCCCTATGTTATTGAAAGTAAGTAAGAACCCTTAGGATATCCTGAAAACTTGTTTTGTTTTTTACTGTATTTTGTGTTCAAAACATGCACATTTATCGAAGACTTATGACACTAACAAATTAAAGAGCAGGGTAAGAAATGGCTTCATACAGCATCTTTGTGTTTCTTTTTGAGGGTGACATTGGCGTAACGTGTGAGAAAACATCATGGGTGTTTGACATATAGCACATCTCCTTCCATCACGCTCTCTCTGTTCCATCACAAGTGGCACTCTGTGTGACAAGTCTCTCTGATGCTCCTACATTTGGCATTCATTTCATTGCAAGAAATATCACATAAAAAATGTGTAAATTAGTTCCATTCCTCTCTCTCTTTGTGTCTCTCTCTCTGTCTCTCCATCTCTGTCTGTATCTCCCTCTCTCTCTCCCTCCCTCCCTCTCTCCATCCCTCTCTGTCTGTATGGAGATAGATTAAATCAGTTGGTGCAGGTGTTAATAACTCTGACAGCGTTTAGTGCTTTTACACCCTGGCTGAATATCTCATTCTGAGCCGCGTGTTGTGCCACTCTCCCCAAGTTCCTGTCACTTCAATCAGAGCATGCGGGGGCTGACTGGTGCAGGAAGGCAGGCAGGCACCTCCTCCTCCACTGTCAAAGATGGCTATCTTTCACACAACTGTCAGCGGTAACTGTTGTCTTCCTGTTTTCTCTCCTCCCTTCTCCTCTCCTCTCCCCCTCTCTTCTCTCCCTTCTCTCCTCTCCCCCTCTCCTCCTCCCCTATTTCCTCTCCACCTCTCCCCTATTTCCTCTCATCTCCTCCTCTCCCATATTTCCTCTCCACCCCTCCCCTATTTCCTCTCATCTCCTCCTCCCCTATTTCCTCTCCACCCCTCCCCTTTTTCCTCTCATCTCCTCTCTCTCCTCCTCCCCTATTTCCTATCCACCCCTCCCCTATTTCCTCTCATCTCCTCCTCTCCCCTATTTCCTCTCATCTCCTCCTCTCCCCTATTTCCTCTCATCTCCTCCTCTCCCCTATTTCCTCTCATCTCCTCTCTCCTATTTCCTCTCATCTCCTCTCTCTCCTCCTCCCCCCTATTTCCTCTCATCTCCTCTCTCTCCTCCTCTCCCCTATTTCCTCTCATCTCCTCTCTCCCCTATTTCGTCTCCTCTCCTCCTCTCCCCTATTTCCTCTCATCTCCTCCTCTCCCCTATTTCCTCTCATCTCTCCTCCTCTCCCCTATTTCCTCTCTCTCCTCTCTCTCCCCTATTTTGTCTCCTCTCCCTCCCCCTCTCCCCTATTTCCTATCTCTCCTCTCTCTCCCCTATTTCCTCATCTCCTCTCTCTCCCCCTCTCCCCTATTTCCTCTCTCTCCTCTCTCTCCTCTATTTCCTCTCCTCTCTCTCCTCTTCTAATCTCCTCCTCTCCTTTCCATTCCTCACCTCTATTTTTCTCTCCTTTGCTCCTCCCCTCTCCCCTTCTCTCTCTCTTTCCTCTACCCTAGAACCAATCAGGGGAACTGGAGGTTAACAGACGTGACACTTGTGTCCGCCAAATCACGCCCATGGGACATACGTGTGACGTCCTGAGTATAGCACAATTAGTCTCCTTACCCATCAAAAGGGTTAGAATGGTGTTAATTCCCGGACAGGAGCATGCCGTTCACGCGTGGAACAGAACGCTACGATGGTTATGGCGAACACAGCTCGTTCGCTCAATGACATGTCAGATTGGCGGATTGGGAAATTACTTTGTATTTACACAGGCTGAGCCGGCTCCCAGACTAACCGTTTCAGATATCAGATATCTAGCCAGTACAAAAACATATTTTGTAGAATATTAAACAAAACATTTAAATCAGCTAGAAAATCAACATGGTATCAAAAGAGAATTTACTGTGCATTGCAATATATTTGCATTTAATTGCCTTGCCTAAAGAAAAGGCCTATAGTTTCTGCCAAGTGAATTGTGGGTGAACCCAAACTGTACAATAAAGTAACCTAGGCAATAAAAGACAGCCCATAACAAAGGAGAATTTGCCCTCTTTCTCTCCCTCCCCCGTCTCTCCATCTCTATACCCCCACTCCCTCTCTCCCTCCCTCTCCAACCGTCCCTCTCCAACCGTCCCTCTCCAACCGTCCCTCAGTGTATATTTCAAACATAGTTATTCCAGTGCATCGCTCAGCAGTCACTAGCTTGGGATGGGTATGCTCCCCCAATCCCTCTCCAGCAGGCTATGAAGGCAGCCTCTCGCTTTGAAAGTCCTCCCCATCATGCAAACTGACAAAAACATGCTTTTCAAAAACCCACAGCCAATCTGTTGATCATTATTTATTTACAGAGGCCTTCAGGCAGCAAGTCCTGTAAAATCCAGACTTGATATGGTATACACACTCTCTCGCTCTCTGCTGTGTTTTTCCCCCTCCTTCCTTGTAGAGTAAAGTATCCCTACGGCTACCTCAAACAATCACTTTTCATTGTGCATAAAATACACCTTGTAAAGCGTAAGTATTTAATATATATGGTATCATATATTGACAGGGGCTGTGGGGAAAGGAAGGGGCTGTGGTCGGCGCTGGGTAATTTGATGTTTTGCTGAGGGCTATGACTTGAAAAAGCCTACACCTAGAACAGAAGACCTGTCATCCGCAGCCCCAAGAGCCAGCCGAATACACAAGCACCCCTAAAGCAGAGAAACTTTGACACCGCTTTGAAGCATTTTCAAAACCAAGTAAATAACTCCTAAGAATTATTATCACTGTGAGATCAAAGCGGAGATGCAAATATTACACGGCAAATGGGGACCATCTCCTCAGCAGAGGAGAGAATGAGAGAGAGAGAGAAAAAATAAGGTTTTGTTAAGAAACAAAAACTAGCAGCCGTCTAAACTAGCAGCCATCTTAACTAGCAGCCGTCTAAACTAGCAGCCGTCTTAACTAGCAGCCGTCTAAACTAGCAGCCGTCTAAACTAGCAGCCGTCTTAACTAGCAGCCGTCTAAACTAGCAGCCGTCTTAACTAGCAGCCGTCTAAACTAGCAGCCATCTTAACTAGCAGCCATCTAAACTAGCAGCCGCGTAAACTAGCAGCCGTCTAAACTAGCAGCCGTCTAAACTAGCAGCCGTCTTAACTAGGAGCCGTCTAAACTAGCAGCCATCTAAATTAGCAGCCGTCTTAACTAGCAGCCGTCTAAACTAGCAGCCGTCTAAACTAGCAGCCGTCTTAACTAGCAGCCGTCTAAACTAGCAGCCATCTTAACTACCATCCATCTTAACTAGCAGCCGTCTAAACTAGCAGCCATCTAAACTAGCAGCCATCTAAACTAGCAGCCACATCTTAACTAGCATCCATCTTAACTAGCAGCCATCTAAACTAGCAGCCATCTTAACTAGCAGCCATCTAAACTAGCAGCCATCTTAACCAGCAGCCATCTAAACTAGCAGCCATCTTAACTAGCAGCCATCTAAACTAGCAGCCATCTAAACTAGCAGCCGTCTAAACTAGCAGCCATCTTAACTAGCAGCCGTCTTAACTAGCAGTTATCTGGAAGTGTGCCAGTTTTTCTTTCTTTTGTCGAGGTTTGCTCTTTTTAAACAAGGGCATCTCCAACGCTGCTCTCTTTGCAGACGAGACTGAAGGATAAGACTATGTGTTGGGCTAATGGTTGGGCGTGTGTTGGAGGGCTCGTTTAATTGCTTGTTTTGTTGAGAACTGAGGGTTAGCCTAACATGTACAACAGACAAGCAGTACATACAATCATACAGAGCACTTCTGTTGGCTGCTGTTCAAAGATGCCCTAATGGGACCCGAGTAACAACCAGCTCTACCATACAAAGCCCACCAAAGGATTCCATTGAGTTTTGCAGAGAACATACAGTACACAGAAAATTATCCTATAAACCAAAATACAATGTTTAAATGAACAGTACCATCTTTCTAGTCCTTTGTGTATCTGACTCATTGATATTGATTACTGCATCGTTGGGTTTAGAGCTAGCAAGAAAGGCATTTCACTGAACTTGTGCACATGACATTTAAACTTGAAACTATGAGAAAATTAGGTAACCTTGGTTGTGAGAAGAAATTTGCAAACATAATTATAGAATCTTTAATTAATGTGTTGTTTTCGGTTAAGGATTGAATTGAACAACAACCAAATGGATACATTGTCATGCTTGTTTTCTTTTTCATGATAGTTTAAAAATCTCGTTCTGATTTTTTTACAATTTGAAGACAATAGCTTTTTTCTAAATCTAATATTAGTTCATGTGGAAATATATGCTCTTCAGCTCCAAATACTTTGTGACTCACATGACAAAAAGTACACAGCACTATTAGGAGATTGTATATTTATACAGTAAGATACAGGTCTCTAACAATCACTCTCATTTAAAAGGAAGTGGATCTATGCTGTGAGTGACCATGTTTTCACCCATCTTCACCACTGTGCTTCCACCCTGCCACCCAGATCGGACAGCCCCCACCCATCTTCACCACTGTGCTTCCACCCTGCCACCCAGATCGGACAGCCCCCACCCATCTTCACCACTGTGCTTCCACCCTGCCACCCAGATCGGACAGCCCCCACCCATCTTCACCACTGTGCTTCCACCCTGCCACCCAGATCGGACAGCCCCCACCCATCTTCACCACTGTGCTTCCACCCTGCCACCCAGATCGGACAGCCCCCACCCATCTTCACCACTGTGCTTCCACCCTGCCACCCAGATCGGACAGCCCCCCCCCCATCTCTATCTCTGCATTTTTCATGCCGTCATGTTCCTACCAACGTCTCTCTACTTTCGCACAAAAACCTAAACCCTTTCATCTTTCAAAGTCAATTAACGGCAATTTAATTCCAGAGGACAGGAGAAAAGGAAGGTAATATTGCAAATTCATTTTTGATTGTGATAATACATCTCACATATGGCCTTAAGTAGCAGACACAGTAGTCGCAGGGGTCCCACAATAGATCCCACTGCCCCGGGGCAGAGGAACCACAGGGAGGACTCTGATTGGTTGCTGGTGTCGTTAGTGCCAGCGTTGTTTAAGGACTACATGTGGGCGGGAGGGGTCGGAGGGCGGATGAAGGGGGATGAAGGCAGGGTGGTGGGGTGACAGATGATACTTTAAAGCCAGTTTTTCCCCCAAACAGCTACTCCCCCTCACACAGACTGTCTTTCATGACAGGAATATTTCAGCTCTGTCATTACCCAGTGTCTGACAGCATGCCAGCCTAGCCTAAACAGCCCAGCTGTCCTCTCCTCTTCTGACTCTCACTTTGTTCTCCCTCTCCTCTGCTCGGCTCCCTTGCTTCTTCGCTCCCTCCTCCAACAGTCCCACCACCCTTGTCCTTCTCCACCCCTCACTTGAACTTTCTTACACTTATTCGATCGCCCCTTCCCCACTCCCACCAACCATTCATCTCTCTTTCTCTCTCCTACTCCTCCTTCTCACCCTCTCACTTCCTTTCTATCTTTCTGTTTGAAGCATCAAATCAATATCTTACCTCATCATGTTGGGGGAGTTGTTGGGTGAGTTTCGCATGCCTCCGTTCCGCTGCTTTTTTTTGGGCGACAGAGTTGACGGGTGCTCGTCTTCAACTGCAAACACATGCAAAGAGTGTCAGGCTATGGACAGACGGGGAGGTTAATGTGAGCTGGAACTGACACGTCAAAGAACACCAAAGCCAACACTCAATAAATCAGCTGTCGCAAAAAAAACTAAACACAGACAACAACAAAAAACTCATAAAACAACATGTCATAATCAGACAGAAGACTGACAGAAAGAGAACACCTTAGTTATTACGGGGACAAAGGTCCATTTGAGAAAAGAAAAACGACCTAGTAAGACTTGACATCTGCTTACTCCGCCAAAACCCAAACATTTTGGTTCGGTTCCTCTGGACTGGGTTCTATATAGTGGTACTGGATCACTTTAGCTCTGGTATCTCTCTTTAGATCCAGTCAAGACTGCATGTGGTTGGACCTCTAGCAGTCCGCATCAGTGTGCCCATGCTTCCCTAGGTCAGCAAATACGGGCCATGTGACTAGGACGGACTGTCATTGTCAACAGCGTATCGTGGACAGAATCAATGACAGAGATAAGGAGAAAGAGAGAGAGAGAGAGAGAAAGACAGAAAAACAGAGAGAGAGAGAGAGAGAGAGAGAGAGAGAGAGAAAGACAGAGAGAGAGAGAGAGACAGAGAGAGAGAGAGAGAGAGAGAGAGAGAGACAGAGAGAGAGAGAGAGAGAGAGAGAGAGACAGAGAGAGAGTCAGAGAGAGATACAGAGAGAGAGAGAGAGAGGGAGAGAGACAGAGAGAGAGAGAGAGAGAGAGAGAGAGAGAGAGAGAGAGACAGAGAGAGAGGATGGTTCTGTGCAGTTTGGTTGTTTTGAATGGATGACTAATGAGGCAGACACTCACCCCATCATTCCTGCTCTAGCTATGGATAGGGTTTCAAAATTCCAGTAACTTTACCAAAATTCCAAGATTTTCTGGAGGGAATAAGTCAGGAGGGAATAAGAAGGAAATCCGGAATACTCCTACCAATTTTAGGAAAGTTACCGGAATTTTGCAACCCTAGCTACAGAGCACAATGGCTCTTCTACAGGTCTAACTTAAGCTCCATGCCACAAGCACTCAGCCAATCAGGACTGCACGAGCATCCCAGAGTAGCCAATCACATGCACAACCAGTGCTCCAAACAGGAAATTATTGAGTAGCCTAGCATTAGCATTATGGCTAGTTTTCTGCACACACTACCTACCAGTAGCTAGATGAAGCTCAAAATAACCCTTTAAAATAGCTGAAATATACTATATGAAAAAATAATTGGGGTTGATGCATTAATAATCCATATAAGAAGTATTAAATACATTCAAACAATAAACTTGCTGAGCACAGCTTTAAAAGGAACATTACAAAAAAATATACTCCATATTCATGATCTCCAGCACCATCCCAACATCAACATAGGTGAAAATGGAGCGTTTCTATGTTTTGTAGTAAAACAGATAGAGGATGATAAGTGTTTACGATGACATCGGTGTGCATTGTGTGATTTTAACCAATCATGAAAAAGGAAAGGGGATACCTAGTCAGTTGTACAACTGATTGCATTTAACTGAAATGTGTTTTCCGCATTTAATCCAAACTCTCCGAACCAGAGAGGTGTGGGGGGCTGCCTTATTTGATATTAACGTCATCGGTGCCCAGGGAACAGTGGGTTAACTGTCAGGGGCAGAACGACAGATTTGTACCGTGTCAGCTCTGGGATTCGATCCAGCAACCTTTTGGTTACTGGCTCAACGCTCCTATCCGCCATTGCCTACTAATTGGTTGATGATGTCATTGGAAACACTTTTTTACTACAAAACATAGAAACACTTAATTTTCACATTTGCTGATGTTGGGGTGGTGCTGGAGATGATGAATATGAAGTTGAACAATTGTGACATTTCCCATTAAATGAATCTTGCACTACAGTCAGGCAGCACTCTGAAGTTTTAGATTAGCTTGATCTGATAGACGTTCATTTTCCTGTCAGCTACTCCTCACTCTGCAGGAGATTAAAACTTTTCTCTGAACCAGACACAGACAGAAGACTAAGAGAAAAACCCAGCTAGAGATTAGTCCAGGCCCAGTAACCTACTGAAGACTTTCAGTTTAGCTAAGACCAGACTATTCTACTGTCTGTAGAAGGCTTTCAGAGTCAGACAGGGCACCCAGGCACTTTTCTTATTCACTCCACATTCTCCACAGCACACAAATGCCAAAGCCACTTCAAACCCTGTATTAGTGCATTGATTAGAAATCAATACTACAGCATGATATTCATGCAAATCAATGTAGCGTAGCTGCAAGCGCTGACTGCTCCGAGCACCAAGGACATTTCATTACCGTCTGAGCATCCCTTCTAGACTGTCACCTAATTGCACTAATAAAATATAAAAATGCGGCTTTGCCCTCTAATAAAATGCCATTCTCTGACATTTCCGCTCTGCAAATGTGGATGTCCTGAATAGCTAATATCACAAGAAAGCGCTTTCCACTTTACAACCGCATCGCTCTCTAGTCTAATCCACTTTGTGAAAATATCACAGAATAAAATATTATTTCCTGTTGGCTTATTGTTCTATGTTAGTAGAAACATCCAGTCTCATATCTCTGGGCCTAGCCAGTCTCATATCTCTGGGCCTAGCCAGTCTCATATCTCTGGGCCTAGCCAGTCTCATATCTCTGGGCCTAGCCAGTCTCATATCTCTGGGCCTAGCCAGTCTCATATCTCTGGGCCTGGCCAGTCTCATATCTCTGGGCCTAGCCAGTCTCATATCTCTGGGCCTAGCCAGTCTCATATCTCTGGGCCTAGCCAGTCTCATATCTCTGGGCCTAGCCAGTCTCATATCTCTGGGCCTAGCCAGTCTCATATCTCTGGGCCTAGCCAGTCTCATATCTCTGGGCCTAGCCAGTCTCATATCTCTGGGCCTAGCCAGTATCATATCTCTGGGCCTAGCCAGTCTCATATCTCTGGGCCTAGCCAGTCTCATATCTCTGGGCCTAGCCAGTATCATATCTCTGGGCCTAGCCAGTCTCATATCTCTGGGCCTAGCCAGTCTCATATCTCTGGGCCTAGCCAGTCTCATATCTCTGGGCCTAGCCAGTCTCATATCCTTGGCCGTGTGATCAATCAGTTCTGTTAAAAGCTGGTGGGATTTACGCACAACAACGACACTAATTTAGATCACCAACAATGAAAGAACATGTTCTGCACTGCAGCCATGGAGATCACAGCTTGTGTGTGACTGTTACTGTACCAATGACATTACAATACTTTGAAAACTAAACTGATTTCTACACAACAGTCTCTCTGAGATTGATATAGCAGACTGTTGTTGTCAATGATCAGGGCAGCAATATTGTCACATCATCACTCAAATGTAATTTAAATCAAATAAAAACTACTCAAACTTCTCAAGGCATCTATTCAAATGCAATAAAACAGTAAGGACTTCATGGGCTAAGGACTATATGTGATCTATCACTAAGCCAGGTAGTAGAAAGTCACCTACTGGTCCTATTCCATAGCTTGGCAGCCACACACACAGCACTGGGTGTTGCATTGCTGAGCGCATGAGAGCTGCTTCCATGCAAAGCAGTAGCAGTGGTGAATGTGGTATTTACAACTAGCAGCAGTTAGGAGCAGCTCAGTGAAGGCAGGCGACGGACGCAGTGTGACAGGACAGTACAGGGTGTTAGGAACTGACAGGGACTGATGCATCTTGCCAAAGGGGGCAACCTACAGGCCCTGCTGCTGTGGTCGTGCAGTGCTGCGTTACTGGGGTGGTAGCGGTATTTCACCGGCAGGCTGCGGGCCCGGTTCAGCCTGCTCTGTTCGGTCAGGACCCGGCCCGTCCCGTCCCCCCTGCTGGGGCCGGAGATACTGAAGCGGAGCCCCCCGTGGGGCCCAAGACCCAGCCCCACCCTCGGAGGAAGCAGGCTTCCTTTACGGTTATTAACGAGAAGTACGGCGGGGTCCGCGTCCCGGGGGGCCAGGGGGTCCTTGTGGCGGGAGGGGCGAGGCGGTGCTTGGGGGTGAATGGCGTTAGACGTGATGCAGGAGGAGGGCGTGGTGCAGTTGGAGATTTTAATTGATGGGTTTTGTAAAGACGATCTAACTTCATCCTTTACTGTCAAACAATGGAGAATAAACAGAGTGAGGCAGAAAGGCTGGAGAGACGGAGGTTGCTAGATAGATAGAAAGACAATGGTATTTACTTTATAATTTATCTTGTGCTGGGAAATATTAAATTGTGTGTTAAAAAAGCTATTTGTTATTATATTCAGCAGGCCAAACATTTTAGGATAAATGTTACATTTCTGCTTTAAAAAAAAACATGTACAGTAAACATGCTCATCCGTAGTTATAAACACTGAGACAAAATAAATCCTTATTAAAACAATGTTACATAAATTATTAATAATTTCTCCTGCATCACTAAATATTTAAATGAGAAAAATGTATGTGACTTTCATTGTTGGACCATTTCTTTCTTGAAACCAGTCATTTTCTCGGTAATTGACGATGACACCTAATTATGACATTTATTTTTTCATTCCTAATAAACAATAAACATGTGCTTTTCTCTCCCTTGCTCCGTTGTGCTACAGTGGCGTTTTAGAACACAGCAGTAACACAGTCTGTGTGTAAATACCCAGGCAAATCATGTTCAAAACCTCTCCACAATGGAACCTCATCTCTACCACAATGTATGGTATTACAGATTACGGTAAAGTAGGTTGTTTGGTTGCTGTGTGTGTTGTGGTTTGTGTGTGTGTCATGGTTTTGGCCGGTCCCCCCCCCCCCCCGGAGCACTAAACAGAGGTTTATCCCAGCTGTCAGCTGCCTCCTTGATTTACAGAGCATCACCGATAGCTCCTGGATTCATCTGTCCCTTGTCAAACACGCGCAGTGTTCGAGCGCACTCACACACCCTGGCAGGTCCACTGTGCACTCAGAACAGCCCAGACGGCAACTGTCCCTACCAGAAATGCTTATGATTAGATGGGGCCATCACGCATGCAAGCCCCCATCAGGGTCCTATGCAAATCACAGAGAGGACGGGACAGCGGAGAGGATACTGTTGTTTGTTTATTGTATCGGAGTTTGATTTGTGTATTAATATTAGGCCTACCTGTGCTGGGTACTACGTTGGTATCATAGTATGTTTGGGTATTTTTTGCTGTGTAACATTATGTATTATTTTGTAGAACTTGTATTACTAGTATTGGATTATTTTATTAGAATTATTGTGGTTATTTTTATCATTACAGTTATTTTTGTTATGTATCAGACTATGTAGTTATGACAAACACAGAAAGCTGTGTATTATACAGTAAGCATCTGAAATGGTTATTAAACTGTAGGATAATAAAAACTGAAAACAACATTATAACAAACAAAAAGCATTTAACAATTAACATTCACATTATCTATATGACACAAGATAGAAATTAGTACATTTGTTCAACGCTATACTTTATACTGAGAGATTTACCTAAATTGCAATCTGCTTTGAAACGAACGCCGGTCTCTTTTTGACTTCCAGTTTTTCCTGGTGTTGTAGCGCCCTCTGCTGCTCGACGCAGCACAACACAAACACAACCTTACTGAGCTGAACACAACGTCATCAAGAACAGAGCATAGATCTTCAATCATTTGCTACAAATATATGTTAAGTATATGAAAGGATATGTATGTTATACAGTTAGGTACTGAATTAGCTAGGTCACCTAGAAGGTAATGACGTTATCTACAGGGCCTTCGGAATGTATTCAGATCTCTCAACGTTTTACACATTTTGTTGGGTTACAGCCTTATTCTAAAATTTGAGAAATTGTTTTTTTCCCTCATTAATCTACACACAATTCCCCATAACAACAAAGCAAAACCAGGTTTTTCAAAATGTTTGCTAATTTATTAAAAATAAAAAACTGAAACATCACATTTACACAAAGTATTCAGACCCTTTACTCAGTACCTTTGACAGCGTCTTCTTGGGTATGATGCTACAAGCTTGGCACACCTGTATTTGGGGAGTTTCTCCCATTATTCTCTGCAGATCCTCTCAAGCTCAAGTTGGATGGGGAGCGTCGCTGCACAGCTATTTTCAGGTCGCTTCAGAGATGTTCGATCGGGTTCAAGTCTGGGCTCTGGCTGGGCCACTCAAGGACATTCAGAGACTTGTCCCGAAGCCACTCCTGCTTTGTCTTGGCTGTGTGCTTTGGGTCGTTGTCCTGTTGGAAGGTGAACCTTCGCCCCAGTCTGAGTTCCTGAGCGCTCTGGAGTAGGTTTTCATCAAGGATCTCTCTGTACTTTGCTCCGTTCATCTTTCCCTCGATCCTGAGTAGTCTCCAAGTCCCTGCCGCTGAAAAACATCCCCAGAGCATGATGCTGCCACCACCATTCTTCACCGTAGGGATGGTGCCAGGTTTCCTCCAGATGTGACACTTAGCATTCAGGCCAAATAGTTCAATCTTAGATTCATCAGACCAGAGAATCTTGTTTGTCATGGTCTGAGAGTCCTTTAGGTGCCCTTTTGGCAAACTCCAAGTGGGCTGTCATTTGCCTTTTACTGAGGAGTGGCTTCCCACTCTACCATAAAGGCCTGATTGGTGGAGTGCTGCAGAGATGGTTGTCCTTCTGGTTGGTTCTCCCATCTCCACAGAGGACATCTAGAGCTCTGTCAGAGTGACCATCGGTTTCTTGGTCACCTCCCTGACCAAGGCTCTTCTCCCCCGACTGCTCAGTTTGGCCGGGCGGCCAGCTCTAGGAAGAGTTTTGGTGGTTCCAAACTTCTTCCATTTAAGAATGATGGAGGCCACTGTGTTCTTGGGGACCTTCAATGCTGCAGAAATGTTTTGCTATCCTTCCCCAGATCTGTGTCTCGGAGCTGTACGGGCAATTTCTTCGACCTCATGGCTTGGTTTTAGATCTGACATGTACTGTCAACTGTGGGACCTTATATAGACAGGTGTGTGCCTTTTCAAGTCATGTCCAATCAATTGAATTTACCACAGGTAAATGTCCCCATTTACCACAATCAAGTTGTAGAAAGATCTCAAGGATGATCAATGGAAACAGGATGCACCTGAGCTCAGTGTTGAGTCTCATAGCAAAGGGTCTGAATACTTATGTAAATAAGGTATTTCTGTTTTTATTTTTAATACATTCGCATACACTTCAAAAAAACAGTTTTTGCTTTGTCATTATGTGGTATTGTGTGTAGATTGCTGATATAAAAAAAATATTTGTGCATTTTAGAATAAGGATGTAACGTAACAAAATGTGGAAAAAGTCAAAGGGTCTGAATACTTTCCGAATGTACTGTATGTATTTTTTGATGTGAGAATGGAGGGGGGCTTATAACACGCCAGGCAATGAGATTAATTTACACATCATCGTTGTGGACAATCTGTGGATAAACTCTGTTATTATTGTCAAGGGCCTCTGTATCAATTCACATCATGTACAGAAGAGACTTTAAGATGGTAGCTTTGCATTCTACAACTAAAGGGGGACACCAAACCAGAGCATTGTATTAACACTTGGGGGGGGGGGGGGGGAGACTAGTACAGGTTTAAACACAAGGAGGGGGTTGTGTGGGGGGGTTGATCGCAGAAGCAAGGATGGGGAGGGACAGAGAAACACACTTACGTGATCTGACATATCCATTATACTTATATTTGGCTGAGGAAAAGTGCAAGAGACAAATGACAGGTTACATGGAGGAAGAGAGTGGTGATGATCATGATGAGGGAGATGGACAGAGACAGACATCCCAGACAGTTGTAAAAAGAAAATGGTTAGACAGTGAATTAGCACTATTTTAAAGCACATCGGTGGTGGTGCAAAATGTGAGCTGAATGGAGAGAACAGTGCAAAACGGCGATGGATGGGGTGAATGAGAGTGACAGATTGTATGGGCACAGAGAGAGCTAGGTAAAACAAAGGAGGGGATAACGCTGTGCTTCTGGAAAATGGAACAAAACTGTGGGACAATATCAAAAGCCTCTTTCACGGTTAGGAATCCTTTTCAGATGAGCTGAACTGAACTCACTGCTAAGCACCACTTCACAAGTAGCTCAGCAATGTGTTGAAGTTGTTCCCCTTACATTGAAACTAGCCCAAGCATTGATTGATTGATCGATCAGGGTTAGGGTGGGTCTATCAAGAGGGTTTTGTGGAGCTTCATCAAAAGGGTCGGGGCTAAGCTTCCAGGGTAGAGGAGTATTCAATACAGAACGGATGAGCCGAGACTACAGACTGAACAGAACACACACCAAACCCAACCAGAGAGACAGTCACACAAACGTCTACCCATAACTCTCGATAACACATGAGGGAGGGACAAACACACACACCACCGTCTGGACCGGAGCACCCCTAACACACCATAGTTAGTGGCTGTGTCTGAATACCTATACAGTACCTGTGTCCTAAATAGCAGACTGTTTGAGTATGCGAAAAAATTAAGTATGCAACATTTTGAAAAGGGAAATGAACCAATAACGTGAAACAAAGCAATCACGCATGATGCCTTCTCGGGAGTATCTGAATTTTCAAAAAGCAAGTACGGTTTGAATGCCAGGATGTTATACAAATTTCAGCTTCTATATTAGTAGAATTTGATGCGCACTATTCCACAATGCATTGGAAGAGGTGTGAGTGACAGGCCCTAGTTCTCTTCAAGTAACCAAACAACTAATCTAGGTTACTTAATTGAAGATGCCAAGTAGTGAATCATCTGCTGTGGTGTTCAAATGTAGGCTAAGTAGTTTTTGTTCTCCTTAAAACGATCACCAGGCTACATCTTACGCATCGTAGGCTACATCTTTCAAAACATGTAGCCCCCAAAGTGGATTTCTGTTTCCTCATTGAAAAGTGTTTCGTGTTCTCTTGGCCTTTGTCAGAGCTTTTAAACGAAATACGAAACCATCTTTTGATTTGTGAATGTGTCGGCACCGGGACTCGGGATGTGTCGGCACCGGGATTCAGGATGTGGCTGTGTTATTGATGTCATGTTAATCAGGCCTTTTGATTTGTGAATGTGTCGGCACCGGGGACTCGGGATGTGGCTGTGTTATTGATGTCATGTTAATCAGGCCTTTTGATTTGTGAATGTTTCAGCACCGGGATTCGGGATGTGGCTGTGTTATTGATGTCATGTTAATCACGCCTTTTGATTTGTGAATGTGTCGGCACCGGGATTCAGGATGTGGCTGTGTTATTGATGTCATGTTAATCACGCCTTTTGATTTCTGAATGTTTCAGCACCGGGGATTCAGGATGTGGCTGTGTTATTGATGTCATGTTAATCACGCCTTTTGATTTGTGAATGTGTCGGCACCGGGGACTCGGGATGTGGCTGTGTTATTGATGTCATGTTAATCAGGCCTTTTGATTTGTGAATGTGTCGGCACCGGGATTTGGGATGTGGCTGTGTTATTGATGTCATGTTAATCACGCCTTTTGATTTCTGAATGTTTCAGCACCGGGGATTCGGGATGTGGCTGTGTTATTGATGTCATGTTAATCACGCCTTTTGATTTGTGAATGTGTCGGCACCGGGATTCAGGATGTGGCTGTGTTATTGATGTCATGTTAATCACGCCTTTTGATTTCTGAATGTTTCAGCACCGGGGATTCAGGATGTGGCTGTGTTATTGATGTCATGTTAATCACGCCTTTTGATTTGTGAATGTGTCGGCACCGGGGACTCGGGATGTGGCTGTGTTATTGATGTCATGTTAATCAGGCCTTTTGATTTGTGAATGTGTCGGCACCGGGATTTGGGATGTGGCTGTGTTATTGATGTCATGTTAATCACGCCTTTTGATTTCTGAATGTTTCAGCACCGGGGATTCAGGATGTGGCTGTGTTATTGATGTCATGTTAATCACGCCTTTTGATTTGTGAATGTGTCGGCACCGGGGACTCGGGATGTGGCTGTGTTATTGATGTCATGTTAATCAGGCCTTTTGATTTGTGAATGTGTCGGCACCGGGATTCAGGATGTGGCTGTGTTATTGATGTCATGTTAATCACGCCTTTTGATTTGTGAATGTGTCGGCACCGGGATTCAGGATGTGGCTGTGTTATTGATGTCATGTTAATCACGCCTTTTGATTTGTGAATGTGTCGGCACCGGGATTTGGGATGTGGCTGTGTTATTGATGTCATGTTAATCACGCCTTTTGATTTGTGAATGTGTCGGCACCGGGATTCGGGATGTGGCTGTGTTATTGATGTCATGTTAATCAGGCCTTTTGATTTGTGAATGTGTCGGCACCGGGATTCAGGATGTGGCTGTGTTATTGATGTCATGTTAATCACGCCTATTGATTTGTGAATGTGTCGGCACCGGGATTCAGGATGTGGCTGTGTTATTGATGTCATGTTAATCAGGCCTTTTGATTTGTGAATGTGTCGGCACCGGGATTCGGGATGTGGCTGTGTTATTGATGTCATGTTAATCACGCCTATTGATTTGTGAATGTGTCGGCACCGGGATTCGGGATGTGGCTGTGTTATTGATGTCATGTTAATCACGCCTTTTGATTTGAACACATGGATTGTTTTAGTTTTGTAGGCGTGGCTACCTATTTATTATTTAATTGATGGATCAAGCCTGAGCAGTCATTCTGATCTCGTTCCCAATGATCAGTGCTTTAGTTTATTATGTTGCTGACCAGCGGTTCAGAATTTGCAATAACTCCATTAGGTAGAATGTGATAGTCTGACTATAACCAACCTGAGTAGGCCTGTAACTCCATTAGGTAGAATGTGATAGTCTGACTATAACCAACCTGAGTAGATCTATAACTCCATTAGTTAGAATGTGATAGTCTGACTATAACCAACCTGAGTAGGCCTATAACTCCTTTAGGTAGAATGTGATAGTCTGACTATAACCAGCCTGAGTAGACTATAACCAACCTGAGTAGGCCTATAACTCCATTAGGTAGAATGTGATAGTCTGACTATAACCAACCTGAGTAGGCCTGTAACTCCATTAGGTAGAATGTGATAGTCTGACTATAACCAACCTGAGTAGATCTATATCTCCATTAGTTAGAATGTGATAGTCTGACTATAACCAGCCTGAGTAGGCCTGTAACTCCATTAGGTAGAATGTGATAGTCTGACTATAACCAGCCTGAGTAGGCCTAAAACTCCATTAGGTAGAATGTGATAGTCTGACTATAACCAACCTGAGTAGGCCTATAACTCCTTTAGGTAGAATGTGATAGTCTGACTATAACCAGCCTGAGTAGACTATAACCAACCTGAGTAGGCCTATAACTCCATTAGGTAGAATGTGATAGTCTGACTATAACCAACCTGAGTAGGCCTGTAACTCCATTAGGTAGAATGTGATAGTCTGACTATAACCAACCTGAGTAGGCCAGTAACTCCATTAGGTAGAATGTGATAGTCTGACTATAACCAGCCTGAGTACACCTGTAACTCCATTAGGTAGAATGTGATAGTCTGACTATAACCAACCTGAGTAGGCCTATAACTCCTTTAGGTAGAATGTGATAGTCTGACTATAACCAGCCTGAGTAGACCTGTAACTCCATTAGCTAGAATGTGATAGTCTGACTATAACCAACCTGAGTAGGCCTATAACTCCATTAGGTAGAATGTGATAGTCTGACTATAACCAACCTGAGTAGGCCTATAACTCCATTAGGTAGAATGTGATAGTCTGACTATAACCAACCTGAGTAGGCCTGTAACTCCATTAGGTAGAATGTGATAGTCTGACTATAACCAACCTGAGTAGGCCAGTAACTCCATTAGGTAGAATGTGATAGTCTGACTATAACCAGCCTGAGTAGGCCTAAAACTCCATTAGGTAGAATGTGATAGTCTGACTATAACCAACCTGAGTAGGCCTATAACTCCTTTAGGTAGAATGTGATAGTCTGACTATAACCAGCCTGAGTAGACTATAACCAACCTGAGTAGGCCTATAACTCCATTAGGTAGAATGTGATAGTCTGACTATAACCAACCTGAGTAGGCCTGTAACTCCATTAGGTAGAATGTGATAGTCTGACTATAACCAACCTGAGTAGGCCAGTAACTCCATTAGGTAGAATGTGATAGTCTGACTATAACCAGCCTGAGTACACCTGTAACTCCATTAGGTAGAATGTGATAGTCTGACTATAACCAACCTGAGTAGGCCTATAACTCCATTAGGTAGAATGTGATAGTCTGACTATAACCAACCTGAATAGGCCTGTAACTCCATTAGGTAGAATGTGATAGTCTGACTATAACCAACCTGAGTAGGCCTATAACTCCTTTAGGTAGAATGTGATAGTCTGACTATAACCAGCCTGAGTAGACCTGTAACTCCATTAGGTAGAATGTGATAGTCTGACTATAACCAACCTGAGTAGGCCTATAACTCCATTAGGTAGAATGTGATAGTCTGACTATAACCAACCTGAGTAGGCCTATAACTCCATTAGGTAGAATGTGATAGTCTGACTATAACCAACCTGAGTAGGCCTGTAACTCCATTAGGTAGAATGTGATAGTCTGACTATAACCAACCTGAGTAGGCCAGTAACTCCATTAGGTAGAATGTGATAGTCTGACTATAACCAACCTGAATAGGCCTGTAACTCCATTAGGTAGAATGTGATAGTCTGACTATAACCAACCTGAGTAGGCCTATAACTCCTTTAGGTAGAATGTGATAGCCTGACTATAACCAACCTGAGTAGGCCTGTAACTCCATTAGGTAGAATGTGATAGTCTGACTATAACCAACCTGAGTAGATCTATATCTCCATTAGTTAGTATGTGATAGTCTGACTATAACCAGCCTGAGTAGGCCTGTAACTCCATTAGGTAGAATGTGATAGTCTGACTATAACCAGCCTGAGTAGGCCTAAAACTCCATTAGGTAGAATGTGATAGTCTGACTATAACCAACCTGAGTAGGCCTGTAACTCCATTAGGTAGAATGTGATAGTCTGACTATAACCAACCTGAGTAGGCCTATAACTCCATTAGTTAGAATGTGATAGTCTGACTATAACCAGCCTGAGTAGACTATAACCAACCTGAGTAGGCCTAAAACTCCATTAGGTAGAATGTGATAGTCTGACTATAACCAACCTGAGTAGGCCTATTAACTCCATTAGGTAGAATGTGATAGTTTGACTATAACCAACCTGAATAGGCCTGTAACTCCATTAGGTAGAATGTGATAGTCTGACTATAACCAACCTGAGTAGGCCAGTAACTCCATTAGGTAGAATGTGATAGTCTGACTATAACCAACCTGAGTAGGCCTATAACTCCATTAGGTAGAATGTGATAGTCTGACTATAACCTGAGTAGGCCTGTAACTCCAATAGGTAGAATGTGATAGTCTGACTATAACCAACCTGAGTAGACCTGTAACTCCATTAGGTAGAATGTGATAGTCTGACTATAACCTGAGTAGGCCTGTAACTCCATTAGATAGAATGGGCCAATTGTGTGCCACCCTATGTGACTCTGGAATCGAACCAGGGACTGTAGTGACGCCTCTTACACTGAGATGCAGTGCCTTGGACCAGTGCGCCACTCAGGAGCTTAAGGAATAGAGCACTATATAAGGAATAGGGCAGTTTTATATAAGGTATAGGATGCTATTATATAGGGAATAGAGTGCTATTATACAGGGAATAGGGTGCTATTATACAGGGAATAGGGTGCTATTATATAGGGAATAGAGTGCTATTATATAGGGAATAGAGTGCTATTATATAGGGAATATAGTGCTATTATATAGAGAGTAGAGTGCTATTATATAAGGAATAGGGTCCTATTATATAGGGAATAGGGTGCTATTATATAGGGAATAGGGTCCAACTATATAGGGAATAGGGTCCTATTATATAGGGAATAGAGTGCTATTATATAGGGAATAGAGTGCAATTATATAGGGAATAGAGTGCTATTATATAGGGAATAGAGTGCTATTATATAGGGAATAGAGTGCTATTATATAGGGAATAGAGTGCTATTATACAGGGAATAGGGTGCTATTATATAGGGAATAGAGTGTGATTATGTAGGGAATAGAGTGCTATTATATAGGGAATATAGTGCTATTATATAGGGAATATAGTGCTATTATATAGGGAATAGAGTGCTATTATATAGGGAATAGAGTGCTATTATATAGGGAATAGGGTCCAACTATATAGGGAATAGAGTCCTATTATATAGGGAATAGAGTGCTATTATATAGGGAATAGAGTGCTATTATATAGGGAATAGAGTGCTATTATATAGGGAATAGAGTGCTATTATATAGAGAGTAGAGTGCTATTATTTAAGGAATATGGTCCTATTATATAGGGAATAGGGTCCTATTATATAGGGAATAGGATCCAACTATATAGGGAACAGGGTCCTATTATATAGGGAATAGAGTGCTATTATATAGGGAATAGAGTGCTATTATTTAGGGAATAGAGTGCTATTATATAGGAAATACAGTGCTATTATATAGGGAATAGAGTGCTATTATATAGAGAATAGAGTGCTATTATATAGGGAATAGAGTGCAATTATATAGAGAATAGAGTGCTATTATATAGGGAATAGAGTGCTATTATATAGGGAATAGAGTGCTATTATATAGGGAATAGAGTGCTATTATATGGGGAATAGAGTGCTATTATATAAGGAAAATTGTGCTATTATATAGGGAATAGAGTGCTATTATATAGGGAATAGAGTGCTATTATATAGGGAATATAGTGCTATTATTTAAGGAATAGGGTCCTATTATATAGGGAATAGGGTCCTATTATATAGGGAATAGGGTGCTATTATATAGGGAATAGGGTCCAACTATATAGGGAATAGAGTGCTATTATATAGGGAATAGAGTGCTATTATATAGGGAATAGAGTGCTATTATATAGGGAATAGAGTGCTATTATATAGAGAATAGAGTGATATTATATAGGGAATAGAGTGCTATTATATAGAGAATAGAGAGCTATTATATAGAGAATATGGTCCTATTAAATAGGGAATAGAGTGCAATTATATAGAGAATAGAGTGCTATTATATAGGGAATAGAGTGCTATTATATAGAGAATAGAGTGCTATTATATAGGGAATAGAGTGCTATTATATAGGGAATAGAGTGCTATTATGTAGGGAATAGAGTGCTATTATATAGGGAATAGAGTGCTATTATATATGGAATAGAGTGCTATTATATAAGGAAAATGGTGCTATTATATAGGGAATAGAGTGCTATTATATAGGGAATAGAGTGCTATTATATAGGGAATAGAGTGCTATTATATAGGGAATAGGGTGCTACTATATAGAGAATAGGGTGCTATTATATAGAGAATAGGGTCCAACTATATAGGGAATAGAGTGCTATTATATAGGGAATAGAGTGCTATTATATAGAGAATAGAGAGCTATTATATAGAGAATATGGTCCTATTAAATAGGGAATAGAGTGCAATTATATAGAGAATAGAGTGCTATTATATAGGGAATAGAGTGCTATTATATAGGGAATAGAGTGCTATTATATAGGGAATAGAGTGCTATTATATAGGGAATAGAGTGCTATTATATAGAGAATAGAGTGCTATTATATAGGGAATAGAGTGCTATTATATAGGGAATAGAGTGCTATTATATAGGGAATAGAGTGCTATTATATATGGAATAGAGTGCTATTATATAATGAAAATGGTGCTATTATATAGGGAATAGAGTGCTATTATATAGGGAATAGAGTGTTATTATATAGGGAATAGAGTGCTATTATATAGGGAATAGGGTGCTACTATATAGAGAATAGGGTGCTATTATTTAGAGAATAGAGTGCTATTAGATATGGAAAATGGTGCTATTATATACGAAATAGAGTGCTATTATATGGGAAATAGGGTGCTTCTATATAGAGAATAGGGTGCTTCTATATAGAGAATAGGGTGCTTCTATATAAGGAATAGGGTGCTACTATATAGGGAATAGGGTGCTATTATATAGAGAATAGGGTGCTTCTATATAGAGAATAGGGTACTTCTATATAAGGAATAGGGTGCTACTATATAAGGAATAGGGTGCTACTATATAGGGAATAGGGTGCTTCTATATAGAGAATAGGGTGCTTCTATATAAGGAATAGGGTGCTACTATATAAGGAATAGGGTGCTACTATATAGGGAATAGGGTGCTACTATATAGAGAATAGGGTGCTATTATTTAGAGAATAGAGTGCTATTAGATATGGAAAATGGTGCTATTATATACGTAATAGAGTGCTATTATATGGGAAATAGGGTGCTTCTATATAGAGAATAGGGTGCTTCTATATTGAGAATAGGGTGCTTCTATATAAGGAATAGGGTGCTACTATATAAGGAATAGGGTGCTACTATATAGGGAATAGGGTGCTTCTATATAGAGAATAGGGTGCTTCTATATAGAGAATAGGGTGCTTTTATTTAAGGAATAGGGTGCTACTATGTAGGGAATAGGGTGCTATTATATAGAGAATAGGATGTTTCTATATAGAGAATAGGGTGCTTCTATGTAAGGAATAGGGTGCTACTATATAAGGAATAGGGTGCTACTATATAGGGAATAGGGTGCTACTATATAGGGAATAGGGTGCTTCTATATAGAGAATAGGGTGCTTCTATATAGAGAATAGGGTGCTTTTATTTAAGGAATAGGGTGCTACTATGTAGGGAATAGGGTGCTATTATATAGAGAATAGGATGTTTCTATATAGAGAATAGGGTGCTTCTATATAAGGAATAGGGTGCTACTGTATAGGGAATAGGGTTCTATTATATAGGGAATAGGGTGCTATTATATAGGGAATATGGTGCTATTATATAGGGAATAGAGTCCTATTATATTTGGAATAGGGTCCTATTTGGGATGAGTCAGACAGTGAGCTAGCTAGCTATATTATTCTTCCCTGCTCTGTTCTGTCGTCAACAGTAAAGGTCACAGTGAAGGCCCAGGGCTGCCCTGTGACACACACCCTCAAACAGGGACCCTCGCTGGCTCTGGCATCTGTCGCTATCGATCTGCCCGCGTCCGCAGAGGCGGCAGGCTAACCGGCTAGCGTCTGAGGGGTAGTGCGACAGAGGAACACGGTTGGGAGAAGGGGGAACCAAGCTTGCCTGGTGGACAGGAGCTGTCAGAGCAGGTTTCGGTGATGGACCAGCAGGGCCAGAGAAATTAAAATGCAAACATAATTTCCACGTCAGGCTGGATAAGGAACGCCTGCTGCTGACACACACACACATATATACATACATACACACACACACCTCCCTTCCTCCGTAAGTAAGACCCAGACTTGCTCACAGCACACAGACCCAGCTTCAGGTCCAAACCCCTTCTCCCCTAACCCCTGACCCTAACCCCTGCCGGTCCAATCCCAGCAGGTCCAGTCCCAGTAGGTCCAGCCCCAGCAGGCCCCAGCAGGTCCAGCCCCAGCAGGTCCAGTCCCAGCAGGCCCAGCCCCAGCAGGCCCAGCCCCAGCAGGCCCCAGCAGGCCCAGCCCCAGCAGGTCCAGCCCCAGCAGGCCCCAGCAGGTCCAGCCCCAGCAGGACCCAGCCCCAGCAGCCCCAGCCCCCAGGATCGAACCCCAGATGGTCCCCAGAAGAAGTATAAGCTGGGACAAACAATACCCTGAGAGATCAAAAACAGTGTGTCTGTCCCAAAGATGACCTCCACAAGGTTCACTTCCTAGCTGAATCACTGCTCTTACGAAGAAAGAAGCACAACCACTTTAGATTTAGACAGAGCTATGCGTTTCACATGTCTACTATTTCAATTGGCAAACAACTCTGTGATCATGTGATCAAAATGTAACATGTTAATAACATATGACGTGAAGTGCCTCACAGATACATTAAATAAATAAGAAAACACTATCCAAAAATAAACCAGTTATCCAGAGAGGAAAATCCATTTCAGATGTGAATGAAGTTGTGATCTGAGACATCCTATCAGAGACATCCTATCCACCCCGAAAGACAGAAAAAAGACAGAGAGAAAATCCAATGACTGCGATCCCTAACAGACATTGCGACCCTATTCTCTCTCTCCAGAGTAAAATGGGGAAATCCGCAGTTGAAACAATAACAGAGCATTTTCACCCCTTTCGGTAAAAAGCTGAGGGATGGGGCTGGAGAAATGTAACCATTTGCAAATTCATAGATGGAGCTGATGGTGGCCGACAGTTGAACTAAGCTCATGAGGTAAGTTATATTCTTCATGAATCAATGGGTACATATCATTCATTTATAAGTCCAAAACAGGAAGAAATCCAAGGAAGATTCCCTGAAATCCTGGGAGGGGCTGACGGAGGAAAGAGATCAGTAACTTCCAGAATGGCCAGCTATAGGTGCAGACGGAGAGTAGTGGCCCACCAACCTACAAGAGGAAAAACTCAACATCAGCCGGTTGACACTAATCTAGTCTGAGCTCACTCCCAGATGGTGGGAGAATGCTGAGGAGGAAATCAGATGGGGATAGAAGAGCAACAGAGAGCTAAGTTCCCACGCTTTTCAATGCACCGCTCACTGGTTTCATCTGTTTTCACTAGCAATCTGGATGTGGCTAAATAACCAACTAACAAATGTAAAAATGTGGATGAAACAACAACACCCTCTGTAAATGTAAAATAAGCTACAACTTAAAAAAGTGACCTATCCCTTCAAGGAAACAGAGCATGTTTTCCTGGGTTCCTGATTACTGAGGAATCGTGGGGAGTAGCTAGCTCCCTCAATCCCTATCTGTTGGCTGGTTGGGGCTGGATGAGTAACATGGCTGAGGGACACGATCGCAAGGAAACTGGAAAAGTATTTCCAAAGAACTAAACACTCATCATATTCATTGTTTTCTCATAGGGAGATTAACCCATGTCCTATAATAATGAAGAGAGATACACAATCAACAACTACATACCACAATACTCTGACAGACAAGAGTCTTATAATCACGTATAATCATGTAATAAGCCACGGTGAAAACCTTGAAGAGGAACGTGGTGGAAGTCTGGCAATGAGGATGTAAACAGTGAGAACCTTGAAGAGAAACGTGGTGGAAGTCTGGCAATGAGGATGTAAACAGTGAGAACCTTGAAGAGAAACGTGGTGGAAGTCTGGCAATGAGGATGTAAACAGTGAGAACCTTGAAGAGAAACGTGGTGGAAGTCTGGCAATGAGGACGTAAACAGTGAGAAACTTTAAAAGTACAGTCGGCAAAATTACATCATACGCAACAGGGCGTGGACACAAAAGAGGGTGGGATATTGTGAAGAGCCAATAAATCGCTAAGCCCCACCCCCCTGGTTTTCCTGGGAAGTCCAATTTCCCATGGACACCAATGGAGAAAACCCACAAGGATCTCAAACACAAGGATCTTAAACTGTGTTTTTTTAAACACAGACTACCTACCCCTTGCTAATCAGAAATGATGTTGTGGTGGACTGTCATTAGAATTGCTTCACGGGAACATGGTAAAAGTAAGTTTGTACTGTGGCTAGCAACAGGCTCTGAACGAACTGTCAACATGCAGTCAAAGCTACTAAACAATTTTGGAGATAACCAGTACTCAAATCGTATTTGATGTCAAAAGCAGATGTGAGTTATACTCCTAAGCTAGTTAACATGCACTACCAGTCAAAAGTTGTAGAACTCCTACTCATTCAAGGGCTTTTCTTTATTTGTACTATTTTCTACATTGTAGAATAATAGTGAAGACATCAACACTATGAAATAACACATATGGAATCATGTAGTAACCCAAAAAAAGTGTTATATTTGAGATTATTCAAATAGCCCGTTACCTTGACAGCTTTGCACACTCCTGGCATTCTCTCAACCAGCTCCACAAGGTAGTCACCTGGAATACATTTCAATTAACAGGTGTGCCTTGTTAATTGGTCCATTATTTTACCAGGTAAGTTGACTGAGAACATGTTCTCATTTGCAGCAACGACCTGGGGAATAGTTACAGGGGAGAGGAGGGAGGATGAATGAGCCAATTGTAAACTGGGGATTATTAGGTGACCGTGATGGTTTGAGGGCCAGATTGGGAATTTAGCCAGGACACCGGGGTTAACACCCCTACTCTTACGATAAGTGCCATGGGATCTTTAATGACTTCAGAGAGTCAAGACACCCGTTTAACATCCCATCCGATTGACAGCACCCTACACAGGGCACTGCCCTGGGGCATTATCCAGAGAGGAAAATCCATTTCAGATGTGAATGAAGTCGTGATCTGAGACATCCTATCAGAGACATCTGGATATTTTTTTAGACCAGAGGAAAGAGTGCCTCCTACTGGCCCTCCAACACCACTTCCAGCAGCATCTGGTCTCCCATCCAGAAACTGACCAGGACCAACCCTGCTTAGCTTCAGAAGCAAGCCAGCAGTGGTATGCAGGGTGGTATGCTGCTGGCAAATTGTTAAAAATGTATTTGGGGAATTTCTTTCCTTCTTAATGCGTTTGAGCCAATCAGTTGTGTTGTGACAAGGTTGGAAGAAGATGGTCTTTTACCAAATAGTACCAAGTCCATATTATGTCAAGAACAGTTCAATAAGCAAATAGAAATGACAGTCCATCATTACTATAAGACATGAAGGTCAGTCAATCCTGAACATTTCAATAACTTTTTTCAAGTGCAGTCGCAAAAACCAACAAGCGCTATTATGAAACTGTCTCTCATGAGGACCACCTCAGGAATGTAATACCCAGAGTTACCTCTGCTGCAGAGGATAAGTTCATTAGAGTTACCAGCCTCTAATGAACTTATCCTCTGAGTTCAAGTAACAGACACATCTCAACATCAACTGTCCAGAGGAGACCTTCATGGTCGAATTGCTGCATGAAACCACTACTAAAGGACACCAATAAGAAGAAGAGACGTGCTTGGGCCAAGAAACACGAGCAATGGACATTAGACCAGTGGAAATTTGTCCTTTGATCTGGAGCACAAGTTGGTTTTTGGTTGCAACCGCCGTGTCTTCGTGAGATGCGGTATGGATGAACGGATGATCTCCACATGTGTATTTCCCACCGTAAAGCACGGAGGAGGAGATGTGATGGTATGGGAGTGCTTTGCTGGTGACACTGTCTGTGATTTATTTAGAATTCAAGGCACACTTAACCAGAATGGCTACCACAGCATTCTGCAGTGATACGCCATCTCATCTGGTTTGGGCTTACTATAATTTGTTTTTCAACAGGACAATGACCCAACACACCTCCAGGCTGTGTAAGGGTTGTTTTACCAAGAAGGAGAGTGATGGAGTGCTGCATCAGATGACCTGGCCTCCACAATCCCCTAACCTCAACCAAATTGAGATGGTTTGGGATGTGCTCAGCATATGTGGGAACTCCTTCAAGACTGTTGGAAAATAATTCCAGGTGAAGCTGGTTGAGAGAATGCCAAGAGTGTGCAAAGCTGTCGTCAATGCAAAGGGTGGCTACTTTGAAATATCTCAAATATAAATATATTTTTGATTTGTTTAACACTTTTTTGGTTACTACATAATTCCATGTGTTATTCCATAGTTTTGATGTCTTCACTATTATTCTACAATGTGGAAAATAATAAAAAATAAAGAAAAACCCTGGAATGAGTAGGTGTTCTAAGACTTTTTACCGGTAGTGTACATTTGGAGAATACAAGTTATATTAACTGTCTAGCTAGTTAACTGGCTAGCTAGTTATTTGCAATGTTTTCTTTCAATGGTGGTCAATGAGCGTGCGCTAGCTAACCTGCTAGCAAACAATGGAATAAAAATATACTTTCGGATTCTTAAAAATTCAACAGTGACTGTGCTGTTTTTATATTTTTCTGAAAACTCTCCGCTTTTGCCATTGCCCTCAGTGGCTTCCCGTTGTGTATGATGATGTCATCTTGTTTAGTAGTAAGATAAAGCCCACTTGATATGCTACATATCTACATTATATATGAATATCAGTGGATGAACATGGCTCTCGTTCCTGCACAAGTCAGTCCTGTGTGCGTGAAATAAAATTATCAGGAACAGCACAGAAACACAATTAGCAAGGAGGTTCCTCTATAGGCTTGCGATGCCTTCATAAACAAAGTAAGACAAAACAACAACAACAACACAAATAAACAGAAATAAATCATCCCTTCAACGAAGTCATGTTTTTCTTCATCATAATTATAGATAATATACAGTATTTGAAAGAATATAACACACGAAACACCAACTGTCTAATAGCAGTCCCCATCCGAGTGGCTGACGAATGTAGCAGGCGCTAGCCACAGAGCTAACAGCTACAGTGGAGCAGCACCATAAAGCAACACCATCACTGCCACCCAATACAACCTACAGAAAATATAATAATAAATACTACTCAAATTCAAAAACAATATTATCACAAATACATTTAAATAAGCAACAACAGCAACTATGGAAGCACGCCACATGGACAACGTTACGGATAAAGCACAAAGGTACATGGTCCACACACAGAACAGACATGTAACAGCATGTGTTGGGCGGTGTAACTTACAGGCACGTAAAGTGGTTGCGCAATCATGAACAGAGACAGAGGAGAGTGGGTAGGCCCTCTGTAGGGTGTCCATGTTACTATGTACACTGCCTGACATGCAAGAGCAGTCTCGCTCTGAACGGCCGCAATCAAAACAACATGCCAGTTTCATTTGTTTGTAGGCGGACATCTTGGCTACAGTCATGTTTTGGGATGAGAGGAAGAGGAAAAGCAGCAGGTTAATGGCAAAAGGTGAAATAGTCATCCAGGGAAGCCAGAAGGTAACTCCATAAAGATAATAAATGCAAAGCCTTTAGATACCAGCTCACGCAGGCTTGAGCCCCAAAAAAGACCAGTAAAGGGCACCTATAATCAGGGGTTGGAACCGGTTCAGGAAACACAAAAGGAAACCATAAAAGAACAACAATTTTCAAGGAACAGAAACAGAACCGAAAGTCATCTCTAGTATTCCGGAACCGAACCATTATTATTAAATCTTGAGAACAGTTTTTTTGTCCCGAAAATTGTTTTCATGTCTAGTATATAATTATTTTATAAGTGAAGTTCTGATGCTAGTAATAAACTAAACACATTCCAATTCACGTCATGATGTTTAGCGCTTCAAGCCAAGCCCTCTTTATGTCCACCCATCTTTCTCGCTCTCTCCCCACCATTGAAATTTCAGTCGCATCTCGCGCCTGCACTTATACGACCAATGAAACATGTGAACATCTACCCATTCTGTAGCTTCTCTATCCTTGATAATTGGTGGAGTAAATTAATGAGCTATAAATGTAAAAACTATGTTGATTTGACAGGTTAAAAAAAAGTACAAAAAGGGTTCTGTTTCAAACAAAACGATTGGAAAATAATTTTGGATCCAACCCCTGCCTAAAATATTAGGGTGCTTCATATACGGCAAGAGTGCCAAACTGCAGTGACAATTGTGTGCAATATATTGCCATGGTCAAATTAAGCTCTTTCAATTTCATCCCAAAGTCTTGTTTTGATCAATAAAGTTTTTAACAACTTGAAAGTTGTAGTCCAATTTGGCTAGTCAAAAAGGTCTCAGGGTCAAGGGTCAAGCTGTGTCCTAAGGCTGAAAATGCCATAACAGGTATAAAGGCAAATATGACAGTGGGGTAAAGGGGGGAGAGGATAGAGGGGAATGGGAGGGGGGGTCATTCAGGGCCAGAGAGTAGCATGGACAATGTCTTCAGCAGCAAACCTCATACAGACATATAATATAAATATAAACATAACAGATCATAACATCCTCTATCCGTCCGGCTAAAGGTGTGGATCACGTACCTGTATCCCCTCATGCAGCTGCGGCAGCCGTGGTCAAGGATCCATCACACTAATCTACTGGCTAGACTGGCCAGGCCATTCCATGCTAGCAGGACAAGAGTTTCACTACAGCAGCACTCCTCCAGAAAGGCTTGAGAGTGGTGTGTGTGTACAGTGCATTGGGAAAGTATTCAGACGCCTTGACTTTTTACACATTTTGTTACCTTACAGCCTTATTCTAAAATGTCTCAAATTGTTTTACTCCCTCATCAATCTAAACACAATACCCCATAATGACAAAGCAACAAAGGAATGGTCCGTAGAGGGGCGGCAGGTAGCCTAGTGGTTAGAGCGTCGGGCTAGTAACTGAAAGGTTGCTAGATCAAATCCCCGAGGTAAAAATCTGCCCCTGAACAAGGCAGTCAACCCACTAGGCCGTCATTGTAAATAAAAAATTGTTCTTAACTGACTTGCTAACTAACTGACTTGCCTCGTTAAATAAAGGTTAAAACCTCTTAAGGCTAGGCAGAATACTGCCCCCTTTGGAGGAATTGCGTGCCCATAGTAAACTGAAAAACAATCTGTCCAAAATTGCTAATATATGCACATAATAATTATTATTGGATAGAAAACACTCTAAAGCTTCTAAAACCGTTGGAATTATGTCTGTAAGTTAAGCAGAACTCACAGGGCAGGCATTCCTCCAAACTAGTTTTGGGATCATGAAAGTTGGGGGGAAATTTGACGTGATCGCCCCCACCCTTCCCAACCAGCTATGGATCTGGGGACACTTTCTATGTCTTCCACTAGATGTCCTCATTCAGTAGAGCGTTTAATCGTTCAAATCCCGCGAGTTTTGGCCCTATGGGAGTGAATTGAGTGAGTGTCGCGAGAAAATACCTGTGCGTTAGGGCGCGAATTGGTCCCATCCATTCCTTTGTTCCAGTACTCCGGAGGAGAACAAACAATGACCGGTTGAATTGAAAATTGTTTTGCACGTTTAGAACATCCTAAAGCTTGATTCTGCACTTAGTTTGACCTGTTTAGTCGACATATAATATGTAATTTTGAAGTTTTGATGCGCAACTTTTCGGGACCAGAGGACATTTTGGGTGCATTTCAGCTGATATTGTTAGCAGATGCTAATACAAAGACACAAGACTTGAAACCAAACGATGTTTTGGGTAAGTATGAACCCTTCCAGTACATTCTGAACGAAGACCATCAAAGGTAAGGGAATATTTATGCTGAAATTGTGTGTTTCTGTTGACTCCAACATAGCGGAGAAATATTGCTTATGTCTGAGCGCCGTCTCAGAATATTGAATAGTGAGCGATTTCTGTAACGTTAAAAAGAAATGTAACAAAGCGATTGCATTAAGAAGCAGTGTATCTTTCTAACTATATGTAGAACATGTATATTTAGTCAAAGTTTATGATGTCTATTTACGTTATCTTGCGGCGCTACCTATATTTTCTGCGGACATTTTTCAGTATTTTCTGAACATGAATTCAATGTAAATGGACATTTATGGATATAAATGGCATATTATTGAAAAAAAAATTATGTACTGTGTAACATGTTCTATTACTGTCATCTGATGAAGATTTTCAAAAGGTTAGTGAATGATTTATTTTTTAATCCTGCTTTTATAATTTTATATTTTCTGGGACAAAATGGCTGCCTCTTGTCTTCGTTTCGGTGGTGGTCTAATATAAATATGTGGTGTTTTCGCCGTAAAACATTTTAAAAATCTGACATGCTGGGTAGATGAACAAGGTGTTTATCTTTCATTTGAGGTATTGGACTTGTTAATGTGTGGAGGTTAAATATTTCTAAGAATATTTTTGCGTTCCATGCGCCACGTTCCAGCTGAACGTGGGAGGGGTCGTTCCCAAAAGGGAACCCTAACCCGTCATCAGGTTAAATAAACACAAAGTAAAAAATAAGAATGTTTGCTAATTTATAAAAAATTATAATAATAATATTACATAAGTATTCAGGACCTTCAGTACTTTGTTTAAGTACCTTTGGCAGCAATTACAGCCTCGAGTCTTCCTGGGTATGACGCTACAAACTTGGCACACTTGTATTTGGGGATTTTCCCCCATTCATTTCAAGCTCTGTCCGGTTGGATGGGGAGTGTCGCTGCACAGCTATTTTCAGGTCTCTTCAGAGATGTTCGATCGGGTTCAAGTCTGGGCTCTGGCTGGGACATTCAGAGACTTGTCCCAAAGCCACTCCAGAGTTGACTTTGCTGTGTGGTTAGGGTCGTTGTCCTGTTGGAAGGTGAACCTTCGCCCCAGTCTGAGGTCTGAGCGCTCTTGAGCAGGTTTTCATCAATTATCTCTCAGTACTTTGCTCTGTTCATCTTCCCCTTGATCCTGACTGGTCTCCCAGTCCCTGCCGCTGAAAAACATCCCCAAAGCATGATGCTGCCACCACCATGCATCACCGTAGGGATGGTGCAAGGTTTCCTCCAGACATGACGCTTGGTATTCAGGCCAAACAGTTCAATCTTGGTTTCATCAGACCAGAGAATCCAAGTGGGCTGTCATGTGCCTTTTACTGAGTGGCTTCCGTCTGGCCACTCTACTATAAAGGCCTGATTGGTGGAGTGCTGCAGAGATGGTTGTCCTTCTGGAAGGTTCTCCCATCTCCACAGAGTAATTCTGGAGCTCTGTCAGAGTGACTATTTGGTTCTTGGTCACCTCCCTGACCAAGGCCCTTCTCCCACGATTGCGCAGTTTGGCCGGGCGGCCAGCTCTAGGAAGAGTCTTAGTGGTTCCAAACTTCCTCATTTAAGAATGATTGATGTCACTGTGTTCTTGGAGACCTTCAATGCTGCAAAAAAAATTGGTACCCTTCCCCAATCTGTTTCTTTAACACAATTATGTCTCGAAGCGCTACAGACTATTCCTTCTACCTCATGGCTTGGTTTTTGCTTTGACAGGTGTGTGCTTTTCCAAATCATGTCCAATCAATTGAATTTACCACAGGTGGACTCCAATGGAGTTATAGAAACATCAAGGATGATCAATGGAAACTGGATGCCCCTGAGCTCAATTTAGAGTCTCATAGCAAAGGGTCTGAATACTTAAGTAAATAAGGCATGTTATTTATTTATTTTTGCTTTGTCATTATAGGGTATATTGTGTGTAGATTGACAAGGATAAAACAAATTTAAAAAATTACAATACGTCTGTAACGTAACAAAATGTGGAAAAACTCAAGGGGTCTGAATACTTTGCGAATGCACTGTATTTGCAAGTTACTGCGCATGTACATGATGTATATCACACATTTGAAGCGTGTGTGTGTGTATATATGTGTCAAGATCTTAACCCCAGGAGGAGCGGTAGGTAGTGAAAACCCCTCAGAGCAGCGGTTCTAGATTGCTGTGGCTCTGGTTCAGTGACAGACAACAGTCCCTGGGTTCCATTATCTCTGTGCCAGGATGCCAACTCACCAACTCACACTAACACGATCACAGAAACGCACTCTCTCCCTCTCTCTGGGGAGAACTATACGTCTACCTTTACTGTTTTAACAATATGTGGCTAGGAGGGTTTGTAGCCAGAGAGAGAATGGAGAGCGAGGCCTGGCCCCATCAGGGTCTGTGTGTCCTACAAACAGCATGCACAAGTGCTTTATAAACATTCATAAGCATGCATAGAGAGATCATAGCGATTAAAGGGTGTGGAGTGGGGTACCTGTTTACAGAGCAGAAAGAGTTTGGAGGTGTGCCAGATGCGAGCAGTGAGTGTCATTTCATGCTGAACTATATTATTTGTTCGTTTTTTCTAGGTGGGTATTCAGTTGAACACAGTACGTGTCGTGGTAATTTTGGCTAGCAAGAGATGGGAGGAGGAGATGGAGAACACAACACAACATGACAATGTTTTTGAACAAATTACTTCACACATACCCTTTACCCTGATCTAGCCTACTACAGTATGGACTATGGTGTCCCTTTTAGGACATTCTTCACCACAAGAGTGAACATGAACAAGACTGTCTGTGTACATTTTGTCAAAGAAAGGTGATTGTTAACACACACACACACACACACACCACTACGCTGTCAGTTTGTTTTTGTGGTTCTGGAAATAAACGTTTTTGTTTTCATATGTCACATTCAACATTCCACCAGACAAAACATACAAAGATAGAAGTCAAGTTGAATATCAATAGTGAGAAGGATGTCCTAATGGAACTCATACTTATGGTCACTGGTCCTCTAAAGGGAAAGACAACCCTATTTAGCAAGAACGTGATGAGCCGTGTTGACTTTGAATAGTAAATCAAACTTAATAACATATGGATACTTATATAAAATGTTTTTTTAAATAAACTAAAGCCACTATTACTTTTATCCAGTTATTGTATCATGTTGCAAAGCACAAATGTAAATAGAGGAATGTGTAACACAAAGAAAAGTTTTTCCTAGAAAGACTCACTTTGTGTTCAGACACATCTCAACCAAACCAAAACACCAAACACCATAAAACACAGCCAAGAGTTAATGAAATTATCCCTTTCACTGTTTACTGTAACCATAGAAAAGGTATTACCAGAACAGTCATTCCATTAAAATCAATGGGTCTGTGATGAGTGTTCCAGTTCAATTACAGTGGTCTAAGGGCCTTTTTTTTTTTACCATTCTAGTAATTCTGTGTCTATGACTGAAACACACCCTGTTGCTCATAATATTCTTGCTGAATAGGTTTCTGAGGACCTCAGTGTCAGTTTCCTTCGATAAGGCTACATTCAGGACTATGGCAAGACATCGCCACCTAGTGGCCAACTAGCAGTACAGCAATGAAGCGCGCAGTACAGTTAAAGCACTGTCTCGTAAAGCAGTTTTCTTTCACTCAGGGCACTGATGACAGCTAGTAAATAGGCCCTGGCGACCATCTAGAATTGAAATGAATTACAGTGGGGCTGTGGGCGACAATATTTCAATTCTTAATGCACTGGTAAACTCTGGGTAGTGGTACGATTGGAGCTGGGCAGAGTACCAGAGAACTGGGGAGCAGCGAGGGGGGCTAGAAGTACTGGGGGTGGGGAGGGGAACTAAAAGCAGTGAGGGGAGTGGAGGGTGAGGGGGTACAACCAGATTGTTTTGATTGTGTTTTGGAGACATTGCTTGCTGAGCTGAATCATTTCCAGAACTTCCCACAAGAACACTTTACGCTTTTCTGAAAATACAACAGTGTAAAAAATAGCCTCAGAGTGAGAAGATTAATTTGAATCTAAATGGTTTTATTTTTTTCTCTCCCCCCTCCTGTTGTCTCTCTTAAATCCATTAAATCCATGACTAGCATTACCAATATCAATCTGCGTTTGACATTTCAGATTGTCACCACATTCCATTTTCAACTTACTCAGTGCGTGTCATTAGAGAGAGGGTAAGGAGGACTCATGGAAAGCTGAAAACACAAGGCTTGGGTTTCTAATATAATATTGAGGCAAAAATGTCGAAGAGAGTTCATGCACTTCTCCTATAATAAAATCACACTCTGTCATACTAAGGGAGTCAGAGGCCGGGCTAGACTATGAGCCTATGAGGAGACAGACTAGATAATCAGATGTAGGTGTGAGTTTGGGTTCTGCTGAATTCAGGTCTGGTCTGAGGCAGGACAGTGTAAAGATGAGAGGCGGGGAGAAGGATGCAAACGCTACACCGGTAACATGCAACATAGAATACTGCTGGCAGAGAAAGAGAAGAGACACTCGCACTGCACTCTGGGTAGGAGGGAACCCGTGTTTTTTTACTCACAGTAAATCACTACCAGAGGGTGGTTAAAGAAAGTAGTGGTGTTTCCCACCGGCAGCAGGGGAAGGAAATAACATCAACAACATGTCAATGGTCATAAAAACTTGGACAAAACAAACAACAACAGAAACAAAACAGAACTAACAGAAGACAAACATTCATTCTAGTAATGGAACTGTCATCTCTCTAAATGTGGCCCTCCTGTTGGTAATACAACAGAGACACAGAAACTAAAATAATCTAGAATAGAACTGTCTCGTTTCAGGTACAGTAAATCTATTGGACTAATGCCTGATTCACACTATAGGGCCAACCCAAACCGTACAGTGCTGGCTCAGATATATATTTTCACATTGTCCATTCCAGCACGGTGGCAGAAACTGTGGCGGATGTGTAACCAGGCCAGCCCAGTACAGCTCAGCTTGCCTCCGTTTGGCCTTATAGTGATAATCAGACAATACAGGTCTCTGGTTCTCCCTACCTGACAAACTACCAGGCCTTTAGTCTGAATAAGTGAGATGACACAGACAAAGGGAAAGGACAGTGGAGATTGTGTGTTTGTTTGGGCGTAGGCTGCTTACTGTAATTGTTGCTGACCTTTCTAGATGTATGGAGACTGCAGGAGGTGGAACTATTTAACATGTTGGGACAAGGGCCCATGTAGGTAAGGCCCTTAACGCTTTTCATTCAGCCTATTCAGGAAGTAGACTGAAAATACGACTTACTGTATATTATTTTCCTCAATGAGTTTACTTCCTGAATTGAAAAGAAATTGAGCCCAACCCTGGTAAACATTCTCTAATTCCCAGTCTGATCAAAAGTACAAGTTGAGAAAAAGGGTCATGTTCCACGTCATCCCCCGCTGGCAGAAGTTTATGGTAGTATGCCTGGACCATTACGGTGTTCTGATTCTGTATGGTTTGACCAATAGGGTATGTGGTTGTCTGACCCCATGAACCCTGAGCAGAGGAACGCCATTATTTAATTTATTATTCCACCTGACTGAGGTCAATACCTCTGCCCATATTACAGAGTCGCTATGGTGACCTGACAGCCTCCCTCGTCTGCTCATCTACTTCTGTCACTCAAACTCACTCCATCATTAGCACACTGACAACTCTCTCTCTCTCTCGGTCCCTTTCTGCCTCCAGACTTCAGTCCACTCTTCTAACTAGTTTTGTCATTATGATACATAACATGATCAGGTTACATATTTTAGTCATGAAATTAATAAATCAAACTAAATGTGTAGAATGTTGCCTGTACTTCTTTTGGATTTAATAAATAATATTATCATGCATTGATTTTGGATTATACCACAATGAAGGATGAGGAATTGTGATCACAGTTATTACACTTTCAAATGGGACTCAAGGTCATCACTGGGATAATTTCCATTTCAAAGTGTATAATAGCAAAATAATATAGTTATAGCTGTAAAATGATATTCCTATGAGAAACAGTGAGGGATATGACATCATTCATATAGCACATCCTAATCCTAATTCAGCGACAGTGGGAGGTGGGGGAGGGGTTGGGAGGAGAGGAGGGTCATAAGAGGGGTGAGTGATTGTGTTGTGGGCAGGGCGTGGGTGTACTCACGTCGTTTGCAGCCACACTTTTTGATCCGTTTGGGGTCTGTGATGTCATCGTGACAAGCTTTGCAGTAGAAAAATGCTCTGGGGAGGAAACAGCAGCATATATATTTATCATCTCAGTTTGCAACTCACCTTGTGAGTTTGACCCATTTCACCAGGTTGACCTGTGAGTTGGCTTTTACCAGCTGGCTTTTACTTTTACCAATGACACCTTTATTTTTAACAATATATTTAGAGAAGTTGAATGCCTAATCTCATTTTAGCCACCAAGAGAATGAAAACCCAGGCAAGGCTTTTCCTGTGGCGTTTTTCTGTATTTTTCCGTGATGGTGGGATGATAGCCATTACCTCTTTACTTCTTTGGCATCACTGGCGATGAAGAACCCCAGAGTTCCTTCCTGCATCTTTACGTGGTTCCCCGGGTTGATGAGGATGCTGGGTAATGGGAGATAAATGACATCACACTCTTTAGAAGCTGTTATGGTCGTTAGAGTCACACTCACGCGCTAATCAAGAGGAATGGTACACACACATCATCAACCGTTTGGCTAGAGCTACAGTACAATGAACAGCGAGCTAGAGCAGCCTGATCGAAATGGTCAATGAAATCACAGCTTCTGCAGTCTCCAGTTGTTTAGTTTGGAGAGTAGTTATAATGGAAGTTTTGTAAATGCTCTACAGTCTAGGCTAGCAGGCTGGAGGCTGTATAGTGTGCTGGAAAAACACCTTGTTTCCATGTTTTGCCACCTTCTCTGAGGTTAATCACACAGATCGACAGAATGCACAACAGCATGAGTTGGTTGGTCAATTTTAATTATTTTTCTTTTTCACCATGGTTCTGGAGTGGATGTATGGGCAGAGGTAGGAGTAGTGAAGGGGTGGTCAGAAATAATTAAAATTGTTGTTGTTATGGAGTGGTTTCAGCCTCAGCAGTCAGTTAGATACTGTTACCTGGGTTATTACTGGACAGTGGAGTGTTACACGGCAGTTAGATACTGTTGCCTGGGTTATTACTGGACAGTGAATGTTACACTGCAGTTAGATACTGTTGCCTGGGTTATTACTGGACAGTGGAGTATTACACTTCAGTTAGATAGTGTTACCTGGGTTATTACTGGACAGTGAATGTTACACTGCAGTTAGATACTGTTACCTGGGTTATTACTGGACAGTGAGTGTTACACTACAGTTAGATACTGTTACCTGGGTTATTACTGGACAGTGAGTGTTACATTACAGTTAGATACTGTTACCTGGGTTATTACTGGACAGTGGAGTGTTACACTACAGTTAGATACTGTTACCTGGGTTATTACTGGACAGTGGAGTGTTACACTACAGTTAGATACTGTTACCTGAGTTATTACTGGACAGTGAGTGTTACACTGCAGTTAGATACTGTTACCTGGGTTATTACTGGACAGTGAGTGTTACACTACAGTTAGATACTGTTACCTGCGTTATTACTGGACAGTGAGTGTTACACTGCAGTTAGATACTGTTACCTGGGATATTACTGGACAGTGGAGTGTTACACTACAGTTAGATAATGTTACCTGGGTTAGTAATGGACAGTGGAATGCTAGGGAATGAACAGCCTCTCGGACGAACACTACAGAGGAATAAGAAATATCTGCTAAAGGCTTAAGTGTTGTTATATAGCGTATTATCATATTGCTATAGTAACCTAGTATTGATATAGTAACCTAGTATTGCTATAGTAAACTAGTATTGATATAGTAAACTAGTATTGCTATAGTAAACTAGTATTGATATAGTAACCTAGTATTCCTATAGTAAACTAGTATTGATATAGTAAACTAGTATTGCTATAGTAAACTAGCATTGCTATAGTAACCTAGTATTGCTATAGTAAACTAGTATTGATATAGTAAACTAGTATTGCTATAGTAAACTAGTATTGATATAGTAACCTAGTATTCCTATAGTAAACTAGTATTGATATAGTAAACTAGTATTGCTATAGTAAACTAGCATTGCTATAGTAACCTAGTATTGCTATAGTAAACTAGTATTGATATAGTAAACTAGTATTGCTATAGTAAACTAGTATTGATATAGTAACCTAGTATTCCTATAGTAAACTAGTATTGATATAGTAAACTAGTATTGCTATAGTAAACTAGCATTGCTATAGTAACCTAGTATTGCTATAGTAAACTAGTATTGATATAGTAAACTAGTACTGCTATAGTAACCTAGTATTGATATAGTAACCTAGTACTGCTATAGTAACCTAGTATTGATATAGTAACCTAGTACTGCTATAGTAAACTAGTACTGCTATAGTAACCTAGTATTGATATAGTAACCTAGTATTGCTATAGTAACCTAGTATTGATATAGTAACCTAGTATTGATATAGTAACCTAGTACTGCTATAGTAACCTAGTACTGATATAGTAACCTAGTATTGCTATAGTAACCTAGTATTGATATAGTAACCTAGTATTGATATAGTAACCTAGTACTGCTATAGTAAACTAGTATTGCTATAGTAACCTAGTATTGATATAGTAACCTAGTACTGCTATAGTAAACTAGTACTGCTATAGTAACCTAGTACTGCTATAGTAACCTAGTATTGATATAGTAACCTAGTATTGATATAGTAACCTAGTATTGATATAGTAAACTAGTAATGCTATAGTAACCTAGTATTGCTATAGTAACCTAGTATTGATATAGTAACCTAGTACTGCTATAGTAAACTAGTAATGCTATAGTAAACTAGAAGTGTTATAGTAACCTAGTATTGATATAGTAACCTAGTACTGCTATAGTAAACTAGTATTGCTATAGTAACCTAGTATTGATATAGTAACCTAGTACTGCTATAGTAAACTAGTACTGCTATAGTAACCTAGTATTGCTATAATAAACTAGTACAGCTATAGTAACCTAGTATTGATATAGTAACCTAGTACTGCTATAGTAACCTAGTACTGCTATAGTAACCTAGTACTGATATAGTAAACTAGTATTGATATAGTAACCTAGTATTGATATAGTAACCTAGTACTGCTATAGTAAACTAGTAATGCTATAGTAACCTAGTATTGCTATAGTAACCTAGTATTGATATAGTAACCTAGTACTGCTATAGTAAACTAGTATTGCTATAGTAACCTAGTATTGATATAGTAACCTAGTACTGCTATAGTAACCTAGTACTGCTATAGTAACCTAGTACTGATATAGTAACCTAGTATTGATATAGTAACCTAGTATTGATATAGTAACCTAGTACTGCTATAGTAAACTAGTAATGCTATAGTAACCTAGAATTGATATAGTAACCTAGTATTGATATAGTAACCTAGTACTGCTATAGTAAACTAGTAATGCTATAGTAACCTAGAATTGATATAGTAACCTAGTATTGATATAGTAACCTAGTACTGCTATAGTAAACTAGTAGTGTTATAGTAACCTAGTATTGATATAGTAACCTAGTATTGATATAGTAACCTAGTATTGCTATAGTAACCTAGTACTGCTATAGTAAACTAGTAGTGTTATAGTAACCTAGTATTGATATAGTAACCTAGTACTGCTATAGTAAACTAGTAGTGTTATAGTGACCTAGTATTGATATAGTAACCTAGTATTGCTATAGTAACCTAGTACTGCTATAGTAAACTAGTAATGCTATAGTAAACTAGTATTGATATAGTAAACTAGTACTGCTATAGTAAACTAGTAATGCTATAGTAAACTAGTAGTGTTATAGTAACCTAGTATTGATATAGTAAACTAGTATTGCTATAGTAAACTAGTAGTGCTATAGTGAACTAGTATTGCTATAGTAAACTAGTATTGCTATAGTAAACTAGTATTGATATAGTAACCTAGTACTGCTATAGTAAACTAGTATTGCTATGGTAAACTAGTATTGCTATAGTAAACTAGTATTGATATAGTAAACTAGTACTGCTATAGTAAACTAGTAATGCTATAGTAAACTAGTAGTGTTATAGTAACCTAGTATTGCTATAGTAAACTAGTATTGCTATAGTAAACTAGTAGTGCTATAGTGAACTAGTATTGCTATAGTAAACTAGTATTGCTATAGTAAACTAGTATTGATATAGTAACCTAGTACTGCTATAGTAAACTAGTATTGCTATGGTAAACTAGTATTGCTATAGTAAACTAGTATTGCTATAGTAAACTAGTAGTGTTATAGTAAACTAGTATTGCTATAGTAAACTAGTATTGCTATAGTAACGTAGTACTGCTATAGTAAACTAGTAGTGTTATACATAGTAAACGGGTACTGCTATAGTAAACTAGTATTGCTATAGTAACATAGTATAGTCTTGCTATATTAACCTAGTACTGCTATATTAAATGTGTATTTCTATAGTAAACTAGTATTGCTATAGTAAACTAGTAGTGTTATAGTAAACTAGTGCTGCTATAGTAAACGAGTACTGTTACATTAACCTAGTATCGCTATAGTAACCTAGTATTGCTATAGTAACCTAGTACTGCTATATTAACCAAGTATTGGTATAGTAAACTAGTATTACTATAGTAACCTAGTATTGCTATAGTAAACTAGCATTGTTATTGTGACGTAGTATTGCTATAGTAACCTAGTATTGCTTTAGTAAACTAGTATATATTGTTATAGTAAAATAATATTGCTACAGTGCTGCTTTAGTGTATTTCAACTAAGAAATGTGATATCAATTTATTTTAACATTATCCATGTCCATTTTGATTAATTAGGGAGAAGTATTTAATAACCAAGTAGCTGAGGGAAAATTCCCATCTAATGTTATCTAATGGATAAGTGATATTCATATTCAAAATTCTCTCTAACCCTCTAACCCCATAGATCCTTACTGTATCCTCAAACATACGTCTACAGTAAATATTGAAATATTGAAGATTTGAATGGTGCTTAGGTGTGTAGGGTGCCTGTACGGACTGGCTGTATCATTCCCCCTGAATTAGACTGAGGCGAGAGTGGACGACACACACACACACGCCCAGCTCATTAATGGTTGCCTGTGGGTAGGAATCATCAATGATGGGAATACAGACTGAAAGACTGACAAACGGAACACACAGACCGACAGTCAGGGGACAACCCCCCTGGTCTCCGAGCCCAGACGAAAGGGAAAATACTAACACTTTACTAACTTAACTAATACTTTACTTTTACGAATACTTTACTTTACCAATACTTTACTTTACCAATACTTTACTTTACCAATACTTTACTTTCTGTTTACTTTGGCTTTACTTTCAATCCCTTTACTGTACAAAGGCTTTATTATACTTTCCTAAGGCATTAGTATACTTTACCAAGGATTTAATTTCCCAATCCTGTGTTTACTAATACTTTATTGTACTTTACTGAACGTTTATGCTCAACTATGACTTACTAATACCTGGTTGTATTTTATTTACCCGTTAATATACTACTACTTTCTTTTACTTGACCAACTCTTTAGTTAACTGATCATTTACTGCATTTGGGACGGCAGGTAGCCTAGTGATGAGAGCGTTGGGCCAGTAACCGAAAGGTTGCTAGATCGAATCTGACAAGGTACAAATCTGTCATTCTGCCCCTGAACAGGCAGTTAACCCACTGTTCCTAGGCTGTCATTGTAAATAATAATTTGTTCTTAACTGACTTGGCTAATTAAATACAAAAATAAAACGTACGTTTTTAGTTTGTTGTACTAAACTGACACATTTGAGAAGACTTGTCTACACAAACAAGATGTGTAAAAAGTGCATGCAGGCTCAGAAAATAGCTGAGACCAGCTGAAAACTATAGACTAATTTGCAAATGATACAAATCTTTCCTCTGGGCTCTACGAACAACATATTTAAACAATAAGGGGATGATTGGAACAATTATAAAGCTGTAATCAATAGCGACAGCAAAACAACATGATATTTTGCTAAACTTAAGTTTAGAGTTGCACTATTGAGCTTTACATCAGATTGAACGGCCCCCAGAGTAGAAAACAGGCTTCACGTTTCACATGCTGTTTAGAGAAAATAAAAAATAAACTAAGCCACTACAAAAAACACATTGCTGCCCAAATCAGAGATTTCACATAATTTACCAATTTCAGATCTAATAACAAAGAAACATAACAAAATGTAATTTTCTCCCAATTATGCATAGAGGCCCAAATTGTATCAAAACCTCATATTGTGAGCAACAAGGTAAGCATCACACATCCCATGTGATGGAGTGTTATAGCATGCCGTTAGCAAACAGCGTGAGTAGGACACTTGTAAAACACACAAGGCACCGCAGTACAGATAAAGAGACAGGTACGTAGATACAGACTGTTGCAGTAACTTCTGTGCAGTTGGATTGTTTCGTAAACACCAAACTGACAGGAAGTGACCTCACTTGATAACATCTACTTGGAGACGCACAGGTATGGGGGAACAAGGTGAATGAGACACACACTACACAAGCGTACGCACACGCACACACACACACACCAACGTATACATACACACATATACTCTCACACACACAGGACAGATTATTCACACACGGACACACACACCAACGTATACATACACACATATACTCTCACACACACAGGACACATTATTCACACACGGACACACACACACAACAGTAAGAAAGGGATGAAATACAAGTATGAAGCAGCACCCATGGAAAACGTGGACTAAAATTGAGATAAAAGTTATCCAAAGTTACCGGACCCATGCCTTGACTAAGATAAGACATGACATAACAAAATGCTGTTGGTATCATCAATAAAACATGAGTTTGTGTCAAACTCTGCTTGCTGCAATGACATATAATCAATCCATCGATTCCATAATATTACCAAAATGTGCAACAAATCAAAAATAATCTTATCCATCAATAAACCCTTCTGGGGTTCAGATATCAGCAATGTGTCTCTTGACTGATATGTGAGAGGAAACTATCAAAGACGATACAAATGTGAAGTAGTGTTTTGATGATGAACATAACACTAAAACCAAGAAACACTGTGAAAAAATAATAAATCAGTCACGTTCACACAATTACGACTAACTGAAAACACTGAAAAAGAACTGAAGTGAGCGAGAAATTAAGCAGAACGACTGACAACGGGAGAGACGGAAAGAAACTGAAAACAGGAGGTAGAAATGGAGGAAAGGGTGTTAGCCTGGGCACATCGACAACATCACAGACAAATCAACAAGTAAACAAACGAGTCAAATTCAACTATCCTCTCTCTGCCTGCAAAGAAGTTAGTGCATTAGGCACAAGGAAGACAATCAAAAATAGAGTGAGAAATTGGCCCATTTTCAGATAGGGTTTGGGAAAGTATCCTTAGGAACCTAAACCCATAGTCAGCAGCTCTAAAGTGGTGGAGTGGGGTGGAAGTTTGGAGGGAAAGATAAGGAAGAGGGCATACCGCTTTCTGCTTCTGCAAACAACAAGAAAACAACCCCAAATCAAACAGTTGTTATTAACATAAAAGGAGAGATGAAAAATGATATTATGAGTCTGAGTGGACAAAACATTAGGAACACCTTCATTATATTGCCCTCAGGACAGCCTCAATTCAGTGTGGGACTCTGTTGGAACATTTGGGGTGGGTTTGATTTGGTAGGGGATCTGTGTATGTTTTGCCCTCTACCTGTTCTGTCTGTGTTATTTGTATAATATTTTTTTTTAAATTTGAAAAAGCAAATAGTCTCAATTCGATAACAAGTGACATCAATAAGGGATCATAGCTTTTATCTGGACTCACCTGGGCAGTCTGTCATGGAAAGAACAGGTGTTCCTAATGTTTTGTACACTCAGTGTGTGTCTCAATTTGCTGTCTGTCTGTCTACCTTATGATGGGAAAAGGAAAGTACTTGCTGTAGCACTCCGAGAAAAAGATGAAGACCTTCAGATCACTTTAGTAAACTTGGAGGTACTTAGATTTAATCTCAAGAGCTGATTTTATTACACAGACTGCATCTATGAATTCATTTAGTTTTTACTATCAGAGAGATAAGCAGTTTAGATGGCACTGAGAATGGTTTTACTATCAGAGAGATATGCAGTTTAGATGGCACTGAGAATGGTTTTACTATCAGAGAGATATGCAGTTTAGATGGCACTGAGAATGGTTTTACTATCAGAGAGATATGCAGTTTAGATGGCACTGAGAATGGTGGCACTATGACTACGTAGTGGAGAAAATCCTGGCATGAGCAAAAGAAAAGCATACCATGTCTAGGTGCAAGCACACAACAAAAACACTGAGCAAAAGTTTCAAAATACAAGTTTAAAATATGACATAATTACAAGGTGGTTAGACATTACTTTGTCTGGACTATTTATCGTGATTTTATTATGTACTAAAAACTCCACAACTCAACTCTACTATAAATGCATTATTTTCAGTTGAATGTTGTCAGTGTAAAATAAAAGGTCCACAGTGCTGATGGTGTTGGGGTGGGTGGGATTTGGTAATGTATGGTTAGTGACTACTTCATGTTTATAGTTCATAGTAATATAAATGGCATTAATGGTTAGCATGGCTCAACACAGAGACAACTATTTACAGATAAATCTTGAACAACATCCTAGATTTTGAAAATGTTCAGGGATATTATAGACAGAGGTCCAGTAGTCCTGTACAACACAGAGAGAAACACAGAGACACTAACCTGCTCTCACCCAGCTCCGACTTGTTCTCGATGGCGATAAGCAACAGCTTCAGCTTCACGTAGCACAGCCTGACACACACACAGAGGATTGTAAGGGAATGCTATGTCTCCTTTAGGCTATATATAACTACCATTTTAACATGACCAATACTATCAATTTAAAATTTATATTTTATTATTTATTTAATATATTCATGTACTATTAATGTTGGTACCATCTAATGAGTAGTAGTTGTAGCAGTACAAGTAGTTGTAGCAGTACAAGGGACAGAGCAGCAGTAGTAAAGGAGAACAGCAACATGTAGCAGAGAGAGTTACCCGTACTGTACCGGGCAGAGGACCGTGCTGTCTCATACTTACTCGCAGACTGCAGGGAAGGAGAGCCCCACAAAGGCACTGGACAGATACTCTGTGTACATCTCATTAGCTACCCCTTCTAAATAGTACTTCTGCCATGTGTCCTCTTCAATCTGAGAAGCAACAAGTTGAAAATACATATGTATAAATACATATATAAATACATATACAGATGAAAAATGTGCATAGTACCTTAAGCCCTTTATAAACCCTTCTTAAGGCCTTTATAAATCCTTCTTAAGGCCTTTATAAATCCTTCTTAACCTCTCTAGGGTAGGGGGCAGCATTCAGAATTTTGGATGAAAAGCGTGCCCAAATTAAACCACCTACTGCTCGGGCCCAGAATATAGGATATGCAGATTTGGATAGAAAACACTTTAAAGTTTCCAAAACTGTTTAAATAGTGTCTGTGAGTATAACAGAACTGATTTGGCAGGCGAACACCTGAGAAAAATCCATTCAGGATGTATTTTGTTTTTGTAGTTTTCTATTCAATGCCATTACAGTATCCATTGACTTAGGACTCAATTTGCAGTTCCTATGCCTTCCACTAGATGTCAACAGTCTTTAGAAATTGTTTCAGGCTTATATTCTTATAAATGAGGGAGTAAGACCAGTCTAAATGAGTGGACCTTTACGTGTCACAGAGCTTTTTCCTGCGCAATCCCGAGAGAGTGCATTTCTTGTTTACCTTTTATATTGACAACGTAATTGTCCGGTTGAAATATTATAGATAATTTAGGCTAAAAACAACCTGAGGATTGAATATAAACATCGTTTGACATGTTTCTATGAACTTTACGGATACAATTTTGATTTTTTTGTCTGCCTGTTCTGACTGCGTTTGAGCCTGTGGATTGCTGAAGGAAACGCGCAAACAAAACTGAGGTTTTTGGATATAAAGAGACTTTATCGAACAAAATGAACATTTATTGAGTTGTCTTCTGAGTGCCACCATATGAAGATCATCAAAGGTAAGGGATTCATTCTATCTCTATTTTTGAGTTTTGTAACGCTTCTGCTTGGCTGGTTACTGTTTGTAATAATTTGTCAACTGGGCTATGTTCTGGGATAGGTATGTTCTGGGCTAGGTATGCTTTCGCCGAAAAGCATTTTATAAATCTGACATCGTGGTTGGATTAACAAGAAGTTAATCTTTAAACCTATGTTTTGTTTTCTGAATTTTTATAATGAGCATTTCTGTATTTGAATTTGGCACTCTGCAATCTCACTGGATGTTGGCCAGATGGGCACATACCCTAGAGAGGTTAAGGCCTTTATAAACACTTCTTAAAACTTCTTAAGGCTAGGGGGCAGTATCCTGAATTTCCGCCTGACTGACGTACCCAAAGTAAACTGCCTGTTACTCAGGCCAAGAAGCCAGGATATGCATAAATTGGTAGCATTGGATAGAAAAAACTGTTTCTAAAACTGTTAAAATAATGTCTGAAACTATAACAGAATTGATATGGCAGGCTCTTATTATGGAAACCTATTGCATTAAAGTATGTTCGTCACCCAAATTGCAATTCCTATGGCTTCCACTAGATGTCAACAGTCTTTATTCAAGGTTTCAGGCTTCTTTTTTGAAAAACGAACAAGTATTTGGAGTTTTTGTTAGGTGAGCACCTGGACCAAATCAGTCTTTCGGCGCGTTTAAGAATTTTCCTTTTCTATTGAACATAGTACTTTCTGTGTCAAATATTATAGTTTATTTACATTTTAGACTACCTGACGATTAAATAGAAACGTTGTTTGACTTGATTGGACTAAATTTACAGGTAGCTTTTTGGACTCCTTTGTCTGAATGTTGAACGAGTGGATTACTGAAATCAATCGCGCAAACTAAACAGACCTTTTGGGATATAAAGAAGTATTTTATCGAACAAAATGAAAATTCATGTTGTAGCTAGGACCCTTGGGATTGCAAACAGGGGAAGATCTTCAAAGGTAAGTGATTTATTTAATCACTATTTGTGATTTTGTGAAGCCTGTGCTGGTTGAAAAATATGTTGATGTGGGGGCGCTGTCCTCAGATAATCGCATGGTATGCTTTTGCCGTAAAGCCTTTTTGAAATCTGACAACACAGTTGGATTAACAACAAGTGAAGCTTTTAAATGATATAAGACACTTGTATGTTTATGAATGTTTAATATTACGAATATTTATTTGAAATCGCACCCTCCAATTTCACCAGATGTTTTCAGTTTCTATCCCGCTAGCGGGACACCTAGCCCAAAGATTAATTTTAAGGCCTTTATAAACCCTTCTTAAGGCCTTTATAAACCCTTCTTAAGCTCTTTATAAACCCTTCTTAAGGCCTTTATAAGCTCCTATGGGTTTCCTCCCAGTCCCATCCTCATTAGAAGTCTCACAGCGATGGAGGAGACCCTTCGATGAACCGCAGACACACTCAGATCCGGACCCATTATAAAACATTACCCATCTCTCTATCATAACTCCACCGCTCCTGACAGCTATAGAGTCTTTAATATGGGACTCAGAACACACTTCGTCCATAACTAACACACTTCCTCCATAACTAACACACTGGGGTAAAAGAAATTGGTCAGGCATCTTTAGGGGAACACTAACCGAGGGGGACCTTGTCATTTGATCCTGCGGAGATGGCATCTATTATTGTGTGTGTATGTGGCACCCTATTCCCTATATAGAGCTATGGGCCATGGTCAAAAGTAATGCACTAAGTAGGCAATAGGGTGCCAAATAAGCACCCTCTGTAATGACCTAGTAAGAGCTGTGCTGAAAAATGTCTGTCAGACATCTCTTCACCTCGTTAACAGGCCTCACAATAATATGTCCTCAAGTGCAACCCAACATGCACTATAAGAATTCTGTTTATAGCAGCCTTTCTTAAACTATGGGTAGTGACCCATAGTGGAGTACATTTATAATGATTTCATTAACTACTGGAATTGATTTTGTCCAAGTGCAACTGCACTCTCTGTTCAGTGCGCACTCTGCTTAGCAGCTGCGTAGAGACTCAGTTTGGCAGCAGCGCGAGTGGGTGGAAGATGCCAGTGTGCTTCAAGGTTAACCAGATCTTTTTTCGGCAGTTTTCTCGTAGATCACTACGCGACCCACACGCTGCACTGCTGAACAACCAGATGATGCTCTGTCAGCCACTGGCTTGTAATTCCCACTCACCATCACTCACTGCTGTCATCGAATGGATTCAAGCTAGCCTCAAGTTCTGACTGAGTTCCTTTGTCATGAAACGCAAATACAGCGATGAGTTTCTCTCGCTTGGTTTAATACAAACTTTGAGAAACAACGAGGAGATCCCACAATGTGTTTTGTGCAGGGAAGTGCTTAGTAATGAGTTTCAAAACAAACAAATGAAAACGGCAGGCCCTGACCAAACATTCACAACATGACGGTAAAACCAAGGAGTTCTTTCAGAACAGGGCAGAATGCTTCAGAAAACAGTGCTTCAGGAAACAGTGCTTCAGGAAACAGTGCTTCAGGAAACAGTGCTTCAGGAAACAGTCATTCAGGAAACAGTAATTTAGGAAACAGTACTTCAGGAAACAGTGCTTCAGGAAACAGTGCTTCAGGAAACAGTGCTTCAGGAAACAGTGCTTCAGGAAACAGTGCTTCAGGAAACAGTGCTTCAGGAAACAGTGCTTCGACAGTGGAAAGTAAGTTAACTAGCAAGGCATTTTTGTCATTTTATAACAGCAATAAGCAGCAATAAGGGAGTAACTTGTACCATCTCTCATAGCAGTCGATGTGAATTTCTCTTTCAAACAATCCCCTTGTATACAGCCAATAGCTAACGTTAGCCAATGCAAGCTATCTAGCTACTGATAGTGCAACCCTAAGTAACAGTACAGATGAACATGGAAAAAAACTATTTGCTGTTAAAATACAAGCAATCATTTTAATTCTGAACTGGAATACACTGATTGACGCAATATGCTTTTTGAAGCTGAGAAACTCAGTGAGAAAGCAGAAGATATTCTGATCCAGTTTGGTACCACATACCTGTGCGAGTCAGGGTTCTCAACTGTCAAAAACTGAGCCCAGAATTGACATGCTTGTTTAAAACTTCAACCAGTCACACACCTCTCATTAGGACTGTGTGTGTGTGTGTTTTCTGGTCTACATCTGTGTGATGTGATCAATCAGTTTATTCCAATTCAGAATAAAATCTATTTATTGGATTTTAACAGCAACAGTTCCAACCAGGACAGATATATGAGTGTTTTTAATGGGGAAAAATAAACATGAATAGATATTTATATGGGTATTTCATTTAATTGTTATTTGTCTATATTGCATTTGTTAATGGGCATAATGGCAATGAAATGTACCGATATTTAAGTATAAACATGTTTTCATAAGCTTGGGTCCCAGGAAAACACAGAATTTCTCATTTGGGTCCCAGGCTGAAAAAGTTTAAGAACCCCTGGTTTATAGCATTCCATTTATAGCCTTCCGTTTATAGCCTTCTGTTTATAGCATTCCATTTATAGCCTTCTGTTTATAGCCTTCTGTTTATAGCATTCCATTTATAGCCTTCTGTTTATAGCCTTCTGTTTATAGCCTTCTGTTTATAGCATTCTGTTTATAGCCTTCTGTTTATAGCATTCTGTTTATAGCCTTCTGTTTATAGCCTTCTGTTTATAGCCTTCTGTTTATAGCCTTCTGTTTATAGCATTCTGTTTATAGCCTTCTGTTTATAGCATTCCATTTATAGCCTTCTGTTTATAGCCTTCTGTTTATAGCCTTCTGTTTATAGCCTTCTGTTTATAGCCTTCTGTTTATAGCCTTCTGTTTATAGCATTCCATTTATAGCCTTCTGTTTATAGCCTTCTGTTTATAGCATTCCATTTATAGCCTTCTGTTTATAGCCTTCTGTTTATAGCATTCCATTTATAGCCTTCTGTTTATAGCCTTCTGTTTATAGCCTTCTGTTTATAGCATTCTGTTTATAGCCTTCTGTTTATAGCATTCCATTTATAGCCTTCTGTTTATAGCCTTCTGTTTATAACATTCTGTTTATAGCCTTCTGTTTATAGCCTTCTGTTTATAGCCTTCTGTTTATAACATTCTGTTTATAGCCTTCTGTTTATAGCATTCTGTTTATAGCCTTCTGTTTATAGCCTTCTGTTTATAACATTCTGTTCATAGCCTTCTGTTTATAGCCTTCTGTTTATAGCATTCTGTTTATAGCCTTCTGTTTATAGCCTTCTGTTTATAGCCTTCTGTTTATAGCCTTCTGTTTATAGCCTTCTGTTTATAGCATTCTGTTTATAGCCTTCTGTTTATAGCCTTCTGTTTATAGCCTTCTGTTTATAGCCTTCTGTTTATAGCCTTCTGTTTATAGCCTTCTGTTTATAGCATTCTGTTTATAGCCTTCTGTTTATAGCCTTCTGTTTATAGCATTCTGTTTATAGCCTTCTGTTTATAGCCTTCTGTTTATAACATTCTGTTCATAGCCTTCTGTTTATAGCCTTCTGTTTATAGCCTTCTGTTTATAGCCTTCTGTTTATAGCCTTCTGTTTATAGCATTCTGTTTATAGCATTCTGTTTATAGCCTTCTGTTTATAGCATTCTGTTTATAGCATTCTGTTTATAGCATTCTGTTTATAGCCTTCTCTTTATAGCCTTCTGTTTATAGCATTCTGTTTATAGCATTCTGTTTATAGCATTCTGTTTATAGCCTTCTGTTTATAGCCTTCTGTTTATAGCCTTTTGTTTATAGCATTCTGTTTATAGCATTCTGTTTATAGCCTTCTGTTTATAGCATTCTGTTTATAGCCTTCTGTTTATAGCCTTCTGTTTATAGCCTTCTGTTTATAGCATTCTGTTTATAGCCTTCTGTTTATAGCCTTCTGTTTATAGCCTTCTGTTTATAGCCTTCTGTTTATAGCCTTCTGTTTATAGCCTTCTGTTTATAGCATTCTGTTTATAGCATTCTGTTTATAGCATTCTGTTTATAGCATTCTGTTTATAGCCTTCTGTTTATAGCATTCTGTTTATAGCATTCTGTTTATAGCATTCTGTTTATAGCCTTCTGTTTATAGCCTTCTGTTTATAGCCTTCTGTTTATAGCATTCTGTTTATAGCCTTCTGTTTATAGCATTCTGTTTATAGCCTTCTGTTTATAGCCTTCTGTTTATAGCCTTCTGTTTATAGCCTTCTGTTTATAGCATTCTGTTTATAGCCTTCTGTTTATAGCATTCTGTTTATAGCATTCTGTTTATAGCATTCTGTTTATAGCCTTCTGTTTATAGCCTTCTGTTTATAGCCTTCTGTTTATGGCCTTCTGTTTATAGCATTCTGTTTATAGCGTTATGTTTATAGCCTTCTGTTTATAGCATTCTGTTTATAGCATTCTGTTTATAGCATTATGTCTCAATATTCATATGTTTATGGAGGTCTCTCTAAGACATGCTGACAGAATCAGAACAACGATTTTAATTAGGCCACTCAAAATGGATCCTAATATAATTTACTACAGTTTCATGTTCTTCGGTCATTCATTTTGACATGGACTTTCAGTTGCCAAAGATCTGTATAAACTTTTCCATGTGTATTCATTCTGCTATAAAACAACGTATGGTTTGAATTGAACATTTTTGTGGAAAAACGACAGTGAAAGGAAGGGGCCTACTGACTTGGTCCCAGTATATCAGGTACAAGGTGCCTCACCAGACTTGGCCTAGCATTAGTTCTGACTGACTAGGGCTCAATAGCTTAACAACTCACCAAATAATGGTAGGAGTAATAATACTGTCTTAGTTTCGTCTTCTCATGAGCAGTGATTCCTCCCTTCTTTGTCAGATGTTCTAGACTTGTGTAGACATGCTACATTATATCCACTGAGCTGCCATGGACGATGACGGATGAGTTTCCTGAAAGCTTTGCAGATGTCACAGATGATGAGAGCCTGGCTCAACGTTTTAAATCCCTCTATAGCGTGGTCAATGCCTTTTCATTCACAGCTTAGATAACCGACTATAGTTTGGCGTCAATGTTCCATCTATTTATATGTCTTACTCTATGTTTTCAGGATGGGAATATGGCCAGCAGATGTCTCTTCTCCATCCAGACCTCGTCAGCCCACCCATTATAAACTCCTCCATCAGCTTTATGACATGAAGACCAGCTCTTTCAAAGCAGGGTGCCAAGAATCCTACAGATACATAGGATAAACCAGACTGACTGAAAGACCATTCTGGCTGAAAAGACTCCCTCATAGATGTTTCACTCAGCAGACCGGAGCTCAGTACTCCTGTGGAATCACATATCTATCCCATAATGAGTAATGGGAAAGTAACCAGTTACATAGTCCCGCTGAAGGAATGTTTCCATGATACATGTATCGAGAAGAGATTGTTTCAACGTTTCAGCAATTAAAGAACACATTGTGAAAAGGTTGTGGTAATGTTAGTTACCCTACTGACATTGTGTCAACGTTAACTCAATGAAAGAGAACAGTGTTATTAATAGGATGTGTTAAGGCTATCTCTGTGAAAGAGATCATTGTGTAAAGGTTGTGTCAATGTTACCTCGATGAAGGACCTCATGGAGAAGAGGTTGGCCAGCATGGTGGAGAGGCCCTGGGCCAGACAGCTCTGAGCTATGAAGCCAGCCTTCAGCTCTGCTAGACAGATAGCATCATCCCCCTCCTTCCAGTTCCAGCTAGGAATGTTGAGCAGGTGAGCCTACACACACACACACACACACACACGTGTTTGACCCATGGTTATTATTATGTGCATCGTTGCAGATAGAGTAGGAATGATGTGCTGACCCACCTTGTTATGGTATTGTAACATCTGAGTGATAATTCGTATCTTGGGGGAATAGTTCTTGATAGAGATGACCCTACAAATTCAAAACATTTTTAACATATACAGTATACACAGTCCTTTCTCCAGATTGTCATCATCATCATCATCATCATCATTATTACCTCATGATGTTGGAGGCGTCTTCAGCATCAGGATCTGGACAGTACTTATTAGCCAGAATCAGACAGGCGTCTGCTGACTCAATCTATACAGGGAACGATGACGGGTTACAGATAGAGAATACACACCAGAAACCCTCTCACCTTCAAATATTACAACATTTCAACCCTGGATTCATCTTCCTCAGGTCAAATATTACTACGTTTCAACCCCGGATTCATCTTCCTCAGGTCAAATATTACAACGTTTCAACCCTGGATTCATCTTCCTCAGGTCAAATATTAACCCTGGATTCATCTTCCTCAGGTCAAATATTACACCGTTTCAACCCTGGATTCATCTTCCTCAGGTCAAATATTACAACGTTTCAACCCTGGATTCATCTACCTCAGGTCAAATATTACAACGTTTCAACCCTGGATTCATCTTCCTCAGGTCAAATATTACAACGTTTCAACCCTGGATTCATCTTCCTCAGGTCAAATATTAACCCTGGATTCATCTTCCTCAGGTCAAATATTACAACGTTTCAACCCTGGATTCATCTTCCTCAGGTCAAATATTACAACGTTTCAACCCTGGATTCATCTTCCTCAGGTCAAATATTAACCCTGGATTCATCTTCCTCAGGTCAAATATTACACCGTTTCAACCCTGGATTCATCTTCCTCAGGTCAAATATTACAACGTTTCAACCCTGGATTCATCTTCCTCAGGTCAAATATTACACCGTTTCAACCCTGGATTCATCTTCCTCAGGTCAAATATTACACCGTTTCAACCCTGGATTCATCTTCCTCAGGTCAAATATTACAACGTTTCAACCCTGGATTCATCTTCCTCAGGTCAAATATTACACCGTTTCAACCCTGGATTCATCTTCCTCAGGTCAAATATTAACCCTGGATTCATCTTCCTCAGGTCAAATATTACACCGTTTCAACCCTGGATTCATCTTCCTCAGGTCAAATATTACACCGTTTCAACCCTGGATTCATCTTCCTCAGGTCAAATATTACACCGTTTCAACCCTGGATTCATCTTCCTCAGGTCAAATATTACAACGTTTCAACCCTGGATTCATCTTCCTCAGGTCAAATATTACAACGTTTCAACCCTGGATTCATCTTCCTCAGGTCAAATATTACACCGTTTCAACCCTGGATTCATCTTCCTCAGGTCAAATATTACAACGTTTCAACCCTGGATTCATCTTCCTCAGGTCAAATATTACAACGTTTCAACCCTGGATTCATCTTCCTCAGGTTAAATATTACACCGTTTCAACCCTGGATTCATCTTCCTCAGGTCAAATATAAAAAAACAATTATGCAATGTAGCTGACACAACAGATCAGAACATTCAGCTTAAAATGTTAATCAACTATTAGGCTATTTCTTCACATTGTAAGCGCAGCAATGCGTACATGGTAGTAGTCTATAATCGCGGATGTTCCATTAGCGGAAAACATCATTATTAAAAGTGACCTCAAATGAAATGATGCATGTAATGCTTTTATTATAAAGCTACATTTTTATGGTGAAAATGATCTTCCCCAAACTTGAATCTCATGTACTGTTTATGTCTGCCAGTTAGGCCCCTACAGCCCTTGTAGTGTGGATTCATGTGCTTAATTTTAAGAAGTTATTTGGCCACTTTAGTTGTGATACAAACCTTATTAAAACATTTAGGGCTATGGGCTAGGCTACATGAGGTGTGTGACTATGATTCAAACAAGTAGCAAAAAAAAAGGCAGTGTTTCTTTTGCTGGGCATCATTCACAAGTGATAATATAGAATTCCCAAGTGACGGGCTAATATTGTCACCCATCAGACTATTCTTGATTTAATTTTGTCTGTACATATACTAAATAATATATGTGTGAGATGTGTTTTGATTTAGAATGGACCATTATCATGCACCTGTATCAAAATGGGGGCAGCGGGAAACAATACACTTCATCTTTGCACTTAAGTAGTGAATGGAGGACGTGGTTCCCTGTGTGGTTTATTGTCATGCCAGCCAGGTAGGCTATACTCCTGCTGTAAAGGTAAACAATGTGCTTAATATTAGGAAAATTGAGAAATAAATATAGTAGGCATAGCCTATAGAAAGCTGTTGGATCCTCTTTTTAATGGAGGAAATCACTGTTTTCTCACGCAATTGCAGAGCCTATTGAAATGTTGCGCAACATGAGCTCATGGTTCTCATGAACTGTTTGATTTAGATTTTCAATTATATTTGCATTGATTAGAGGGACAATAGAGTGCCAAGTACCAGGCAGTTACCACGTTTAGTAGGCTACTCATGACCAGCAGCAGCATCAGAGCTTGGAGAAGCCTAGGTACCGTGACTAAACGGTCATGTGGAATTTGACTGCCTTCATGACTCGTGACCGCCGGTGTGGCGGTAATACGGTAACCATAACAGCCATAGATTCAACCTCAGATTGACCTTCCTCAGGTCAAACATCACAACGTTTCAACCCCAGATTGACCTTCCTCAGGTCAAATATCACAACGTTTCAACCTCAGATTGACCTTCCTCAGGTCAAATATCACAACGTTTCAACCCCAGAGTGACCTTCCTCAGGTCAAATATCACAACGTTTCAACCCCAGAGTGACCTTCCTCAGGTCAAATATCACAACATTTCAACCCCAGAGTGACCTTCCTCAGGTCAAATATCACAACGTTTCAACCCCAGAGTGACCTTCCTCAGGTCAAAGCAAAGATCCAATTTGGATGGAAACGTTGTCACTCTTACACAGTGGTATGAGGAGTATTGGCCTTTTTCCCTGTTGTGTTTTTCATGCACAGCCTTTCAACCTGTAACTACATAATAATGGAATATGATGCACAACAGCAGTACATGCTAGTACAGTACCTTCACTCTGGCCAGATCGTGAGGGTTGAGAACAGAACCCTGGTAGAACTCTACCTGGGTAAAGTGGCGTTTGAACAAGGCTTCCAGCTCAAGATTAGGGGAAATACTACAGGAACACACAGGGGGGGGGGGACAAACAGAGAGAGAGGGGGGAGAGAGAGAGAGAGAGAGAGGAGAGAGAGGGGAGAGAGAGAGCGGGGGGAGGCAGAGTTAGGACACAAATACAAGTTGCAATTTGAAGTTTACTCATGAGAGAAAGAACAATTTCCTATGCTTTAAGTTGACATTATTTTGTGTTTAATTACGCTGTGTAATGGTTCAAAGTGAGGTAGTGAAAACATTCACTTACTTATGGAGAAAAACAATTTCTACATTGACATCATCCCTGTCCTTGTGTAGGAAGTCTTTGAGGAAGTTGGAGACACTTTCGAGTGTAATATGACCACAAACCACAATGTGCCTGGAGAAGGGGGGGAGAAATCAATTTGAGCGAGGCAACATAAATCATAACCAACACTGGCACGCCTCGAAAAGATCAAACATCATTCAAAGCACTCACAACTCTAATTCCCAATAAAAACTATTTTGTGTCAGACAAATGTCTTTTGAAAACTGGCCATGACTTTTAGTGTTTTTTTTTTCTTCAGTAAAAGCAATCCCCACAAAAGTGAACACTGTATTTTCTCTTTATTTTTTTAGGGGGGGGGGGTACATCTGACATGGCATGTGAAATGAAAACCCTGAGCTTTGAACCACTTTAAAGTGACCTCAAATATAATCACACAGTACACTTTCTGGTTTTAATTGTCATCAGTTCTCAATAAGGAAACCGTCCCCTTGTGCCAAACCGACCCTCTGAGAGCCGAATACATGTTGACAAAGACATGTACATCAATATGCGCACGTGTTCATACACAGCATTACTAAAAGCCTTCTAAAGTGATTTCTTGGTCTGGGGCAGACAGGACCTCTAAACAGGACTTGTTGACGTGTGGATTGCAGGATACTGTGTTTCAGTGGACTTGAGTTCTATGCTAGACAGAGAGCACTGCTGAATTCAGGAGGAGGATAGATTCGGACAGATAGGGGATTGCTGGGGTCGTGACCTTGTTAGTCGCATGGTTCCACTCTGAGCTTCAGTGTCAGACGGTGATGATTCACTCTAGAGAGAAGATCTCAAATAGAGAGGGTTCCACAGTAACACTCAAAGGAGCTGCACTCATACTGGAGTAGATTTGAGTCAGTTGGGACAGAGTTGCTGCTCCTATTCTCTCATATATATTATTTCATTTAACCTTTATTTAACTAGGCAAGTCCGTTAAGAACAAATTCTTATTTACAATGACGGCCTACATCGGCCAAACCCGGATGATGCTGGGCCAATTGTGCGCCGCCCTGTGGGACTCGGTTGTGATACAGCCTGGATTCTAACCAGGGTGTCTGTAGTGACGACTCTAGCACTGAGATACAGTACTTTAGACCGCTGTTCCCCTCGGGAGCCCCTATCAAGCCTGTTCAGGTGACTCAAAATATGATTCTATTTCTGTTGTCCAGCTCAAAGCAGCGATAATTGCAAGCTGCCCAGGGGTGGGTTTTCCTAAAGCCTTCAGAGCGCAGTCGTTCCACCAATCAGGTGCATTTTGAGATGTGTATTAAAGATGGTGAATTAAAACTTTTGATTTCACCAAATTTGTACATTCTGTCATTAAGAGCACATGTTCAACTTAATAAAACATGTGTTATCCCATCTCAATAGGTCATAGAAATAACTATAGTAAGTGCCTGTTAAGTGCCAAATAAAGTAACAGGGTTGACCGTAACAGGGTTGAAAATGTCATCTTAAATCAACCATAAACCCCTGTGTGACAAGGGGAATGGAAGCTTGTCGTGTGAAACAGGGAGGGGCCATTGAACGCAAGTTTCATATTAACACGGCTAGCCTGTCTATGGGTCACAGGGTGGTTTCCACCACAAAACACCAGAAAATGGCCAGAGTAGAACCAGCTCAAGTGCTTTTACACTATGATTTGTTAATTACATGTTCAATATTTCTTAAAAATGTATATATTTAAAAATTAATCGTTTCACTGTATTAAAACAAGAGTTCAGTTCACTTAACAGGGTTGACCTTGAGGGACAGCTATTTTTTCCTTAAAATTAAATCACATTAAATAAATGAGAATTTTCAGAAATGACAGTCATATCAAAAAAATAACTATGGCTTTGCAATGGTGGTGAAAACTTTGATAAATGTTGGGGTGAAGCGGCTAAAATCGTCCTCAAAGTCACAGAGGGTGCACAGAGGGTGCACAGAGGGTGCACAGAGGGTGCACAGAGGGACACAGAGGGTGCACAGAAGGTGCACAGTGGGACACATGCTAAAGAGATGTAGAGCAGTTAGTAGCCAAATACACAGACAGTCTGACTCACTGAAGAGCTGTAGTTTGGTCTGTTCACTTTACAAGACCTAACTCAATCTGTTCTAACCAGAGATTGGAACCATTATTTTTTTTTTGTTCAGTTCCACTGTTCCGAACAGCAAAATAAAGTTCTGAACCGGTTTGAACCCAAAAACAGTAACGGTTAATATTTTTCCTTTCTGTTCCTTTCTAAACCTCTAAAATTGTATTTTTTAAAAAGTACTTCACCAATCAGTGCTGGAGCGGGCAAGCTGAAGCTGTTAACATGCATTGGACGTGAGTTGCGAGAGAGGTTGGAAGAGGACGCTTGGCTTGAAGAGTATTATCTGAATTAGGCCCACAGAACTCTACCTACAGAGGAGTGGCTTCTATGAAGGAACTTTGAACTTCCGGGAGTTGGCTTAATGCGCTAGCTAGATAACAAGCTTGTGTGTGCAGATCGGCACCAGAATTTAAATAAAAACTCATCTTACCTTTTTGTAGTTCATAAATCCAATGTGAAATGTGATTACTATAGTATCCTTAACTAGCATTGAAATAGATAACCCATTCTTCTCTAATTAAAAATCTCTCTCCTTCATTTCTGAATCCTGCTTCTAATGTCAGTAGACTACAGAAGCCAATACTTCGAATCGGGAGGGCCAGGTAGCCTACACATGAACACACACTCACAAAGATTTTCAGCTGGCAGGCAGACACTGGAATACATTTTTGAGTGATATAGTGAGAGCTTTGCATTGGCTTTGCATGCCCCGGAACGTATATTAACGTTATTATCCAGTTTCCATTCATTTTAAAATAATGGTTCTGTTCCGGAACAGTATAGATCACTTTTGTTCTTGGTTCTGATTCTGTTCCTCAATACATTTTGGTTCTGTTCCAACCAGTTCCAACTCCTGGTTCTACCACACTCTGATCCAAGCCCATGTTCTCATACTGGGAGAAGATGAGACCATTAGATCCTACATTAACTCCCGTTGTATATGAGGACTCAACTGTAACAGAGTGTGAGTGAATATGTGTGAATATGAATGGTAAATAAGTCTGTATCAGTTGGTGATGAAGTCCAGTCCAGATGATTGTGACCAAGTGCCATTGAAGCACATTAAGGAGCAGACTGAGGTGGACAAAGGTCAGAGAGTAGACAATCTGGTGGACATAACATGATGAAAACACATATATATATATAATGTAATATAATGATCTTTACAGATCTGCCCATCATCACTTTAAGCATTTAAAAGAGCAGTGATGATTGCATGGTGGGCCCTGGCCTGGCAATCCAGTGATGATTGCATGGTGGGCCCTGGCCTGGCAATCCAGTGATGGAATGAGGCTGCAAAGCTCTGTCTGGTGATATCAGATGATGAGCAGAGGTCTTAGTGAGGAGCCTGCAGCAGTTGGCAGAAGATGATGTGTTTTATTCAGGGAGACAAAAACATTGGTCATGTTTTCCTACTCCCAATGTCCAGATGTCATCTTCAGAGGCTGAATAAATGGGATTTGTGCAGCGTAGTGTCTGGCTTTTTTGTGCCTTTGCATTAAGAGAACACCCACACACACAGGCGTGGGCACACACACAGCTCATCTCAGGCATTTCTTCTCCATTAATATATTAGTTATCAGTGGAGCTTGACAGATTTTTTTTAAGCGGAACAATTGTTGGGAGTATAAACGATTCAGTTGACTTCATTAAAGGACGGACAGACCACTGAAGATTACCCCTATTGGTATGCCAGGGCTAGCATTCAAGACCACACCACAGTATCCAAGTCAAGGAAGGTATTTAGCTACATATTTAAAGGAGTGGTACGGATACATAATTCAACAATTAGATGTTTTTTTTTATTGTCATACACCAGCTAGGCGAAGTGATATGTGTTGTTTTACAGGGTCAGCCATAGAAGTAAGTCCCACGAGCAAATTAGGGTTAAGTGTCTTGCTCAAGGACAGACAGATTTTTCCCCTTGACAGTTCTGTTATTCAAACCAGCAACCTTTCGGTTACTGGCCCAACGCTATAACCGCTAGGTATATACCTGACGGAAAAAATATAACTTCCTTTAAGCGTATTCAACCCTGGACTCCTCAATGAAACATCACACTCAAAAAAAAAAAAAAAGTTGGGTGTACAATCACGGTGGCACAAGAACATACATGAGAAAATATTACACACAAATACCAAGCGGCGGAATAAAAGGTGCACATCATCACACCAAAATGCACAAGGGAAGTCTGAGAACGTCCATTACAGACCATGCAGGATATCAACATAACAAACCACATCATCAGGAACACATGAAATACTTCACCACAGCAAAGACAGCTCAAACACCAGCAGAGGTCACACCATTACTATCACTCTGATCCTTAGGCTGATACTGTAAGACGCAGAAGGAAAGGCAACAAAACACCATCTTTTTGTGTTTTCCACTCAACTGTGGCCTATTTTGTTTCAACTAATGGAACGTGGTGTGGCATAAAAAACACCATTTGCCACCTAAACAAGATATATTTTGATGCTATCTAACCTGAATACTGGAGAGCGTATATACTGTATACTGTAATGTTATTCATGAAGGTAATGACATGTTCAGTGTCACATTAATTGGGCTATTTATATTTGTTAATACATATATACATATACACTACAGGGAGCCTGCTGTACATATTATATAATATGTGTGACAGGGATGAGAGTCTCCAAGTCTCCAAATCACAGGCTGCTGGCCCTCACAGGCCCTCATAGAACACATTCAGAGTACTGCAGGGTTCAGTCAGGGTTTAGGCCAGTTTCCACACCAGCCCCTCTGTTTCAGTGGGGACTAACGGAAACCACAGAGCCGTTATGAAAATCACAGAGCCCTAATGAGAACCACAAGGTGGGTGCAGCTTTAGCTTTTTCCTTCCTCAAAAAGTGGTGTACTCTTGAGAGGAAACCATTATGACAAATGTGTTTGTATATGTGTCATGATCTATAGTATACATATCCAATATGAACACATGTATACAGTATTTAACATAATAACACACAGATCCTGATGCCTCTGTGATTGGCTGGCTGAAGTGAGGGCCTGATTACTACCGTATGCATGTACATTAAAGCCAGAGAGAAGGAGAAGTGGAGGGGGAGAAAGAGAGAGAAAAATAGAGAAGAGAGGAAAAAGAGAGAGACAGGGAGAGAGAGGGCAAGAAATGGTGTAAAGGGGGAAGAGGGAGTGTGTGTGAAAGGGGGAGTGAGGGAGAGGTGGAACGAGGGGGAGGCAGCAGTTTTGACAAACCCTTCTCTCATTACCCCGTCAGTGAATGGAGACGCAGGGCGCCAGACAAACATAACATCTCATCAATCGTGTCTCACTGACGTGGAAACAGCTTCAAACAAAGACTGGTTTCTAATAGCTCTCTCTCTACTGTGGAATGTCAGTATGTATGGGTCACTGACAGCCCTGCGTGACCATGCAGAGAGGGAGGAAGGGGGTGGGAAGAGAGAGAGAGAGATGAAGGGGGAGAATGAAGAGAAAGAGGGAGAAAAAGAAAGACAGAAGGGAAAATGGTAAGATAGAAAATATAATGAAGGTGAAATAGAGAAAGAGATGCAGGAAGTCTCTCTATCCTGCTGAGCTAAACTATGAGGAGCAGTGAGGTTAGTCTGTGTCTAACTGTGAGGAGCAGTGAGGTTAGTCTGTGTCTAACTATGAGGAGCAGTGAGGTTAGTCTGTGTTTAACTGTGAGGAGCAGTGAGGTTAGTCTGTGTCTAACTGTGAGGAGCAGTGAGGTTAGTCTGTGTCTAACTGAGGAGCAGTGAGGTTAGTCTGTGTCTAACTATGAGGAGCAGTGAGGTTAGTCTGTATCTAACTATGAGGTTAGTCTGTGTCTAACTGTGAGGAGCAGTGAGGTTAGTCTGTGTCTAACTATGAGGCTAGTTAGTCCATGTGCTGTGATGAGCTGTTGAGCCAGTGAAGATTGAGCCACAGAACCAGGGATTCAGCCACAATACACACACTGTACACACACACACAACACACTGTGTTCTGAACGTCCACACACACACACACACAAACACCACAACCTCTGGCCAACACAACTACTGCCACACAAACCAAACGACAGGACACCAAAAACCAAGCGGGCAAAGCAAGCCAAGAGCAATCGCGAGCCTCCAATGAGAGCGAGGCATCCAGCATTCAGGGTGTAGGAGCTGACTGAAGATCAGGGCCAGAGTCATGTCGAGCAGAGGTGATGCGGCTGGCGGTGACAAGACAGGAAGTTTAGCTTTTTGTACAGTTTGCCATGGGAACCATGAAACGTGAAAAAGCCAACGGAGGGGAGCTCAGGTCACAGAGATCATGCAGATAAATTATGCAAATAAATACAAATAAAAAGCATGTCTCATGCAGAGTCACTCAAGCAAAATGAAAGCAAGAAAATAATATCCTGTAATGTCATTGAGATTGATGATGCTTCTAAAAGAATATCCTGTAATGTCATTGAGATTGATGATACTTCTAAAAGACCACCAATAATAATGCAGTTGAGGATTATATTTTTTTCTATTTTCTTGTGAAGCAGGAACGTGATTTTTTTTTTTTACAGCAGATAGTAGGGGTTTCATGACTAGTTATTTTACAATGATGTATCATCATGATCCTGATTCGTCCTTATAGTGAGAGCACAATTGGAGGAATGTCATTGGACGGTTTCAGAATTAAGAGGTAGGACAACACATATTAATACCATAGGTCTACAATGTAGTCATGAAAGCTCTAGTTTAAATTAATTAAGATGCAGCACATAGGATGTTTCAAAGTAAAAAATTAAAAACAAAAGCACAAGGATGGACTTCAGGTGAGCACTGAGTGAGCGACAGACAGACAGAGAGAGAGAGAGAGAGAGAGAGAGACAGAGAGAGAGCGAGAGAGAGAGAGAGAGAGAGAGAGAGAGACAGAGAGAGAGAGACAGACAGACAGAGAGAGAGAGAGAGAGAGAGAGAGAGAGAGACAGAGAGATTCGATAAGAGAGACAGGGACAGAAAGAGAGAAAATTGAGAGTAAAGTGACATGGACATGTGTCCTTATGGCCAAGGTCTCCAGTCACGCAGTGTGACTACAGTAATGGAAATTTGGTGAATCAACCCCCCATACCATTCTAAACCTGAGGGGGGTGCACTCGAGTCACACAAACACACCTTGTCTGGATTTGGACTTACTTTCTGCCTCGTGTTGAGTTATAACTCCCTCCGTATTTCTTCCGATTAAGGATGAGAGCAGCAATTTCTGGCACGTAGCGAGCAAACATGGCCTACATGCATGAAACAGAAAAAAGAAAAGGGCATGCAGAAAGGGTTCTACCTCGTACAAGGAAAGACAGCAGAACCTTCCGGAAAATACTTACTTTCTCCCATTAACCGCACTATAGGAACCACCATATTTCTTGCGGTTTCCTATTAACTCTATGATTTCAGGGACGTAGCTGGCAAACATGGCCTAAGGAGAAGATAGGAGACACAAGAAGAGACTAAAGAAGACACTAGGCCATAGAGGGGGTGGAGGGTCTAGCGGGCGCTTAAATCCAAACAGAGTTCTGGGTGGAGACAAAAATAGTTCTTAAGATATCAGATATCAAATAAATGTGCAAATGCTGAAAAACTGGGGGGGGGATGTTAGTGTCCAGAAGTTTCTCTTGTAGTTCTCACTCAGCATTGACACTTTAAAGAAGAGAACAAACTTAGAGATGTGTTGCCCAATCAATGATTAAAAAAAATAATTTTGGGGTAAAATCAAAAGAAAATATTTTTATTAAGAAAACCCCAGTTTTTAAGGGTCATGGGTTTTGGGAAGAAAAAATAAAAAGTGTAAATATCGCCACAGCTGACCAACAACGGTCGATCTGAAATAGCATCCGAAATAGCTGAAAGTGGCAAAGAGAAGAGGGGGGAAAAAAACCTATGTGCCATGTTTTGTCCAACAAACACCAATGATGTGGCAGGTTGATTTGAGCAGGCCGGCCTGATGGACCACAGCTGCAAAACACATTAAGACTCATTTGGAGGGCAGTGGGAATGAGCTGGATGCATTTGGCAAAGTGTTGCAGCCTGCTGTCCTGAAGTACAGTACTTCTCTTTTCCTGCCTATGTCAATGTCAATATCATGCTAGCACTGTTTAGTTCTTTTTGATGACTGTTTAGCGGTTGAGCGCTTTGCTAGCCATTTAGCTACCCAGAATCTAACTGTTTAGCTATTTGCAAAACGTTGAGCGGTTTGCTTACTATTTAGCTATTCACAAACCGTTGATCCATTCGCTAACTGAATAGCTTTTCAAACCTTTGAGCCGTTTGCTAACTATACAGTGCCTTGCAAAAGTATTCGGCCCCCTTGAACTTTGCGACCTTTTGCCACATTTCAGGCTTCAAACATAAAGATGTAAAACTGTATTTTTTTGTGAAGAATCAACAACAAGTGGGACACAATCATGAAGTGGAACGACATTTATTGGATATTTCAAACTTTTTTAACAAATCAAAAACTGAAAAATTGGGCGTGCAAAATTATTCAGCCCCTTTACTTTCAGTGCAGCAAACTCTCTCCAGAAGTTCAGTGAGGATCTCTGAATGAACCAATGTTGACCTAAATGACTAATGATGATAAATACAATCCACCTGTGTGTAATCAAGTCTCCGTATAAGTGCACCTGCACTGTGATAGTCTCAGAGGTCCGTTAAAAGCGCAGAGAGCATCATGAAGAACAAGGAACACACCAGGCAGGTCCGAGATACTGTTGTGAAGAAGTTTAAAGCCGGATTTGGATACAAAAATATTTCCCAAGCTTTAAACATCCCAAGGAGCACTGTGCAAGCGATAATATTGAAATGGAAGGAGTATCAGACCACTGCAAATCTACCAAGACCTGGCCGTCCCTCTAAACTTTCAGCTCATACAAGGAGAAGACTGATCAGAGATGCAGCCAAGAGGCCCATGATCACTCTGGATGAACTGCAGAGATCTACAGCTGAGGTGGGAGACTCTGTCCATAGGACAACAATCAGTCGTATATTGCACAAATCTGGCCTTTATGGAAGAGTGGCAAGAAGAAAGCCATTTCTTAAAGATATCCATAAAAAGTGTTGTTTAAAGTTTGCTACAAGCCACCTGGGAGACACACCAAACATGTGGAAGAAGGTGCTCTGGTCAGATGAAACCAAAATTGAACTTTTTGGCAACAATGCAAAACGTTATGTTTGGCGTAAAAGCAACACAGCTGAACACACCATCCCCACTGTCAAACATGGTGGTGGCAGCATCATGGTTTGGGCCTGCTTTTCTTCAGCAGGGACAGGGAAGATGGTTAAAATTGATGGGAAGATGGATGGAGCCAAATACAGGACCATTCTGGAAGAAAACCTGATGGAGTCTGCAAAAGACCTGAGACTGGGACGGAGATTTGTCTTCCAACAAGACAATGATCCAAAACATAAAGCAAAATCTACAATGGAATGGTTCAAAAATAAACATATCCAGGTGTTAGAATGGCCAAGTCAAAGTCCAGACCTGAATCCAATCGAGAATCTGTGGAAAGAACTGAAAACTGCTGTTCACAAATGCTCTCCATCCAACCTCACTGAGCTCGAGCTGTTTTGCAAGGAGGAATGGGAAAAAATGTCAGTCTCTCGATGTGCAAAACTGATAGAGACATACCCCAAGGGACTTACAGCTGTAATCGCAGCAAAAGGTGGCGCTACAAAGTATTAACTTAAGGGGGCTGAATAATTTTGCACGCCCAATTTTTCAGTTTTTGATTTGTTAAAAAAGTTTGAAATATCCAATAAATGTCGTTCCACTTCATGATTGTGTCCCACTTGTTGTTGATTCTTCACAAAAAAATACAGTTTTATATCTTTATGTTTGAAGCCTGAAATGTGGCAAAGGTCGCAAAGTTCAAAGGGGCCAAATACTTTCGTAAGGCACTGTATCTATTCAAACCTTTGAACCGTTTACTAACTATATCTACTCAAACCTTTGAGCCGTTTGCTAGCTATTCAAACCTTTGAGCCGTTTGCTAACTATATCTATTCAAACCTTTGAGCCGTTTGCTAACTATATCTATTCAAACCTTTGAACCTTTTGCTAGCTATTCAAACCTTTGAGCCGTTTGCTAACTATATCTACTCAAACCTTTGAGCCGTTTACTAACTATATCTATTTAAACCTTTGAACCGTTTGCTAACTATATCTATTCAAACTTTGAGCCATTTGCTAACTGTATAGATACCCACTAACTGTTGAGCTGTTTGCTAACAGTTGAGCTATCCACTAACTGTTGAGCTGTTTGCTAACTGTATAGATAGCCACTAACTGTTGAGCTGTTTGCTAACTGTATAGATACCCACTAACTTTTGAGCTGTTTTCTAACTGTTGAGCTATCCACTAACTGTTGAGCTGTTTGCTAACCATTTAGCTATCCACTAACTGTTGAGCTGTTTGCTAACCATTTAGCTATCCACTAACTGTTGAGCTGTTTGCTAACCATTTAGCTATCCACTAACTGTTGAGCTGTTTGCTAACCATTTAGCTATCCACTAACTGTTGAGATGTTTACTAACCATTTAGCTATCCACTAACTGTTGAGCTATTTGCTAACCGTTTAGCTATCTAATAATTGTTGAGCTGTTTGCTAAACATTTAGCTATCCATTAATTGTTGAGCTGTTTACTAACCGTTTAGCTATCCACTAACTGTTGAGCTGTTTGCTAACCGTAAAGAAGCAGACCTGCTGCTGCTAACCCTGAATGGCCTTTAGACGTAGTAGCACACATCCTTCATTTTATTACATCTCTATGACGACCACATGGCACACTCTCAAACATCATCTACCTGATCATATGGGGGGGGGGGGGGTCATCATCTACCTGATCATATGAGATGGATGGTGTTATAGGCTAATAGTCCAAACTAACGGACATGGGTTTAGCTGCAGTGAGACCCTTTTCCTCTAGGGGGTGCTGGTCTGACTGTGGTTAAATGTCAGGGGCGAAAAAGAGCTGCAATCGCTATGGTAACACTCAGGCTGGCCTAGGCCTGATCTTCCTGCCACTGTGTTTGTTGGAATAGTGGGGAGGGACACGAGAGGAAGGGAGTAGTCCTGAGATCGCAGACTGCTTTAAGAAGAACGGCAACAACAACATTATCAGGCCGCAGGTGTAGAACATTATCTTATAACTACTCTTCAGACCAATACAACCCACACGCTATAGGAAGGGGGGACAAGGGGAGAAACTACAGTACCCAGATACAGACAAATAACATTGATAGTAGTGTAAGCAGGGAGGTACACTGTACATATCTTAACAGTACTATGTAAACAATCCTAAACTATCATTAAGCTACATTTAAAAATACTTTACAGGTAATAATGTTGACAAAGACATTGAAGTCTAAAGTATCGTTTACTGATTTTTCTGTCTGGTTTAACACTTATATGGTGTGAAGATGGAGACAGGCAGGTTGAGGGTGGGGGGGGGGGGGGGGGAGTGGGAGGAGGGGATAGAAAAATGTTGTTTTACCAAACCCCCGAGGATGAAGAAGACCATGAACAGGCGTCCCAGGGTGGTTTTTGCATAGACGTCCCCGTAGCCCACTGTTGACATAGTGACCATGAGCAAGTAGACACATTCCCAATAGGAAAGTGACTGGGAATTTTGGAAGTTTTCCCAAGGATCCCCTGAGTTTTCCACCTAGAAACGGGAGCGGGAAGGAGATTTGAACAGGGTAGAATGTCAGTCAGAAGCAAAAACGGAAGGATTTTTATCACAACCTCTGAAGCAGGTTCTAAAGGTTCATCCTACCACCAACATGGTCTTAAGAGTCAATCAAACCAGCATTGCAGAGTATATATACACAGTAGCCAACAAACATGTCTTCCTGCGGATGAATACATTTCCTGTGTGGTTGAGGAAGCTGTAACACTACCGAGTACCTCCTCCACTGTCGTGCCTCCAGTTCGGAACGACTGAACTGAACACGACATGGTTCTGACACTTAGGGCAGCAGTTTGCAAACAAAGGCCCTGCATACGACCTTCTCAATACAAGTTTGATTGAATCTGGCCCTGGTGAACTGATGTGCTTTCATTCTAATCTGATAAGCAGGATTTCTGGAACCTTAATATTGATCTAATGCTGCCATCTAGTGCCAGGAGGTTAGCGGTATTCACCTGCATGTTCTAATGCTGTATTGGTTGGTGTGTTACTGTACTGTTGGTTGAGCCATTGATATAAGTGTACTGACAACTTGAGCCAGCTGTTTGTAAGAAATAACAGAAAAAGTGAAAACAGGTCAGATTTGATTAAATGATCTATAGTTTTACTAATAAAAAGGACAGACATTGATCTGTAGTTCTAATGATTGATTAAAGCGCCCCTAACTCTTCATCATCACATGGAAACACCCTCTATTGGCCGGTCCGAAGGCAATCCCTAGCCCCCTCCACTCGGGTGGCAGCACATCTGAACCGGGTAGGTGGGGGCTACACGAAGACGGCGCCCACCTAGCCTTTTTAACTAACGTGCTGATTCTCAAATCAAGCCCCGGCCCCTACCCCCTAGGCCCTGCTGTGGATCTGAGAAGATCGTATAGGTTTAAGCAACATGGTAAATTGCTGCTTCGCCTTGCCTTCAGATAGGCTGGGAATTTCCATATAGTTGCGGGCACTGAAAATGTTGTATTTTGGTACTGGCAGAACTATTGCCACAATGGGTGTGCAACAAAGTGCTCTAGGGTATCCCAGCGATAGTTTGTCACAAAAACACCTGTAGAGCAGTGCAGGGTTTAAACAAAATTAAATCTAACTTTTTAGTGCACACAACTGTATTCAATTAGTTCTGTATTGTTTACATACCAATCCGATCGTTTCGAACTTACAGGAGTGCCCAGGGGGTAGGGGGTAGGGGTTGGTCTGGGACCCTTCAGCACTCCAGATCTGCCACACATCCAGGGGGAAGGGAGGAGCTAGAGGTTGTTTTCGGACCAAGCGTTAGGAGTTCTAACCTCCCTTACTCCCCCTGTAGCCCAGCCCCCCCGCCCGGCCACTTACCAAATGTATGAATCCGGCAGCTGTTAGCCATGTGCTTATGAAGATGGAACACAGGTTCACCAGCTTGATGGAATTGCTGGGTAGAATAAGAACCATAAACATCTCTCAAAGAGATCCAGGCCAGGTAAGGGTGACAGAAAGAGAATAATGTAAGGGGAGAGGTTCATCTACTGGGTCTGAGGTGGTGAGGCTAGAAAACACCAGGTTTAGGTTGTAAAGTACAGTACTGTCCTGTACATGTCCTCTCCGCTCCTGTCATTATTTTATTATTACGTCAAGTTCTGTCTTTATGTCTGGCATTGTATGCCTGTAAGATACAAAAGAAAATGTCTTTAAGTATTATAATAAAATATTTTTTTTAAAGACGTGCTATTCTGTTCTCTTTCTCTACGCCAGGAAATTAATGGGACTGTGGGTCTCTAGGGGGTGGGTTAAGGTCAAAAACAAAAATGCACCCAAACAAACATAAAATGAATTAAGCTGAAAGGGATTACTCTATTGAACTGCTAAGGCACATTATGTCATGACAGCTTTTGTGGAATGCTGTTGCCAGCACTCTACCCATCATCTTGTGTTGTTTTTCCTACATATTGTCAACAGCTACCGCGGTGTCTGTTCTTGCCCTGCTGTAATAGGGAACGTGTCATGCTTTAGTTTAGGATCTGTCTACATTCATCACATGCTCTCCTCTTCCACGTTTTATCTCTCTCCCTCTCTCCCTATCTCTCCTTTACCTATGTTAGTGCTGAACCACAGAAAGAGAGGATGACTGTACATTACTCAACGACTCTGTGTTTACAGTGGCAACAGTCCAGCAAGGAGAGAAGAGGCACGCTGGGCCAAACAGTCATCTAGCCTCAGTGACACTTTACTGGACAGTCCTGCTATTTACCCAGCCACATGGGAAGTTAAATTACATAGTTATTACATAACAATTTCAGAAGACATGAGTGAGATCCATTGGAGCTACTATACAATGTGTCCCATGTGGCTCAGTTGGGACAGCATGGTGCTTGCAACACTATGGTTGTGGGTTCGATTCCCATGGTGGACCAGTATGAAAAAGCACAAAATGCACTGCAATCACTACTGCAAGTCGCTCTGGATAAGAATGTCTGCTAAATAGCAAAAATGTACATGTAAAATTTGTTTCAGGTGCTTGAATGAAATCATTTGTAAAAGTGATGAGGAATCTCCCTTTCCCTACATGCTTTGAAGTTGTTACCACTTAAGTTCAAATATCTAAGTCTGGAACAGGCCTGTAAGATAAAGTGTCACCACAGCGTCTAGACAAAGAGCAAACCTGAGCCGAGCTTCTATGTCAGATGGATTCTGGAGATAGTTGGTGTTTTGGCGGTAGTCCAATGAAAGCCCTAATACTTACCTTGTTTTTAAGATATTCAAAAACTGTAAAATTTCAGAGAACTGTATCAATCTCAAGGCTCTCAGGAATCTTAAACCTGAGAGAGAGAGAGAGAGAGAGAGACAGAGACAGAGAGAGACAGAGAGAGAGAGAGAGAGACAGAGAGAGAGACAGAGAGAGACAGAGAGGGAGAGAGAGAGACAGACAGAGAGAGAGAGAGAGAGAGAGAGAGAGAGACAGAGAGAGACAGAGAGCGAGAGAGATTAATTTACGACATCACACATCCAACATCACACAAGAGCTGACCATAGAAATGACATGACAATACTGGACAGAACAAGAACACCTGAGAAAGTCCATGTTAGTCAAAAGATTGTCAATATATCACCAAAATATTTAGTATGAAATCTCGTGTGGGCATTGCCCAGAATTTACCTGCACAGCAGGAAATGCAAACTTTGAGTCTATTCAAGATTTTAAAAGTTAAGTTTGTAATTTCCAATTTAAAATGTCAGACTTCATTTGCCCTAACGAAAAATGTATCAACCCCTACAAAAAATGTCCATAAATTTCAATCTTGCTGTAGCAAACTGGCTCAAATTAAGATCCTACATCTGTACGTTAATCATACATACAGTACTGTATTCTTCATATATACATACACTACCGTTCAAAAGTGTGTGGTCACTTAGAAATGTCCTTGTTTTTGAAAGAAAAGCAACATTCTTTGTCAATTAAAATAACATCAAATTGATCAGAAATACAGTGTAGACATTGTTAATGTTGTAAATGACTATTGTAGCTGGAAACGTCAGATTTTTTATGGAATATCTACATAGGCATACAGAGGCCCATTATCAGCAACCATCACTCCTGTGTTCCAATGGCACGTAATGTTAGCAAATCCAAGTTTATCATTGTAAAAGGCTAATTGATCATTAGAAAACCCTTTCGCAATTACGTTAGCACAGTTGAAAACTTTTGTTCTGATTAAAGAAGCAATAAAACTGGCCTTCTTTAGACTAGTTGTGTCACGAATCCCGCTTCCTGCCGGAAGCCATTGAAGCAACCACTCTGAACGGCAGTAGTCTGGCACGGATCACTATGAGGACTGAACCGGTTAAGATGTTGTTGTCGGGTAATCATTCAGAGTTTATCTCCTTCTTCATTCTGTCCTCGCCCCATGTTCCTCTGGTTCTTGGTTACCCCTGGCTGAAGGAACACAATCCCTCGTTTGATTGGGTGACGTGTAAGGTAACTAGTTGGAGCATTGATTGTCATGCTAACTGTCTTAGGACTGCCTGTTCTCCTGCCATTTCCAGTCAGGTCAGTGACTCTGCTCCTCCTGATTTGTCCCTGGTTCCAGAAACATATCACGAGTTGGGTGACGTATTCAGTAAACAGAAGGCTCAGTCTCTTCCTCCCCACCGACCTTATGACTGTGCGATTAATCTGTTTCCTGGAGCCGCCTTTCCCAAGGGACGGTTATACAGTATCTCTCGACCTGAACGTGAGGCCTTGGAGACCTACATCAAGGAGTCTCTAGCTGCAAGTCTCATTCGGCCCTCGTCATCACCTCTGGGAGCAGGATTTTTTTTTGTGAGCAAGAAGGATGGAACTCTTCGACCGTGTATTGATTATCTGGGTTTGAATGATATTACGTTCAAGAACAAGTATCCCCTGCCCTTGATGAGCTCGGCTTTCGATTCTTTACAGGGTGCTACGGTTTTTACGAAGCTTGATTTACGTAATGCTTATCATTTGGTTCGGATCAAAGAGGGGGACGAGTGGTTGACTGGGTTCAATACTCCGATGGGACATTTCGAGTACCAGGTGATGCCGTTTGGACTGACCAACGCTCCTGCTGTGTTCCAAAGTATGGTGAATGACGTTCTGAGAGATGATTGGTATTTTTGTGTTCGTTTACCTGGATGATATCCTCATCTTCTCGAAGGAGCTTTCTAGCCACGTTCAACATGTCAAGCAGGTCCTGCAGCGGTTATTGGAGAACCGTCTGTTCGTGAAGGCTGAGAAGTGTGATTTTCACGCCCACACGACGTCCTTCCTCGGTTACATCATCTCCAGGGGAGAGATCAAGATGGACCAAGAGAAGGTTCGGGCGGTTCGGGATTGGGTCCAGCCCGGTTCGAGATTGCAGCTCCAGAGATTCCTGGGGTTTGCAAATTTTTATCGGAGGTTTATCCGTGATTACAGCCGGGTGGCCGCCCCTTTAACTGTACTGACGTCTTGCACCAGAAAGTTATGTTGGTCTCCTGAGGCAGACCGAGCATTTCTAGATTTGAAGAGCCGATTCACCAACGCCCCGATTCTCTCTCAACCTGACACTTCCCGTCAGTTCGTTGTGGAGGTGGATGCGTCTGATGTGGGGGTGGGCGCCATCCTGTCCCAGCGTAGCTCCACTGACGGTAAACTCCATCCCCGCGCCTTCTACTCTTGTCGTCTTTCTCCAGCTGAAAGAAACTACGATGTGGGTAACCGGGAGCTTCTCGCTGTGAAGCTTGCCTTGAAGGAGTGGCGTCACTGGTTGGAGGGAGCGGAGCAACCGTTTGTGGTCTGGACTGACCACAATAATCTGGCTTACGTGCAATCGGCTAAACGTCTCAACTCTCGTCAGGCCCGGTGGGCTTTGTTTTTTGGACGCTTCAATTTTTCCCTGACGTTCCGACCTGGGTCGAAGAACGGGAAGGCGGACGCCCTGTCCCGGATGTTCTCCAAGACGGAGGAGAGTGAGGCCAAGACTGAGACGATTCTTCCCCAGAACGTTGTCGTGGGAGCCGTTACATAGAGGATTGAGGAGGAGGTGATGGCGGCTCTTCGGACACAGCCCGGGCCCGGTAACGGTCCACCCGGTCGGTTGTTCGTGCCTGAGTCGGTTCGTTCTGCTGTCCTTCAGTGGTCCCACGCCAGCAAGATAGCTTGTCACCCTGGTGTTGCTCGGACTATGGCGCTACTGCGCAGACGATTTTGGTGGCCTGCCATGGGAGAAGATACCCGGAGGTTTGTTGCCGCTTGTCCTGTTTGTGCGCAGAATAAGAGTACCAATCGGGCCAGCTCTGGGCTTCTTCACCCCCTACCTATTCCCCGACGACCTTGGTCGCATCTGGCCCTGGATTTTGTCACGGGGTTGCCCTCTTCTGTTGGTAACACGGTTATTCTGACCATTGTGGATAGATTCAGCAAGTTTGCCCACTTTGTTCCCCTCTCCAAGCTGCCTTCTGCCACTGAGACGTCCGAGATCCTGGTTAGGGAGGTGTTCAGGGTCCACGGGTTGCCCTGTGACATTGTTTCTGACCGTGGTCCTCAGTTTACCTCTGCTGTCTGGAAATCCTTCTGTTTGGCCATTGGAGCTACAGTCAGTCTCACATCTGGATTTCACCCCCAATCTAATGGTCAGGCGGAGAGAGCCAACCAGAAGATGGAGTCCACGCTGCGTTGTCTTGTCTCCTCTGATCCCACCTCTTGGTCATCTCAATTACCCTGGGTCGAGTATGCCCATAATACCCTTCCTTCATCTGCCACTGGGATGTCCCCCTTCCAATGCCTGTACGGATACCAACCTCCCTTGTTTCCTTCTCAGGAGAGGGATCTTTCGGTCCCTTCTGTCCAGGCCCACATTCGTCGTTGCCACCGGACCTGGCATCGGGCCAGGAAGGTTCTCCTTAGAGTTTCTGACCGGTATCAGATCCAGGCGAATCGTTGCCGTATTCCTGCTCCCGCTTATACCATCGGAGATAAGGTGTGGTTGGCTACACGGGATCTTCCTCTACGGACTGAGTCGAGGAAACTGTCACCAAAGTTCATTGGTCCGTTCGTGGTGGAGAGAATCATTAACCCTGCTGTGGTCCGACTCAAATTGCCGGCAACGCTTCGAGTACACCCCACCTTTCATGTCTCCTGCCTCAAGCCGGGTTCACCTCAGTCCTCTGTTGCCCCCTCCTCCTCGTCCTCCTCCTCCTCAGATGATCGGAGGTGGTCCTGTCTACACGGTGCGCCGCATCATGGACTCCAGACGGTGGGGTCGAGGGTTCCAATATCTCGTGGATTGGGAAGGATATGGTCCAGAGGAGAGGAGTTGGATTCCTCGGCGTCAGATCCTTGATGACGACCTGCTTCGTGACTTCTACCGCCTGCACCCTGGCACTCCAGGTAGTCCGCCCGGTGGCGTTCGTCGGAGGGGGTACTATCACGAATCCCGCTTCCTGAGTCTGTGTTTGCCTGTGTTTCTGTCCTGGAGTGTGTTTCCGTTGTCCTGGAACGCACCCTGTCTGGTTGCCGGGCGAATTAGCTTGTTGGGAGATCGATGTTCACCCGCACCTGTATCCCATCAGTAATCTGCACACCTGTCCTGATCATCACCTCTCCCCTTCAAAAGCTCTGACCTGACATCCATTCCCTGCCGGATCGTTAGCCATGAACAGTATGTTGTGCCAGAGTATCAGCCTCAAGTTGGATAGAATTTGTTTTGTTGTTTGTTACGTATTGCTTGCCTTGAACTTACCTCTGTTTGTTCTGTCTTCAGTTACTCACCCGGATCATTTACCCCATTCCCACCTGATCGTCAGAGGATTCCGCTTCCCCATTGGATCCACCTATTTACTCCCATCAACTCACCACCGCTACCCGCTACACCACCTGGATATATCTACCAATTCACATTCACTTGTAAATAAATACTCACCTTCTTCCTACTCTCCTTGTCCTGGTCTGCTTCTGGGTTCGATTTTGAAGAATCGTGACAAGTTGAGTATCTGGAGAATCAGCATTTGTGGTTTTGATTACATGCTCAAAATGACCAGAAACAAAGAACGTCAACAGTGAAGAGGCGACTCTGGGATGCTGGCCTTCTAGGCAGAGTTCCTCTGTCCAGTGTTTGTGTTCTTTTGCCCATCTTAATATTTTATTTTCATTGGCCAGTCTGAGATATGGCTTTTTCTTAGAAGGCCAATATCCCGGAGTCACCTCTTCACTGTTGATGTTGAGACTGGTGTTTTGCAGGTACTATTTAATGAAGCTGCCATTTGAGGACTTGTGAGGCATCTATTTCTCAAACGAGACACTCTAATGTACTTGTCCTCTTGCTAAGTTGTGCACCAGGGCTTCCCACTCTTTCTATTCTGGTTAGAGCCAGTTTGCGCTGTTCTGTGAAGGGAGTATTACACAGCGTTGTACAAGATCTTCAGTTTCTTGGCAATTTCTCGCATGGAACAGTCTTTATTTCTCAGAACAAAAATAGACTGACGAGTTTCAGAAGAAAGGTCTTTGTTTCTGGCCATTTTGAGCCTGTAATCGAACCCACAAAAGCTGATGCTCCAGATACTCAACTAGTCTAAAGAAGGCCAGTTTTATTGCTTCTTTAATCAGGACAACAGTTTTCAGCTGTGCAAACATAATTGCAAAAGGGTTTTCTAATGATCAATTAGCCTTTTAAAATGATAAACTTGTATTAGCAAACACAACGTGCCATTGGAACCTACGCCTATGTATATATTCCATTGAAAAATCTGCCGTTTCCAGCTACAATAGTAATTTACAACATTAACAATATCTACACTGTATTCCGGATAAATTTGATGTTATTTTAATGGTCAAAAAAATAGCTTTTCTTTCAAAAACAAGGACATTTCTAAGCGACCCCAAACTTTTGAACGGCAGTGTACAGTAGATATACTTTGTGATTTGTAGCCTCTAAGGTGGCTATATTAGGAACATCTGCTCTTTCCATGACAGACTGACCAGGTGAATCCAGGTGAAAGCTATGATCCCTTATTGATGTCACTTGTTAAGTCCACTTCAATCAGTGTAGATGAATGGAAGGAGACAGGTTAAAGAAGGATGTTTAAGCCTTGAGACAATTGAGACATGGATTGTGTACATGTGCCATTCAGAGGGTGAATGGGCAATACAAAACATTCAAGTGCCTTTGAAAGGGTATGGTAATAGGTGCCAGGCACACCGGTTTGAATCAAGAACTGCAATGCAGCTGAGTTGTTTACACTCAACAGTTTCCCGTGTTTATCAAGAATGGTCTACCACTTAAAGGCCATCCAGCCAAGTTGGCAACTGTGGGAAGCATTGGAGTCAAAATGGGCCAGCATCCCTGTGGAAAGCTTTCAACACCTTGTAGAGTCCATTCCCCGGTGAATTGAGGCTGTTCTGAGGGTGAAAGGAAGGGGGGGGGGGGGGGGGAGTTTGTGCCCTACATGTGTATCTGTCGGATTCCAAAATGAGCTCACCCAGAGATTAGAGACACAATGCAACACCTGCCTCAATATCAGTTTACACCAATATATTCCCTGCTCTGATTCACTGTGTGTGAATGGATGGATGGAATCATTCACACCAGTAGTGACTTAGGTTAACAGAGAAGGCCGATGTTGACCAGATTAACTTTGAAACATTTCCTTGAAGTCTAATCTCTCATGGACACACTGTACATACGTAACATGATGTCGTAGCATCTGACCATTTGGACAAATTTTTACAAATTTTACAAAGGTTCGCATCCTCCGAATATTAGAAGGGGAGATTTGACCCACACACTGGACTGAAACATCTGTTTAGGGGGTGGAGACTGCTCAAGTCTGGTTAGTATATTTTTTTCATACATCTACCCCCAAAACGTAATCGATCGTCTGACGCAATTAACGCAAGATTTTAGTTTTTGGTATCCAAGATGACATGAAATCTAATCTCTTTGTGTTTTTAGATCTGTTTAAAGTTTCATTCATGGTGTAAACAGATACATTCTGTAAACACAAGTCTTAGTGAGGCAACTTACAGCTACCACAAATATTTAGTATACCTGGCCCATGCAGGAATCAAACATGATTTTCCAACAAACTAAGCCATTCCATTGAATTCCTCCGCTGCTGTTCGTCTGACTGACATCATCAGAGTCGTTTGTGGTGACGTCAAAATTAGGGGTGTTGTACAAAATAAAGTAATCAGCTATTGGATCAGCTTTAACCAATGGTGAATTTTCAAAACTTTGCTTTACCCATGTGTGTTCTGGCTCTGGCACAACCCATTGGTTTCTGGGACCAATTAGACAGTCTATAAAGTATTTCCATTCTAGAAATCGTAGGGGAGGTACTCAGATCCAGACTCATTGCGGAGAAGAAACTAACGCATGTGGCGTAGCGTTTGGCCGCAGCAAGGAGTATGGGTAGCCAGGCAACCACACAGCAGGAGCAGAGTAAAGAATAAGAATCATAACCACGAGGGATTCCATTCCCTTCCCAGACCTCGGTCCTTACCGCATTTGGAGATTAACCAGATAGATGTTTGAACAGGGCCCAGACCCCATTTTAAGCAGAACATAGTTTATACAACTAGGAATCACAGACAAGACCAGACAGTTTGACTTTGGTCCTAGATCTCTATTCTTACCCCATTTGGAGAGAAAGTTCAGAGAGGTCCAGAGTGCAAGATAGGGTCCCTTCTGCCTCTCCTTCTTCATAGCCACTCCACGAGGCCCCAGCCTCACCCTGTACCCTTTCTGAAACAACTCTCCACACGACTTCTTTCTCCTGAATGTGTCTCCACGGGTCTCGGGGCGAGGGGAGGCGGCACCGCGTGGACCCCGGTACATCAGGAGCTTAGTAGGGATCATCGCTATCGATCTCAGATATTTAGTTATCTATTGCAGAGTCTCCGGTAGTTTCTCTTAAGGGTCCTTGTCTTTCTGAAGAGTGGAACTAAGCTTTCATTCTTCAGAAGTCCTATTCTCTAGTTCTAAGGTCCAACGCTGTGTGTTCAACAGTGTCTCAAAGGAAGAGATGAAGAACTGTTTCTTGAAGGAGGAAATGGATGAAAAAAGATGATTTGGAAGACAGACAAGTAGAGTTTTTCCAGGTAGAATTGCGTGCATAGAACACTCGATAAAAGGTGCAGAATCAAGTGCTGCGCGTGCCGAAGAGAACACCAGACTAAGTGACAGTCAGATAGACAGACAACGCCTCCATGTACCTGTCTGGTACAAACTGTATCCTGGTCTGGTCTGATATAAGCTGTGACACAGTAGAGGATCTGTTAATAATCTGAGCGGCCCAAACAGATTCCCCTGCGCCCTCTCTGGTGTACCTACAGAGAGTCATGTGGATGTTTCTCCCACCAATAAGGGGCCGTGTTCAGAGGTGAGGCGTTTTTAAAGTGCCTGAACCCATCCAGGGATTTAGAGAGAGAGAGAGAGAGATACACAGAGAGAGAGAGAGAGAGAGAGAGATACAGAGAGAGAGAGAGGGATGAAGCAATAATCTGTATTTAATCACAAATGCCGTGCTGTCACTGGCAGATATCAGATATATGGGCAGTAGTTACATGGGGATTAAGCGGAATGGCAGTTTGTATTGACATCAGCTCACAGCAATAGAACTATCTGTACTACTGAACAGGTAGCGCAGGAAAGAGGAAGCTACAGTGCTAACCATTTCCCTACCAAGAACATTGGTCCTTGTTGGGCGAGTGCAACACTGTAGGTTTCAGGGCATGTGGCGTCACTCCATGATTGCTACTAGTATGCTAACTAGCTCGCATCTGCTACACATGCAACAACACTGCAAGGATCATCATAATAATCTGTGGGTATGTGCCAAGCCCCTTCCCCTCTGTCACGTGTCACTGACAGTAGACACACACACTGGAGTCTTTTATCAATCATCAGCCTGGGGATGACCATGTTACAACAGGGATAATACCCTGTGTCCAGGCAGTCGGGATTATAACACACACACTGATAGCATGCCAGATACTGTACTAGAGTCTGTAAGCCTATTCAGAGATCAACACCGACAGTACACTACCATCACCAGCAGAGGGCAGTAGTGATGTGGATATGGAGAGACATGGATACAAAACATTAATTGACAGTACACAGGCTCCAGAAGTAATATGGGGATATTATGTAATATGGCTTTGAATTATAATGTAGAGCTATGACTACACTGCTTATACCTTCTTCTATAATGGCATTTTGCATGTCTCCATAACGCAGAAAACAATGGATTATTTAACACTGACATCTTATTATACAGTCTAAATAGTTCCTCCTATATTTATACCGTCTATAGTTCCCCATATATTTACACAGTCTATATAGTTACTCATATACTTATAGTCTCGTTGCTCCTATATATATATATACACCGTACTCTTATCCTACTCCTCCTCTTTTCCTCTGGTGATGTAGAGGTGAATCCAGGCCCTGCAGTGCCTAGCTCCACTCCTATTCCCCAGGTGCTCTCTTTTGATGACTTCTGTAACCATAATAGCCTTGGTTTCATGCATGTTAACATTAGAAGCCTCCTCCCTAAGTTTGTTTTATTCACTGATTTTGCACACTCTGCCAACCCGGATATTCTAGCTGTGTCTGAATCCTGGCTTAGGAAGACCATCAAAATTCTGAAATTGTCATCCCAAACTACAACATTTTCAGACAAGATAGAACTGCCAAAGGGGGCGGTGTTGCGATCTACTGCAAAGATAGCCTGCAGAGTTCTGTCCTACTATCCAGGTCTGTACCCAAACAATTTGAACTTCTACTTTTAAAAATCCACCTCTTTTAAAACAAGTCTCTCACCGTTGCCGCCTGCTATAGACCACCCTCTGCCCCCAGCTGTGCTCTGATTCTTGTGAAGAATCAACAACAAGTGGGGCACAATCATGAAGTGGAACGACATTTATTGGATATTTCAAACTTTTTTAACAAATCAAAAACTGAAAAATTGGGCGTGCAAAATTATTCAGCCCCCTTAAGTAAATACTTTGTAGCGCCACCTTTTGCTGCGATTACAGCTGTAAGTCGCTTGTGGTATGTCTCTATCAGTTTTGCACATCGAGAGACTGAAATTTTTTGTGTGATGTCATCTATCTCCCATTACCCAGCATCCTCATCAACCCGGGGAACCACGTAAAGATGCAGGAAGGAACTCTGGGGTTCTTCATCGCCAGTGATGCCAAAGAAGTAAAGAGGTAATGGCTATCATCCCACCATCACGGAAAAATACAGAAAAACGCCACAGGAAAAGCCTTGCCTGGGTTTTCATTCTCTTGGTGGCTAAAAGGAGATTAGGCATTCAACTTCTCTAAATATCTTGTTAAAAATAAAGGTGTCATTGGTAAAAGTAAAAGCCAGCTGGTAAAAGCCAACTCACAGGTGAACCTGGTGAAATGGGTCAAATTCACAAGGTGAGTTGCAAACTGAGATGATAAATATCTATGCTGCTGTTTCCTCCCCAGAGCATTTTTCTACTGCAAAGCTTGTCACGATGACATCACAGACCCCAAACGGATCAAAAAGTGTGGCTGCAAACGACGTGAGTACACCCACGCCCTGCCCACAACACAATCACTCACCCCTCTTATGACCCTCCTCTCCTCCCAACCCCTCCCCCACCTCCCACTGTCGCTGAATTAGGATTAGGATGTGCTATATGAATGATGTCATATCCCTCACTGTTTCTCATAGGAATATCATTTTACAGCTATAACTATATTGTTTTGCTATTATACAATTTGAAATGGAAATTATCCCATTTGAAAGTGTAATAACTGTGATCACAATTCCTCAACCTTCATTGTGGTATAATCCAAAATCAATGCATGATAATATTATTTATTAAATCCAAAAGAAGTACAGGCAACATTCTACACATTTAGTTTGATTTATTAATTTCATGACTAAAATATGTAACCTGATCATGTTATGTATCATAATGACAAAACTAGTTAGAAGAGTGGACTGAAGTCTGGAGGCAGAAAGGGACCGAGAGAGAGAGAGAGTTGTCAGTGTGCTAATGATGGAGTGAGTTTGAGTGACAGAAGTAGCTGAGCAGACGAGGGAGGCTGTCAGGTCACCATAGCGACTCTGTAATACAGTGCCTTGCAAAAGTATTTGGCCCCCTTGAACTTTGCGATCTTTTGCCACATTTCAGGATTCAAACATAAAGATATAAAACTGTATTTTTTTGTGAAGAATCAACAACAAGTGGGACACAATCATGAAGTGGAACGACATTTATTGGATATTTCAAACTTTTTTAACAAATCAAAAACTGAAAAATTGGGCGTGCAAAATTATTCAGCCCCCTTAAGTTAATACTTTGTAGCGCCACCTTTTGCTGCGATTACAGCTGTAAGTCCCTTGGGGTATGTCTCTATCAGTTTTGCACATCGAGAGACTGACATTTTTTCCCATTCCTCCTTGCAAAACAGCTCGAGCTCAGTGAGGTTGGATGGAGAGCATTTGTGAACAGCAGTTTTCAGTTCTTTCCACAGATTCTCGATTGGATTCAGGTCTGGACTTTGACTTGGCCATTCTAACACCTGGATATGTTTATTTTTGAACCATTCCATTGTAGATTTTGCTTTATGTTTTGGATCATTGTCTTGTTGGAAGACAAATCTCCGTCCCAGTCTCAGGTCTTTTGCAGACTCCATCAGGTTTTCTTCCAGAATGGTCCTGTATTTGGCTCCATCCATCTTCCCATCAATTTTAACCATCTTCCCTGTCCCTGCTGAAGAAAAGCAGGCCCAAACCATGATGCTGCCACCACCATGTTTGACGGTGGGGATGGTGTGTTCAGCTGTGTTGCTTTTACGCCAAACATAAAAAAACTGAAAAATCAAAAATCAAAAACTGAAAAATTGGGCGTGCAATATCCGGTGGTTTTGTTTATTAAACTGTGCCGTTGTAAATCAGTTTTTGCTCTCCTGCGCCTGACTTCTCTGCCACCAGTACGCACAACCTACACCCAGTGGGTCAGAAGTTTACATACACTCAATTAGTATTTGGTAGCAGGCTTTTTCAGTTCTGCCCAAAAATGTTCTATAGGATTGAGGTCAGGGCTTTGTGATGGCCCCTCCAATACTTTGACTTTGTTGCCACAACTTTGGAAGTATGCTTGGGGTCATTGTCCATTTGGAAGACCCATTTGCGACCAAGCTTTAATTTCCTGACTGATGTCTTGAGATATTGCTTCAATATATCCACATAATTTTCCGTCCTCATCATGATGCCATCTATTTTGTGAAGTGCACCAATCCCTCCTGCAGCAAAGCACCCCCACAACATGATGCTGCCACCCCCGTACTTCACGGTTGGGATGGTGTTCTTCGGCTTCCAAGCCTCCCCCTTTTTCCGCCAAACATAACAATGGTCATTATGGCCAAACAGTTCTATTTTTGTTTCATCAGACCAGAGGACATTTCTCCAAAAATTACGATCTTTGTCCCCATGTGCAGTTGCAAACTATAGTCTGGCTTTTTTATGGCGGTTTTGGAGCAATGCTTCTTCCGAGCTGGCGCTAGCGAAACCCCTAACCATAAGAAGTTAACAAGAAATTTGCGGAGTGGTTGGAGTTTTAATGACTCTAATGTATGTTAACTTACGACTTCAACTGTACACAGTCTCTAGTTACTATATACAGTCTATATAAACATTTATTTTCAACAAACTTAACATGTGTAAATATTTGTATGAACATAACAAGATTTAACAACTGAGACATAAACTGAACAAGTTCCACAGACATGTGACTAACAGAAATTGAATAATGTGTCCCTGAACAAAGAGGGGGTCAAAATCAAAAGTAACAGTCAGTATTTGGTGTGTGCACCAGCTGCATTAAGTACTGCAATGCATCTCATGGATACTCTCAATGCAATCCTCATGGACTGCACCAGACTTGCAAACTCTTGCTGTGAGATGTTACCCCACTCTTCACCAAGGCACCTGCAAGTTCCCGGACATTTCTGGGGGGAATGGCCCTAGCCCTCACCCTCCAATCCAACAGGTCCCAGACGTGCTCAATGGGATTGAGATCCAGGCTCTTCGCTGGCCATGGCAGAACACTGACATTCCTGTCTTGCAGGAAATCACGCACAGAACGAGCAGTATGGCTGGTGGCATTGTCATGCTGGAGGGTCATGTCAGGAAGAGCCTGCAGGAAGGGTACCACATGAGGGAGGAGTCTTCCCTGTAACGCACAGCATTGAGATTGCCTGCAATGACAACAAGCTCGGCCCGATGATGCTGTGACACACATTTATAGACTGTATAACTCTTTATGATTGACAGTCTCTAGTTACTCCTGTATTTACGGTCTCTAGTTACTCCTGTATTTATACAGTCTCTAGTTACTCCTATATTTATACAGTCTATATAGTTACTCCTATATTTATACAGTCTCGTTATTCCTATATTTATACAGTCTCTAGTAACTCCTATATTTATACAGTTCTACTGTGTCATTTAAAAGCTGCCTTAACATCCTACACAAGTTCTGCTCTTTCTACGAGAGAAAGAAAGGCAGTGAAGCCCTAGCAGGACTGGAATTAATTGGGGAGAGGATGAGGGGCTTGAGGATTGGGGTCTCTGGGGCTAGCAGCTAGCTTGGCATCTTTCAAAGAGCCGTTTGTATGCTAATCCAACACAGCTAGCCTGGCTATGGCCTTCTCGCTCTCGGGGGAGAGATACCCACTTCACGTAGTTTAAGAAGATTAATTTCTTATTTCCATGTAGGAACGCTGCGTGTCTTTTTAGATTAGCCGCACGTTTCTCTACCCTCTTAATTTAAAGCCAATTTGGCAGAAGGTGAAAGAACATTACTGAGAAATGCATAGAGAGGATGGTCCTCTGGTGGAGAATAAAGTAGGCTACTCAAATGTGATGTGCTGTAACAATTATGATCTGCTATCACCTAGTAGTGTGTGTGTGTGTGTGTGTGTGTGTGTGTGTGTGTGTGTGTGTGTGTGTGTGTGTGTGTGTGTGTGTGTGTGTGTGTGTGTGTGTGTGTGTGTGTGTGTGTGTGTGTGTGTGTGTGTGTTGCATAGCATTTAGTCACACAGAGCGAGAAAACTGAATGAGTCCACAGGAGTTGATGTAAAACTGTGTTAACATCATCATTGTTTCCCTCTGAAACAGACGACTGGAGACAAAACACAATTAGTGAGATGGAAATAGAATTGATTTCCACTCAAACCAATTGATTATCAGTGAAGGCTTTGCAAATTTGTCAACTACCCACTGGAGCATAACTCAATAGAGATGGATGTGGGGACATTAGACATGTCACTCAGTCACCAACCACTGGACAGATTATTCATGTTAGACCTGGAGTCTGGTGTAACACGTACCTGATACCTCTACAGTACCGTTGGAACAGTGGTATTCAAACTTCTTCAGCGGAGAAACATTTTTCCAGCAGAATTTCTGGGGACCACTTTTATCTCCGCAAGAATTTCCCACCACGAAGACCCACCACACCCCAAATCTAATGACACAACCCACCCCACCCCAAATCTAACGACACAACCCACCACACCCCAAATCTAATGACACAACCCACCACACCCCAAATCTAATGACACAACCCACCCCACCCCAAATCTAACGACACAACCCACCACACCCCAAATCTAATGACACAACCCACCCCACCCCAAATCTAATGACACAACCCACCACACCCCAAATCTAATGACACAACCCACCACACCCCAAATCTAATGACACAACCCACCCCACCCCAAATCTAACGACACAACCCACCACACCCCAAATCTAATGACACAACCCACCCCACCCCAAATCTAATGACACAACCCACCACACCCCAAATCTAATGACACAACCCACCACACCCCAAATCTAACGACACAACCCACCACACCCCAAATCTAACGACACAACCCACCACACCCCAAATCTAATGACACAACCCACCCCATCCCAAATCTAATGACACAACCCACCACACCCCAAATCTAATGACACAACCCACCACACCCCAAATCTAATGACACAACCCACCACACCCCAAATCTAACGACACAACCCACCACACCCCAAATCTAATGACACAACCCACCCCACCCCAAATCTAATGACACAACCCACCACACCCCAAATCTAACGACACAACCCACCCCACCCCAAATCTAATGACACAACCCACCACACCCCAAATCTAATGACACAACCCACCACACCCCAAATCTAATGACACAACCCACCACACCCCAAATCTAATGACACAACCCACCACACCCCAAATCTAATGACACAACCCACCCCATCCCAAATCTAATGACACAACCCACCCCACCCCAAATCTAATGACACAACCCACCACACCCCAAATCTAATGACACAACCCACCACACCCCAAATCTAACGACACAACCCACCACACCCCAAATCTAATGACACAACCCACCCCACCCCAAATCTAACGACACAACCCACCACACCCCAAATCTAACGACACAACCCACCCCACCCCAAATCTAACGACACAACCCACCCCACCCCAAATCTAATGACACAACCCACCACACCCCAAATCTAATGACACAACCCACCACACCCCAAATCTAACGACACAACCCACCACACCCCAAATCTAACGACACAACCCACCCCACCCCAAATCTAATGACACAACCCACCACACCCCAAATCTAATGACACAACCCACCACACCCCAAATCTAATGACACAACCTTACAACCATTACATTTTCATATCTTAGCAAAATGATAACAAACCAATAAATACATGAACTAAATGTTTTTTTTTTACATTTGTATGTTGTCCCATACAATAATCTGTACTCTTAATTGAGATGTAATATCTACAGCTAACTCTAACCCTAGAGTCTGATGTAATATCTACAGTTAACTCTAACCCTAGAGTCTGATGTAACATCTACAGCTAACTCTAACCCTAGAGTCTGATGTAACATCTACAGCTAACTCTAACCCTAGAGTCTGATGTAACATCTACAGCTAACTCTAACCCTAGAGTCTGATGTAACATCTACAGCTAACTCTAACCCTAGAGTCTGATGTAACATCTACAGCTAACTCTAACCCTAGAGTCTGATGTAATATCTACAGCTAACTCTAACCCTAGAGTCTGATGTAATATCTACAGCTAACTCTAACCCTAGAGTCTGATGTAATATCTACAGCTAACTCTAACCCTAGAGTCTGATGTAATATCTACAGCTAACTCTAACCCTAGAGTCTGATGTAATATCTACAGCTAACTCTAACCCTAGAGTCTGATGTAACATCTACCTGATAACACATCTACAGTACCAGATCAAGCATTGGACTATGTAGCTATAATTGGAATCCCTCCTGTTGTCAATCACTGTCATGTTGCTATTATTCCATACCTTCTAATTTCCTGCAGACCTGATATCCAGTACCAGCTCATCCTAATAATACCCTGGCCTAATACCCTGCCCCTAGTTAGAGGCCCCTCTGATATCAACCAGTTGATAACGGAGAGTTTGACATGCATGGCACTATAGCACCGTATAGATCAATCACACACACACACACACACACACACACACACACACACACACACACACACACACACACACACACACACACACACACACACACACACACACACACACACACACACACACACACACACACACAGTTATGGCACAGTGTTTTCTGGTGTGGATTGCGTGATGCATTGTTGTCTCTACCTCCTTGCCCTGTGTGCTGTTGTCTGTGCCCAATAATGTTTGTACCATGTTTTGTGCTGCTACCATGTTGTTGTCATGTTGTACTGCTGCCATGTTGTTGTCATGTTGTACTGCTGCCACGTTGTTGTCATGTGTTACTGTCATACTATGTTGTTGTCTTAGGTCTCTCTTTATTTAGTGTTGTTTTGTCTCTCTTGTCGTGACGTGTGTTTTGTCCTATATTTGTATTTTATTTTTAATCCCAGCCCCCGTCCCCACAGGAGGCCTTTTGCCTTTTGGTAGGCCGTCATTGTAAATAAAAATGTGTTCTTAACTGACTTGCCTAGTTAAATAAATGTTCAATAAAATAAAGAAATAAATGGATTGCTGGGACAGTCATAGCTGTTGCTACGTAACAAACACTTAAAACACATCAACACACAATCACACAGCAATAACCAAACATGTAATGTACGCTAGTGCAAACACACATTCTATTTCACACACGTGGTGTGTGTGTGGGACCGTTTATGACCAGATGACCCTAAAATACACTGTCTGACGTACAGAACGTGTCCATCCGCCTCTACACAAACAACATGTGACGTGAGTGGGCTGTTCGGGGGTGTATTCTTCTGTGTTATCTGACATATTCTCCTTCAAAGTGATTTTTTAATCTCACTGGCTTCCCCAGTATGAATAGATAAACACATACATAATTCATGAATGCATATTCATGGTGCGGAGAGGGGAATCTAGGCCATCTCAAAACAATGGCTTCCCTCCCAGTTTCCTTTTTCAACTACCTCCAGAAATAAAGAGGATGATTCAAGACTCCCCGCAGAGGAGAGCTACCTCCCAGTAAACCATTGCTGGTTACCTCTGCATTCCAAGAACGTTAGTAGGGACGTTCTGAGAATGTAAAAATGGCAACTTCTCTTTTTTTCCCCCCTAAACACTTTATCATGATTTTTTTTTTGCAATTCAAATGTAAACCAAATTGGGACTCCATTGCAACTTTCCCTAATGTTATAGTAACATTCGTTGTTGGCTGGGCTCGGTCTTCTTTTCCATCAAACTACAGTATAATGTAGTGGGAGCGCAGAGAACGGCTAATTATAACAGAAACCAATTTCCTTTTTCATCATCCTGTATAGCGAGTCAATGCTAACGATGGCGTCACCACGCTACTGCTGCATAGCCTACTGAGAAAAGTCAGCCATGATACAATCCAGGCCATTGTATGTTTCCCAGGCTGAACCTGTGCAAAGAATGTCCAATAGATGGCAACTAAGAGCTGTCATGACATTAAGTTTTCCAGGTACAATATTTGGCCATATAAATAACTCTCTCACTGCTCCGAGTCATTGTAGAGAAATGGAGAGAAATGTAGAAGGAGAAAAAGGTTTGTCCTTACCCAGCCAGCTCCTGTTCAGGTAGACAGATACGAAGACAGGAGGAACAGTGAAGAAGTCCACAACTGAGTTGACCTCCAGCCAGAACCACAGCTTATCATTGGCTGCTATGAACTGAAGGAGAAATAGAAGGGTAACACTTCACTTAAAGCCTGCACGTATACTGAATTATGTTGATGCAGTTATTGTGTATTACAGGGGTAGGCAACTAGAATCAGCCGCAGGATGTCGGAGCAGATCGTCGGGGGAAGGGAACATAATTATAATAATTTGTACTATGCAAATTGACCACAACTAAGCCCAAAAAGAGATTGCATTTCAAAAGAACAATTTCATACCTGGATTACTGAACATTGAGACACGATCACATACATCTTTTTTTAAATGTATTTGTGAGAATACTTGGAAACGGATTACCTCAGTAAATAAATACATTCCGGTTGATTTCTGTCTTTTTTGACCAAAAACAAAACTCAACAAACAAACGTTGTCGTTTATTTGTACTAAAAACGGATGTATTGGAAGACTTCTCATTGGCTGCTATGAACTGAAGGGAGACATAGAAGTAACAATTCATGGGGGTAACACATTCCTTAAAATCCATGTTGCAGGTTAATAAATGTGTTGCTTCTATTTCTCATTCAGGTCATAGCAGGCTGTAGGTACAATGACTTACGACGCCATCATAATGCATTTTAACAGTTATCAGGAGCATTTATGGCCACTTTACAATGAGCTATTATCTCATAAAGATCATCGCTGAATGGAAAACAGAGGTGTTAAACTTAAATCTAATGATTTTATTTTATAGAGTTCAAGTATAGTTCTTATTGTTTTATTTGAACCTTGAGCATATAGCAACATAATACATGCATTTCATATACTGTATCTAAGTATAAGATGTACAGTGCATTCAGGAAGTATTCAGACTCCTTGACTTTTTCCACACTTTGTTACATTTGAGCCTTATTCAAAAATGGATCATTTTATCAATCCACACACAATACCTCATTATGACAAAACAAAAATCTTTTTTTTATTTACATAACTTTTCAGACCCTATTTACTCAGTACTTTGTTGAAGCACCTTTGGCAGTGTTTACAGCTTTGAGTCTTCTTGGGTATGACGCTACAAGCTTGGCACACCTGTATTTGGGGAGTTTCTCCCATTCTTCTCTGTGGATCCTCTCAAACTCTGTCAGGTTGGATGGGGAGCGTAGCTGCACAGCTATTTTCAAATCTATCTATAGATGTTCAATCAGGTTCAAGTCCTGGTTTTGGCTGGGCCACTCAAGGACTATCAGAGACTCCTGCATTGTCTTGGCTGTGTGCTTAGGGTTGTTGTCCTGTTGGAAGTTGAACTTTTGCCCCAGTCAGAGGTCCTGAGCGCTCTGGAGCAGGTTTTCATCAAGGATCTCTCTGTAATTTGCTCTGTTCATTTTTCTGACTAGTCTCCTAGTCCCTGCTGCTGAAAAACATCCCGACAGCATAATGCTACCACCACCATGCTTCACAGTAGGGATGGTGTCAGGTTTACTCCAGACGTGATGCTTGGCATTCAGACCAGAGTTCAAACTTGGTTTCATCAGACCAGAGAATCTTGTTTCGCATAGTATGAGAGTCCTTTAGGTGCTTTATGTCAAACTCCAAGTGGGCTGTCATGTGCCGTTTACTGAGGAGTAGCTTCCGACTGGCCATTCTACCTACCATAGAGGCCTGATTGGTAGAATACTGCAGAGATGGTTGTCCTTCTGGAAGGTTCTCCCAGCTCTGTCAGAGCGAGTGGCATTTTAACATCATACATCTAATCCTGAATGCTGATTGGTTAAAACCGTGTTCCAGACAGCGTAAATAGGCATTTTAACATTGTAGCCGGTGGTAGAATAGACACTTCTACCACCGGCTACAATGTTAAAATGCCTATTTACGCTGTTCCATCTGACTGCATAATCCACTGTCTCATCAGCCCAGCCAGGTATTTATAAAGTTGATCTCCACTATAAAAAGCATCTAGACATTATCTCACATTTCTTTTAGACTAACATTTAGTTTTCAACAGGGGAGATTTGTATAAACCTTGCAAATGTCGGAGAGAGAGACAGCAACATTGTTTCAATATTCAAATTGGATCTCCAGCCGTCACATAGTAATGCACATGTCGGGTGTCGTGACGAAACAGGCAGGCAGGGAGCGTTTCTCAGCCAGTCAAAATTATGAAACCAGCTGGCAGCTGGTATCCAAATAAATGTCACTAGAAAACAGCTTAAACAACAGCAGCTACTTTGCTGTTATTATGGCTGCACTTTTTGACGTGACTAAGTTAGCCGTAGTTGGCTAGCGAGCAAGCAAGGGGTAAAAACATTGTCAGCCAGTATGGCAATGTAACATTTAGAACGAACGATACAGAACAAAAAGACTGAACGACAGGGTCACGTCTCTAGCAACCGAAACAATAGAACAAACAACCAGCCGGCTTGGGTAGCAACCCTAGATTTGTGTCAGGACTATATCTTGTGGAAGGGTGAAATGGTATAAATTAATTCCTCAAAATATTTTTTACAATTAAAATATGTCAATCAATACTTGAATATGTTGGTAACCCGTTGTATAAAAGTGATACTCCCCTTGAAGCCGGTGTTTGGAGGATATATTGGTACGGTTTGCCGGCACTTGACTTCGTCTCGGGCCTAACAACACATGTGCCAATATATCCTCCAAACACCGGCTTCTAGGGCATTATCACTTAAGTAACTTGTGGAATAGAAACCGTCTGAAATGTGGTTTTAACCAATCAGCATTCAGGACCCACATGTTGTATAAAACATGTTAACTCTCAGGCGAGGGCTGAATCTAGATCACTTTCCTGACATCCTTCCCTGACATACAGCATGTTGTTTGTGAATAGTCAGTGTTGTGATTCATGTGGAGATGTGGCTGCATAAGCAGCTTAGCACTTTATTCATTCATTGAGGGTTTCAGGCAGGCTTTTTCTCCAATGGCTTTGGGAGTGCACCAAGTCAGTACTATGTCAATACAGCTCCCACCATTAGAGAGATGGGTGTGTGTGCACGTGGCGTTAATAGGGCTTTAGTACTTACCCGCAAGCCAAAGTAGAGGAGGAAGAAGACATTGAAGAACATGTCGATCTGTAATGTGAAATCTTTGTAGAAATTCTGACAGGATTCTATGGGACTGTAAAAAAGACAAAAAGAAGAAAAGGTCACATAAATATTCATACTCTATTACAATATTATAAACTGGGTGGGTCGAGCCCTGAATGTTGATTGGCTGACAGCCGTGGTATATCAGACCGATTCCACGGCTATGACAAAACATTTATTTTTAATGTTCTAATTACCTTGGTAACCAGTTTATAATAGCAATAAGGCACCTCGGGGGTTTGTGGTATATGGCTAATATACCACGGCTAAGGGATGTATATCCAGGCACTGCGCGATTCGTCGTGCATTAGAACAGCCCTTAGTCGTGGTATATTGGCCATATACCACACCCCCTCTTGTCTTATTGTTAAATATATGTCACAGTCTGGGGTACCACACGTAGCCAGGGGATTTCAGAAGATGCAAACAGAACAAACCTACACACTACTGTGTAGTCCTAAGTATAGCCTAGTTAACCAGTCTTTATGTTTACCTTATGATTAACCAGTAAGTAAGTAAGCAATACTAACCAACATGCCACTCCATAAATGGTACAATTGAGTTTTTGCATGGAAAATAAGACATCCAAATTCACCACAGTGGTTGTGAGCAACAGACATGAATATTCAATATGGGAGTTGGTTGCCTAATGGCATTTATAGGCTCATTCAGACAGTCAACAGTGAAGGACAGCATCTCCTCACAGCAAAACGAATGGCTAGTGTATTGAGAAGCCCAGTGGGAGCAAGAGAATGTGGGTTTGAATGGTTCCCAGGGGTAGAAGGCTAAGAGAGAGAGAGGGGTTTGATCATCATCGTCTACTTAACATAAAACATCTTTATTGGGGGGAGGGGAAGGAGTTGTGTGAGGAATTATTATGACATGGGAACAAAGACTGCTGTTTTGATGACTAGATGATTTATGAGTAAGTTAAGTATGTCTTAGCAGAGCAGTCTTTAACATGGCATGAATCTTGGCCTGTGGCCAAACAGATTTAAATCCATGTGTTAATATGGATAAAGAGTTAAAACAGCTCCTGAATGATTTAATTGAGTTAAAAGCTGTTTTTTTCTCTGAGATGGCCACCCAGTCAGTGGACAGAGGTTAATAGGGTTGGACCCCTCAGTAGAATTGCCATTGATCCGGTCTGAATACACAATTATTTACACACTACTAACCCTCCGATCTTCTATTAAACTAACAGTGATGTGAAAACAAACTCAACTATGAATCACACAGCGAATCCATACATATACAGTGGGGCAAAAAAGTATTTAGTCAGCCACCAATTGTGCAAGTTCTCCCACTAACAAAGATGAGAGAGGCCTGTTATTTTCATCATAGGTAGACTTCAACTATGACAGACAAAATGAGGGGAAAGAATCCAGAAAATCACATTGTAGGACTTTTTATGAATTTATTTGCAAATTATGGTGGAAAATAAGTATTTGGTCACCTACAAACAAGCAAGATTTCTGGCTCTCACAGACCTGTAACTTCTTCTTTAAGTGGCTCCTCTGTCCTCCACTCGTATTAATGGCACCTGTTTGAACTTGTTATCAGTATAAAAGACACCTCTCCACAACCTCAAACAGTCACACTCCAAACTCCACTATGACCAAGACCAAAGAGCTGTCAAAGGACACCAGAAACAAAATTGTAGACCTGCACCAGGCTGGGAAGACTGAATCTGCAATAGGTAAGCAGCTTGGTTTGAAGAAATCAACTGTGGGAGCAATTATTAGGAAATGGAAGACATACAAGACCACTGATAATCTCCCTCGATCTGGGGCTCCACGCAAGATCTAATCCCTGTGGGGTCAAAATGATCACAAGAACGGAGAGCAAAAATCCCAGAACCACACGGGGGGGACCTAGTGAATGACCTGCAGAGAGCTGGGACCAAAGTAACAAAGCCTACCATCAGTAACACACTACGCCGCCAGGGACTCAAATCCTGCAGTGCCAGACGTGTCCCCCTGCTTAAGCCAGTACATGTCCAGGCCCGTCTGAAGTTTGCTAGAAAGCATTTGGATGATCCAGAAGAAGATTGGGAGAATGTCATATGGTCAGATGAAACCAAAATATAACTTTTTGGTAAAAACTCAACTCGCTGTGTTTGGAGGACAAAGAATGCTGAGTTGCATCCAAAGAACACCATACATACTGTGAAGCATGGGGGCTGGACAGATCATGCTTTGGGGCTGTTTTTCTGCAAAGGGATCAGGACGACTGATCCGTGTAAAGGAAAGAATGAATGGGGCCATGTATTGTGAGATTTTGAGTGAAAATCTCCTTCCATCAGCAAGGGCATTGAAGATGAAACATGGCTGGGTCTTTCAGCATGACAATGATCCCAAACACACCGCCCGGGCAACGAAGGAGTGGCTTCGTAAGAAGCATTTCAAGGTCCTGGAGTGGCCTAGCCAGTCTCCAGATCTCAACCGCATAGAAAATCTTTGGAGGGAGTTGAAAGTCCGTGTTGCCCAGCAACAGCCCCAAAACATCACTGCTCTAGAGGAGATCTGTCATGTATTGTCATGTTGTGTCTCTGTCCTTTCCTTTCACCCTGTCTCCCTCTGCTGGTCATATTAGGTTACCTTTTCTCCCCCGCTTTCCCCCAGCTGTTCCTTGTCTCCTCCTGACTACCTCGTCACCCCGTTTCCCACCTGTTCCCTTTTTCCCTCTGATTAGTCCCCTATATCTCTCTCTGTTTTTGTTCCTGTCCTTGTCGGATTCTCGTTTGTTGTGTTTCATGCCTGAGCCAGACTATCGTCATGTTTGCTGTAACCTTGTCCTGTCCTGTCGGAATCTGCCGGTCTATCTGAGCCTACCTATGTTTGGTTATTAAAGAAGCTCTGTTTAAGTTAGTTCGCTTTTGGGTCCTCATTCACTCACCGTAACAGAAGAATCCGACCAAGAATGGACCCAGCGACTTCGGATCCTCTCCACTCAGCCGTCGAGATCCAGGGAGCGATGCTAGGCAGACACGAGCAGGAATTGTCTGCTGCTCGACATGCCGTTGAGACCCTGGCCACCCAAGTCTCCAACCTCACAGAACAGGTTCACCATCTCCGCCTCGATCCACCGGCCACTTCCAGGGCTTTCGAATCTCCGGAGCCCAGAATCAATAACCCGCCGTGTTACTCTGGGGAGCCCACTGAATGCCGCTCGTTCCTCACCCAGTGTGATATTGTGTTTTCTCTCCAGCCCAACACTTACGCCAGGAGCACTGCTCGTGTCGCCTACGTCATATCTCTCCTTACTGGACGGGCTCGTGAGTGGGGCACGGCAATCTGGGAGGCAAGGGCTGAGTGTACTAACCAGTATCAGGACTTTAAGGAGGAGATGATACGGGTTTTTGATCGATCTGTTTTTGGGGAGGAGGCTTCCAGGGCCCTGTCTTCCCTATGTCAAGGCAATCGATCCATAACAGACTACTCTATTGAGTTTCGCACTCTTGCTGCCTCCAGTGGCTGGAACGAGCCGGCTTTGCTCGCTCGTCTTCTGGAGGGTCTCCGCGCAGAGGTAAAGGATGAGATTCTCTCCCGGGAGGTCCCTTCCAGCGTGGATTCCTTGATTGAACTCGCTATTCGCATTGAGCGACGGGTTGATCTTCGTCACCGAGCTCGTGAAAAGGAGCTCGCGTTCTCCGTTGCCCCCCTCTCCGCATCACTACCATCTTCCTCTGCCGGCTCGGGAGCTGAGCCTATGCAGCTGGGAGGTATCCGCATCTCGACTAAGGAGAGGGAACGGAGAATCACCAACCGCCTCTGTCTCTATTGCGGTTCTGCTGGTCATTTTGTCACTTCATGTCCAGTAAAAGCCAGAGCTCATCAGTAAGCGGAGGGCTACTGGTGAGCGCTACTACTCCTGTCTCTCCTTCAAGATCCTGCACTACCTTGTCGGTCCATCTACGCTGGACCGGTTCGTCAGCTTCCTGCAGTGCCTTAATAGACTCTGGGGCGGAGGGCTGTTTTATGGACGAGACCTGGGCTCGGGAACATGACATTCCTCTCAGACAGTTAAGGGAGTCCACGGCCTTGTTCGCCCTGGATGGTAGTCCTCTCCCCAGGATTCAGCGTGAGACACTACCTTTAACCCTCACTGTTTCTGGTAATCATAGCGAAACCATTTCTTTTTTGATTTTTCGTTCACCTTTTACACCTGTTGTTTTGGGCCATCCCTGGCTAGTTTGTCATAATCCTTCCATTAATTGGTCTAGTAATTCTATCCTCTCCTGGAACGTCTCTTGTCATGTGAAATGTTTAATGTCTGCTATCCCTCCTGTTTCCTCTGTCTCTTCTTCACAGGAGGAGCCTGGTGATTTGACAGGGGTGCCGGAGGAATATCACGATCTGCGCACGGTGTTCAGTCGGTCCAGGGCCACCTCTCTTCCTCCACACCGGTCGTATGATTGTAGTATTGATCTCCTTCCGGGAACCACTCCCCCCCGGGGTAGACTATACTCTCTGTCGGCTCCCGAACGTAAGGCTCTCGAGGATTATTTGTCTGTAGCTCTTGACGCCGGTACCATAGTCCCCTCCTCCTCTCCCGCCGGAGCGGGGTTTTTTTTTGTCAAGAAGAAGGACGGGTCTCTGCGCCCCTGCATAGATTATCGAGGGCTGAATGACATAACAGTTAAGAATCGTTATCCGCTTCCTCTTATGTCTTCAGCCTTCGAGATCCTGCAGGGAGCCAGGTTTTTCACTAAGTTGGACCTTCGTAACGCTTACCATCTCGTGCGCATCAGGGAGGGGGACGAGTGGAAGACGGCGTTTAACACTCCGTTAGGGCACTTTGAATACCGGGTTCTTCCTTTCGGCCTCGCTAACGCTCCAGCTGTCTTTCAGGCATTAGTCAATGATGTCCTGAGAGACATGCTGAACATCTTTGTTTTCGTTTACCTTGACGATATCCTGATTTTTTCACCGTCACTCCAGATTCATCTTCAGCACGTTCGACGTGTCCTCCAGCGCCTTTTAGAGAATTGTCTTTTTGTGAAGGCTGAGAAGTGCACTTTTCATGCCTCCTCCGTCACATTTCTCGGTTCTGTTATTTCCGCTGAAGGCATTAAGATGGACCCCGCTAAGGTCCAAGCTGTCATTGATTGGCCCGCCCCTAAGTCACGCGTCGAGCTGCAGCGCTTTCTCGGCTTCGCAAACTTCTATCGTCGTTTCATCCGTAATTTCGGTCAGGTGGCAGCTCCTCTCACAGCCCTTACTTCTGTCAAGACGTGCTTTAAGTGGTCCGTTTCCGCCCAGGGAGCTTTTGATCTCCTCAAGAATCGTTTTACATCCGCTCCTATCCTTGTTACACCTGACGTCTCTAGACAGTTCGTTGTCGAGGTTGACGCGTCAGAGGTGGGCGTGGGAGCCATTCTTTCTCAGCGCTCCCTCTCTGACGACAAGGTCCACCCATGCGCGTATTTTTCTCATCGCCTGTCCCCGTCGGAACGTAACTATGATGTGGGAAACCGCGAACTGCTCGCCATCCGGTTAGCCCTAGGCGAATGGCGACAGTGGTTGGAGGGGGCGACCGTTCCTTTTGTCGTTTGGACTGACCATAGGAACCTTGAGTACATCCGTTCTGCCAAACGACTTAATGCGCGTCAGGCGCGTTGGGCGCTGTTTTTCGCTCGTTTCGAGTTCGTGATTTCTTATCGTCCGGGCTCTAAGAACACCAAGCCTGATGCTTTATCTCGTCTCTTCAGTTCTTCAGTAGCCTCCACTGACCCCGAGGGGAGTCTCCCTGAGGGGCGTGTTGTCGGGTTGACTGTCTGGGGAATTGAGAGGCAGGTAAAGCAAGCGCTCACTCACACTCCGTCGCCGCGCGCTTGTCCTAGGAACCTTCTTTTCGTTCCCGTTCCTACTCGTCTGGCCGTTCTTCAGTGGGCTCACTCTGCCAAGTTAGCCGGCCACCCTGGCGTTCGGGGTACGCTTGCTTCCATTCGCCAGCGTTTTTGGTGGCCCACCCGGGAGCATGACACGCGTCGTTTCGTGGCTGCTTGTTCGGTCTGCGCGCAGACTAAGTCCGGTAACTCCCCTCCTGCCGGCCGTCTCAGGCCGCTGCCCATTCCCTCTCGACCGTGGTCTCACATCGCCTTAGATTTTGTCACCGGACTGCCTTCGTCAGCGGGGAAGACTGTTATTCTTACGGTTGTCGATAGGTTCTCTAAGGCGGCTCATTTCATTCCCCTTGCTAAGCTTCCTTCTGCTAAAGAGACGGCACAAATCATCATCGAGAATGTTTTCAGAATTCATGGCCTTCCGTCAGACGTCGTTTCGGACAGAGGTCCGCAATTCACGTCTCAATTTTGGAGGGAGTTTTGCCGTTTGATTGGGGCTTCCGTCAGTCTCTCTTCCGGCTTTCACCCCCAGTCTAACGGTCAAGCAGAACGGGCCAATCAGACTATTGGTCGCATCTTACGCAGTCTTTCTTTTCGCAACCCTGCGTCTTGGTCAGAACAGCTCCCCTGGGCAGAATACGCCCACAACTCGCTTCCTTCGTCTGCGACCGGGCTATCTCCTTTTCAGAGTAGCCTCGGGTACCAGCCTCCGCTGTTCTCATCTCAGTTCGCCGAGTCCAGCGTCCCCTCCGCTCAGGCTTTTGTCCAACGTTGCGAGCGCACCTGGAAGAGGGTCAGGTCTGCACTTTGCCGTTATAGGACGCAGACTGTGAGGGCTGCTAATAAGCGTAGAACTAAGAGTCCTAGATATTGTCGTGGTCAGAGAGTTTGGCTCTCCACTCAGAACCTTCCCCTTAAGACGGCTTCTCGCAAGTTGACCCCGCGGTTCATTGGTCCGTTCCGTATTTCTCGGGTCATTAATCCTGTCGCAGTTCGACTTCTTCTTCCGCGATACCTTCGTCGCGTCCACCCGGTCTTCCATGTCTCCTGTATTAAGCCCGTTCTTCGCGCCCCCGCTCGTCTTCCCCCCCCCCCCCCATCCTTGTCGAGGGCGCACCCATCTACAGGGTCCGCAGGATTTTGGACATGCGTCCTCGGGGCCGTGGTCACCAGTACCTCGTTGATTGGGAGGGGTACGGTCCTGAGGAGAGGAGTTGGGTTCCCTCTCGGGACGTGCTGGACCGTGCGCTGATCGAGGATTTCCTCCGTTGCCGCCAGGTTTCCTCCTCGAGTGCGCCAGGAGGCGCTCGGTGAGTGGGGGGGTACTGTCATGTATTGTCATGTTGTGTCTCTGTCCTTTCCTTTCACCCTGTCTCCCTCTGCTGGTCGTATTAGGTTACCTTTTCTCCCCCGCTTTCCCCCAGCTGTTCCTTGTCTCCTCCTGACTACCTCGTCACCCCGTTTCCCACCTGTTCCCTTTTTCCCTCTGATTAGTCCCCTATATCTCTCTCTGTTTTTGTTCCTGTCCTTGTCGGATTCTCGTTTGTTGTGTTTCATGCCTGAGCCAGACTATCGTCATGTTTGCTGTAACCTTGTCCTGTCCTGTCGGAATCTGCCGGTCTATCTGAGCCTACCTATGTTTGGTTATTAAAGAAGTTCTGTTTAAGTTAGTTCGCTTTTGGGTCCTCATTCACTCACCGTAACAAGATCTGCATGGAGGAATGGGCCAAAATACCAGAAACAGTGTGTGAAAACCTTGTGGAGACTTCCAGAAAACGTTTGATCTCTGTCATTGCCAACAAAGGGTATATAACAAAGTATTGAGATAAACTTTTGTTATTGACCAAATACTTATTTTCCACCATAATTTGCAAATAAATTCATTAAAAATCCTACAATGTGATTTTCTGGATTTTTTTTCTCATTTTGTCTGTCATAGTTGAAGTGTACCTATGATGAAAATTACAGGCCTCTTTCGTCTTTTTAAGTGGGAGAACTTGCACAATTGGTGGCTGACTAAATACTTTTTTGCCCCACTGTATTGTGCTGAGTTGATCAACTTAAATTTCCATTTGGTCCATATGGGTTTGGTGGTGTATGGTCTGTAAGCCCCCTGAATGGACTGGACTCAGGAAATAGATTACATTTAATCAGAGATCAAACCAAAACAAAACCGAAGTAGAGTGTGTGTGTGTACATGCGTGCGTTTGTCTGCTTACATTGCTCTGCAACACACACACACACACACACACACACACACACACACACACACACACTCAAAAGCACAGAACAGCCTTCTAATTGCCCCTAATGCTCCAAGTGAAATATTTTGGCTGCCTACGCTACTCCCCTCGTCTTCATCATCATCACTAGCAACCCAGGCAGATGCTTCGTTCTACAGTGCACACACAGTGAAAACAACATTTGGCCATGTGGCGGGCACATTCCAGAAAGTGTGCCCTCATTCCGGCTAAACACTGACCCGTCTGTCAAGGCTTTTCAATAACACAGGAAGTGCTTAAGAACAGACCCCTTGATTGGCTATTTGAAAATAGCTAATCAGCGTTGAGCTAAACTGAGTGAGCTCAGCTGTGAATGCTCCTGGCGCACCCAAAAAAAGTGGGAAGCCAGTTTGGATTTGGCTTCACACCAATCACATCACACTGGAAGCCAACCATAAATGTATACATTGTGCCCCTGGCCTGAGAGGATTGAAGTTCAACATGTGTAGTTGGCTGGCTAATATTAACTAGCTGGCCTGGCACATCGTTGTCCATGAAAGGAAGTTAGGCTAGTGAGCAAGAATTTTAGCCAGGTAGCCTAGGACAACAAAAACTAAAAAGCGTGTACTGTATGACAAGAGTCATAGACTGTTTAGGCAACATGAAAGAGGACGGCATTGGTATTTCTCTATAAGTAGGGTGAGACAACATGTCTTTTCTACTTGCACACACACAGAAATCAGTACCAGAGCCAGCCATATCATATTTAGCTTATGATGATTGGACTAAATCGTTTTTCGTATCTTTTAGTTGTCACTGTATTAGACTAAGCATAGGTAGTTGAAATGGTGCTGGAATAGTGGAGGCAGCAACTGTTTTTTTTTGCAACTTGAGGTAACTCTAAATCAATAGTTGTTTAGTTAAAATGTTGGAAACATTAACTTGCTTGACCATGCTGTAACTGTTTGTTACATGCAATATGTTTTGTGGACTTCACCGGACAGATGTTGCTCTCTGATTTTGTGATGAAACAAAAGTGTGATTGAATTTATTCTGCCACTGTGTCTTCTTATTGTCTTGGCATTAGGCCTATATATCACGGTGGCAAGGCATATGAACTAACAGGTTATAGTGCAAACAAAGCAATTCAAATTAAATTGTACTAGTCATATACATCAAATACAACAGTGAAATGTTTGCTTACGAGCCCCTAACCGAAGGTTAAAAAAATATGGATTAGAATAAGAAATAAAAGTAACAACCTTGGCCAAGATGTTCAAACGTTCATAGATGACCAGCAGGGTCAAATAATAATAATCACAGTGGTTGTAGAGGGTGCAACAGGTCAGCACCTCAGGAGTAAATTGTCAGTTGGCTTTTCATAGCCGATCATTCAGAGTTAAAGACAGCAGGTGCGGTAGAGAGAGAGAGTTGAAAACAGCAGGACTGGGACAAGGTAGCACGTCCGGTGAAAAGGTCAGGGTTCCATAGCCGCAGGCAGAGCAGTTGAGGTGGGAAAGGCCAGTGTGGAGTGCAATAGAGACTGCATCATCTGTGGATCTGTTGGGGTGGTATGCAAATTGGAGATGGTCTAGGGTTTCTGGGACAATGGTGTTGATGTGAGCCATGACCAGCCTTTCAAAGCACTTCTACTACAGACGTGAGTGCTACGGGTCGGTAATCATTTAAGCAGGTTACCTTAGTGTTCTTGGGCACAGGCACTATGGTGGTCTGCTTAAAAGATGTTGGTATTACTCGGACAGGGAGAGGTTGAAAATGTCAGTGAAGACAGTTGGTCAGCGCATGCTCGCAACACGCATCCTGGTATACCATCTGGCCCTGCAGCCTTGTGAATGTTGACCTGTTTAAAGGTCTTACTCACATTGGCTGCGGAGAGCGTGATCACACAGTCTTTCGTAACAGCTGGGGGTATCACGCATGGTTCAGTGTTATTTGCCTCGAAGTGAGTATAGAAGGTATTTAGCTCGTCTGGTAGGCTTGTGTCATTGGGCAGCACTCGGCTGTGCTTCCCTTTGTAGGCTGTAATGGTTTGCAAACCATGCCACATCTGACGGACGAGCGTCAAAGCCAGTGTAGTACGATTCGATCATAATCCTGTATTGACACTTTGCCTGTTTGATGGTTCATCGGAGGGCATAGCGACATTTCTTATAAGCTTCCGGGTTAGAGTCCCACTCCTTGAAAGCGGCAGCTCTACCCTTAAGCTCAGTGCGGATGTTGCCTGTAATTCATGGTTTCTGGTTGGGGTATGTATGTACGGTCACTGTGGAGACAATGTCATCGATGCACTTATTGATAAAGCCAATGACAGATGTGGTGTACTCCTCAGTGCCATCGGAGGGATCCCGGAACATATTCTAGCCTGTGCTAGCAAAACAGTCCTGTAGCTTAGCATCTGCTTCCTCTGACCACTTTTTTCTTGATCTAGTCACTGGTGCTTCCTGCTTTAATTTGTGCTTGTATGCAGGAATCAGGAAGATAGAATTATGGTCAGATTTGCCAAATGGAGGGCGAGGGACAGCTTTGTATGCGTCTCTGTGTGTGGAGTAAACATTGTTTTTCCTCTGGTTGCACAATTAACATGCTGACAAAAATTTGTTAAAAAAGGATTTAAGTTTCCCTGCATTAAAGTCCCCGGCTACGAGGAGCATTGCCTCTGGGTGAGCGTTTTCTTGTTTGCTTATGGCCGAATACAATGCTGTCTTAGTGCCAGCCTCTGACTGTGATGGTATGTAAAACAGCTACAAAAAATACAGATGAGAACTCTCTAGGTAGGTTGTGTGGTCTACAGCTTACCATGAGATACTCTACCTCAGGCAAGCAATAGTTCGAGACTTCCTTAGATATCATAGTCCGCCACCCCTTGTCTTACCAGACGCCGCTGTTCTATCCTGGCGATACAGCGTATAACCAGCCAGCTGTATGTTGATAATGTCGTCGTTCAGCCACGACTCCGTGAAGCAATAGATATTACAGTTTTGAATTGGTAATTTAATCTTACAAGTAGGTCAACAATTTTATTCTCCAAAGATTGCACGTTTGCTAGCAGAATGGAAGGAAGTGGGGGTTTATTCGATCGCCTATGAATTCTCAAAAGGTACAATCAGTTGGGGGACACTTGAAATGTCTGCTTATTCTCTGGCGCCATTTTTACAATGATCACAACACATAGGTTTAAAAATGGCTTTTTCTGTTCTAGCTTGACTCCCCCTGTGATTTGACCTACACACCACTACTGGAAGAAACATTTTTTAAATGGTCGGGGTTAAGCCATAATTACGACTTTGTGGCTGTGTTAACTAGTGAGGAGCCTGTTTTATAGAGGATCTAGAAATAGATGTAAATACAGGCCTGGCTGACACACCAAGTTACTGTACAAAGACAGAGTCAGCAATAACACCACCACCACCCCTCCCTCCCCATCCCTGTATAAACTGGCTATGCATAGTAGCTCTAGATTTACAGCTTAACCAACCAAACAATGAGATGGCAATTTCAGCATCTGAAATTGAAAGATACGATTGTGAGACAGAATTACTGGGAGAGAGAGAGAGAGAGAGAGAGAGAGAGAGAGAGAGAGAGAGAGAGAGAGAGACAGAGACAGAGAGAGCGAGACAGAGAGAGAGTGACAGAGAGAGAGAGAGAGAGAGAGAGAGACGGACGGACGGACAGACAGACAGCTCCCATGGGCGTGGGGGACAATTTGTCTTATATAGCACACAGCACTGGGCTGCTTCTAGGCCAGGTGGAAATTGCCTGAAGACGTGGGTGCCTTCGAAAATGAACTCTGGTCAGCTTGTGTTTCAGTTGGAGGGTAGTTAGTTGGAGAGAGAGAGTATGGACTTTACAGTAGGTGGCTCTAGTTTTTGGTACAAAAGCTGCAAGTCCAGAGGACATTCTGCAATGTCGACACACACATACAGACACAAACACACACAGGCACGCAAACACACACTTGCTTGTACATACACACCCACACTCATACCCGCACATGCAAATAAACACACTCACACACAAACTCTCTCACTCCCTCTCGCACGCTCGCTTCCACTCACTCACTCACTCACTTACTCACTCACTTACTCACTCACTCACTCACTCACGGTCTCATACACACACACACATTCTCTCTCATACACACACACAATCACTCTCTCACACGCTCACTCACTCTCACACGCTGTCACTCACTATCTCACTCTCACTCCCTCACACACACAAGCACATTCACAAACTCTCTCACACACACATGTACTCTCACACACACACAGACGCTCACACACGCTCTCACACACACATGCTCACTCACTCACTCTCACTCACACACACACTCACTCTCTCTCACACACACACACACACACACACACACACACACACACACACACATGCTCACTCACACACGCTCACCCACTCTCACTCACTCACTCACTCACTCACTCTCACACACGCTCGCTCACTCTCACACATGCTCGCTCACTCTCACACACACTCACTCACGCTCACACACACTCACTCACGCTCACACATGCTCACACACTCTCACACACTCTCACACACGCTCACTCACTCTCACAAACGCTCACTCACTTACGCTCACTCACACACTCACTCTCATACACGCTCACTCACTCACTCTCACACACGCTCACTCACGCTCACACTCCCTCACACACACACACTCGCTCACTCACACACTCGCTCTCACACACACTCACTCACTCACACACACATATGCTCGCTCACACACTCTCGCACACGCTCACTCACTCTCACACACGCTAACTCACTCTCACACACGCTCACTCACACATTCACTCGCTCTCACACACACTCGCTCTCACACACACTCACTCACACACACACTCACTCACACACACACACACACGCTCACTCACTCACACACACACACTCACTCACTCACTCACACACACACACGCTCTCACACTCACATACACTCACACACGCTCTCACACTCACATGCTCACTCACTCACTCTCACACACGCTCACTCACACACACACACATGCTCACTCACACACGCTCACTCACTCACACACACACACTCACTCACTCACACTCACACACGCTCTCAAACACACACTCCCTCAGACACATACACACTCACTCACTCACACGCTCACTCACTCACTCACTCACACACACACTCACTCACCTACTCTCACACACGCTCACACTCACTCACACGTTCACTCGCTCTCACACACACACGCTCACATACACTCACACACGCTCTCACTCTCACACATGCTCACTCAGTCATTCTCTCACACACACACACACACACACACTCACTCTCACACGTACACACTCACTCACTCACGCTCACTCACACACACACTCTCACACATGCATATTCACGCTCACACTCACTCACGCTCACAGGATCACTCACGCTCACAGGATCACTCAAGCTCACACGCTCTCTCACTCACTCACGCTCACATGCTAACTCACACTCACTCACATGCTAACTCACACTCACTCAATCTCTCACACTCACTCGCACACACACGAACGCTCTCTCACACGTACACACGCTTTCTCTCTCACGTGCACACTCACTCACTCTCACACACAGATGCACACTCACTCACTCAGGCTCACACGCTCACTCACTCTCACATGCTCGCTCGCACTCACTCGCACACAGACTCTCTCACTCTCGCTCGCTTACTCTCACAAGCTCACTCTCTCACACACTCTCACTGACTCTCACATGCTCACTGACTCACTCACTCTCACACTCGCTCTCTCACCCACTCACGCTCTCTCATGCTCTCTCACTCACGCTTACACATGCGCCCTCTCTCACACACTCACTCGCTCTCTCACACACTCTCGCTCGCTCACTCACTCTCACATGCTAGCTCATTCACATGCTAGCTCACTCTCACATGCTCACTCACTCACACGCTCTCTCACGCTTTCTCACTCACGCTCACACACGCTCCCACTCACATGCTCACTCACTCTCTCACACACTCTCACTCGCTCGCTCACTCACTCTCACATGCTAGCTCACTCACTCTCACATGCTAGCTCACTCTCACACGTTCACTCACTCTCACACACTCACTCACACACACACGCTCACACACACTCTCACACACTCACTCTCACACGTGCACAGGCTCACTCACACTCACACGCTCGCTCACTCACACACTCACTCTCACACATGCACATTCACGCTCACACTCACACTCACTCACAGGATCACTCACACTCACAGGATCACTCAAGCTCACATGCTCGCTCACTCACTCACGCTCACATGCTCACTCACACTCACTCAATCTCTCACACTCACTCGCACACACACGAACGCTCTCTCACACGTACACACGCTTTCTCTCTCACACTCACACACGCTCACTCTCTCACGCTCACACACGTGCTCACTCACTCACTGTCACACAGGCACACTCACTCACTCTCTCACATGCACATGCACTCTCACTCACTCAGGCTCACACGCTCACTCACTCTCACACGCTCGCTCGCTCACTCTCACACGCTCGCCCACTCTCACACACTCTCACTGACTCTCACACGCTCACTCACTCACACTCGCTCTCACCCACTCACGCTCTCTCATGCTCGCTCACTCACTCTCACACATGCGCCCTCTCTCACACACTCACTCGCTTGCTCACTCACTCTCACATGCTAGCTCACTCTCACACGCTCACTCACACTCTAGCTCTCTCACGCTTGCTCACTCATGCTCCCGCTCTCACACGCTCACTCGCTCTCTCACACACTCACTCGCTCGCTCACTCTCACACACTCACTCACTCTCACACACTCACGCTCTCTCACTCACTCAAGCTCTCTCACACACTCCCGTTTACACACGCGCACACTCACTCTCACAAGCGCACACTCACTCTCACAAGCGCACACTCACTCTCACACGTGCACACTCACTCTCACACACGCACACTCACTCTCACACGCGCACATTCACTCTCACACACTCTCTCTCTCTCACACTCTCTCGTTCACACGCACGCTCTCTCTCACTCACTCACACGCACGCTCGCTCTCACAAGCACGCTCACTCGCTCTCACACGCGCTCTCACACACGCACACTGTGGTGGCAATAGAACAGAGTGTGGTGTCCCTGCGGCTGCAGAGCGGAGGTCTATTTCAGGACAGAAATGTTTCCTCACGTTAACCTCCTCTGACTAGACATTAGGCCTGAAGAAGTCCACAGAGGTAGAAACCAGCCTACAGGGGAGGAACAGGGGACAGATGAACACTAAAAATACCCCAGTAACACCTTCCTTCAGTCAGCACAGCAGATCCCAGTCCCGTGTGTGTGTGTGTTAGCCTTCTGCCGACCTTGGCTGTCTCCTCCAGGCACAGCAAGGTTGCTCTCTCACAGAGAGAAAACAATCACAACAACAGACTCCATGGTTTACTACTGGTTTAATGGTTTACTACTGCTTTACTACTGGTTCAATGGTTTACTACTGCTTTACTACTGGTTTAATGGTTTACTACCGCTTTACTACTGGTTTAATGGTTTACTACTGCTTTACTACTGGTTTAATGGTTTACTACTGCTTTACTACTGGTTTAATGGTTTACTACTGCTTTACTACTGGTTCAATGGTTTACTACTGCTTTACTACTGGTTTAATGGTTTACTACTGCTTTACTACTGGTTTAATGGTTTACTACTGCTTTACTACTGGTTCAATGGTTTACTACGGGTTTACTACTGCTTTACCACTGGTTTAATAGTTTACTACCACTTTACTACTGGTTTAATAGTTTACTACCACTTTACTACTGGTTTAATAGTTTACTACTGCTTTACTACTGGTTTAATAGTTTACTACCACTTTACTACTGGTTTAATGGTTTACTACTGCTTTACTACTGGTTCAATGGTTTACTACGGGTTTACTACTGCTTTACTACTGGTTTAATAGTTTACTACCACTTTACTACTGGTTCAATGGTTTACTACTGCTTTACTACTGGTTTAATGGTTTACTACCACTTTACTACTGGTTCAATGGTTTACTACTGCTTTACTACTGGTTTAATGGTTTACTACTGCTTTACTACTGGTTTAATGGTTTACTACTGCTTTACTACTGGTTTAATGGTTTACTACCACTTTGCTACTGGTTTAATGGTTTACTACTGCTTTGCTACTGGTTTAATGGTTTACTACTGCTTTACTACTGGTTTAATGGTTTACTACTGCTTTCCTACTGGTTTAATGGTTTACTACTGCTTTCCTACTGGTTTAATGGTTTACTACTGCTTTACTACTGGTTTAATGGTTTATTACTGCTTTAATACTGGTTTAATGGTTTATTACTGCTTTACTACTGGTTTAATGGTTTACTACCACTTTACTACTGGTTTAATGGTTTACTACTGCTTTACTACTGGTTTAATGGTTTACTACTGCTTTACTACTGGTTTAATGGTTTACTACTGCTTTACTACTGCTTTACTACTGGTTTAATGGTTTATTACTGCTTTACTACTGGTTCAATGGTTTACTACCACTTTACTACTGGTTCAATGGTTTACTACTGCTTTACTACTGGTTTAATGGTTTACTACTGCTTTACTACTGGTTTAATGGTTTACTACTGCTTTACTACTGGTTTAATGGTTTACTACTGCTTTACTACTGGTTTAATGGTTTACTACCACTTTACTACTGGTTCAATGGTTTACTACTGCTTTACTACTGGTTTAATGGTTTACTACTGCTTTACTACTGCTTTACTACTGGTTTAATGGTTTATTACTGCTTTACTACTGGTTTAATGGTTTACTACCACTTTACTACTGGTTCAATGGTTTACTACTGCTTTACTACTGGTTTAATGGTTTACTACTGCTTTACTACTGGTTTAATGGTTTACTACTGCTTTACTACTGGTTTAATGGTTTACTACTGCTTTACTACTGGTTTAATGGTTTACTACCACTTTACTACTGGTTCAATGGTTTACTACTGCTTTACTACTGGTTTAATGGTTTACTACTGCTTTACTACTGGTTTAATGGTTTACTACCACTTTACTACTGGTTTAATGGTTTACTACTGCTTTACTACTGGTTTAGTATTGGTTTACTACTGGTTTAATGGTTTACTACCGCTTTACTACTGGTTTAATGGTTTACTACTGCTTTACTACTGGTTTAGTATTGATTTACTACTGGTTTAATGGTTTACTACTGCTTTACTACTGGTTTAATGGTTTACTACTGCTTTACTACTGGTTTAATGGTTTACTACTGGTTTAATGGTTTACTACTGGTTTAATGATTTACTACCGCTTTACTACTGGTTTAGTATTGTTTACTACTGGTTTAATGGTTTACTACCACTTTACTACTGGTTTAGTATTGTTTACTACTGGTGTAATGGTTTACTACTGGTTTAATGATTTACTATTGGTTTACTAGTGATTTACTACTGGTTTAATGGTTTAGTATTGTTTACTACTGGTTTAATGGTTTACTACTAGTTTAAAGGTGTGGTATTGTTAACTACTGGTTTAATGATTTAGTACTGATTTACTACTGATTTAATGGTTTACTACTGGTTTAAAGGTGTAGTATTGTTAACTACTGGTTTAATGATTTAGTATTGATTTACTACTGGTTTAATGGTTTACTACTGGTTTAATAGTTTACTTCTGGTTTAATGGTTTACTACTGGTTTAGTACTGATTTACTACTCGTTTAGTATAGATTTACTACTCGTTTAGTATAGATTTACTACTGGCTTAGTATTGATTTACTACTGGTTTAATGGTTTACTTCTGGTTTAAGGTTCACTACTGGGTCAGTATTGATTTACTACTGGTTTAATGGTTTACTACTGGTTTAGTACTGATTTACTACTGGTTTAATGGTTTACTACTGGTTTAGTACTGATTTACTACTGGTTTAGTATAGATTTACTACTGGTTTAATGGTTTACTGCTGGTTTAGGATTGATTTACTACTGGTTTAATGGTTTACTACTGGTTTAGTACTGATTTACTACTGGTTTAATGGTTTACTACTGGTTTAATGGTTTACTACTGGTTTAGTATTGATTTACTACTGGTTTAGTATTGATTTACTACTGGTTTAATGGTTTACTGTTGGTTTAGTATTGATTTACTACTGGTTTAATGGTTTACTACTGGTTTAGTATTGATTTACTACTGGTTTAATGGTTTACTACTGGTTTAATGGTTTACTACTGGTTTAGTATTGATTTACTACTGGTTAAATTGTTTACTGCTGGTTTAGGATTGATTTACTACTGGTTTAATGGTTTACTACTGGTTTAGTACTTATTTACTACTGGTTTAATGGTTTACTACTGGTTTAATGGTTTACTACTGGTTTAGTATTGATTTACTACTGGTTTAGTATTGATTTACTACTGGTTTAATGGTTTACTACTGGTTTAGTATTGATTTACTACTGGTTTAATGGTTTACTACTGGTTTAGTATTGATTTACTACTGGTTTAATGGTTTACTACTGGTTTAGTATTGATTTACTACTGGTTTAATGGTTTACTGCTGGTTTAGGATTTATTTACTACTGGTTTAATGGTTTACTACTTGTTTAGTATTGATTTACTACTGGTTTAATGGTTTACTACTGGTTTAATGGTTTACTACTGGTTTAGTATTGATTTACTACTGGTTTAGTATTGATTTACTACTGGTTTAATGGTTTACTACTGGTTTAGTATTGATTTACTACTGGTTTAATGGTTTACTACTGGTTTAATGGTTTACTACTGGTTTAGTATTGATTTACTACTGGTTTAATGGTTTACTACTGGTTTAGTATTGATTTACTACTGGATTCGTGGAGGAAGGCCCTAAATATTGTCAAAGACTCCAGCCATCCTAGTCACAGACTGTTCTCTCTGCTTCCGCATGGCAAGCGGTACCGGAGCGCCAAGTCTAGGTCCAAGAGGCTTCTTGGACTTTCTTTTGTGTTTCTTTTGTTCTTTTGTGTTTCTTCCATTTGCGAATAATCGCACCAACTGTTGTCACCTTCTCACCAAGTTGCTTGGCGATGGTCTTGTAGCCCATTCCAGCCTTGTGTAGGTCTACAATCTTGTCCCTGACATCCTTGGAGAGCTCTTTGGTCTTGGCCATGGTGGAGAGTTTGGATCTGATTGATTGGATCTGATTGATTGCTTCTGTGGACAGGTGTCTTCTATACAGGTAACAAGCTGAGATAAGGAGCACTCCCTTTAAGAGTGTACTCCTAATCTCAGCTCGTTACCTGTATAAAAGACACCTGGGAGACAGAAATCTTTCTGATTGAGAGGGGGTCAAATACTTATTTCCCTCATTAAAATGCAAATCAATTTCTAACATTTTTGACATGCGTTTTTTTTCTGGATTTGTTTGTTGTTATTCTGTCTCTCACTGTTCAAATAAACCTACCATTAAAATTATAGACGGATCATTTCTTTGTCAGTGGGCAAACGTACAAAATCAGCAGGGTATCAAATACTTTTTTCCCTCACTGTATCTATGCATAGTCACGTTAATTACTCTACCTACATGCACATACAGTCGAAGTTGGAAGTTTACATACACCTTAGCCAAATACATTTAAACTCTGTTTTTCAGAATTCCTGACATTTAATCCTAGTAAAAATTATCTGTATTAGGTCAGTTAGGATCACCACTTTATTTTAAGAATGTGAAATGTCAGAATAATAGTAGAGAGAATAATTTATTTCAGCTTTTATTTCTTTCTTCACATTCCCAGTGGGTCAGAAGTTTACATACACTCAATTAGTATTTGGTAGCATTGCCTTTAAATTGTTTAACTTGGGTCAAACATTTCGGGTAGCCTTCCACAAGCTTCCCACAATAAGTTGGGTGAATTTTGGCCCATTCCTCCTGCCAGAGCTGGTGTAACTGAGTCGGGTATGTAGGTTCCTTGCTCACACACGCTTTTTCAGTTTTGCCCACACATTGTCTATAGGATTGAGGTCAGGGCTTTGTGATGGCCACTCCAATACCTTGACTTTGTTGTCCTTAAGCCATTTTGCCACAACTTTGGAAGTGTGATTCGGGTTCATTGTCCATTTGGAAGACCGATTCGCAACCAAGCTTTAACTTCCAGACTGAAGTCTTGAGATGTTGCTTCAATATATCCACCTAATTTTCCAGTCCTCATATTTCTGCAAAAAGTACGATCTTTGTCCCCATGTACAGTTGCAAACCGTAGTCTGGCTTTTTAATGGCGGTTTTGGAGCAGTGGCTTCTTCCTTGCTGAGCGGCCTTTCAGGTTATGTCGATATAGGACTTGTTTTACTGTGGATGTAGATACTTTTGTACCTGTTTCCTCCAGCATCTTCACAAGGTCCTTTGCTGTTGTTCTGCGATTGATTTGCACCTTTTGCACCAAATACTCGCATACAATTGTTTGTACAGATGAACGTGGTACCTTCAGGCGTTTGGAAATTGCTCCCAAGGATGAACCAGACTTGTGGAGGTCTACAATTCTTGGCTGATTTCTTTTGATTTTCCCATGATGTCAAGCAAAGACGCACTGAGTTTGAAAGTAGGCCTTGAAATACATCCACAGGTACACCTCCAATTGACTCAAATGATGTCAATTAGCCTATCAGAAGCTTCTATGCCATGACATAATTTTCTGGAATTTTCCAAGCTGTTTCAAGGCACAGTCAACTTAGTGTATACAAACTACTGACCCACTGGAATTGTGATACAGGGAATTATAAGTGAAATAATCTGTCTGTAAACAATTGTTGAAAAATTACTTGTGTCATGCACAAAGTAGATGTCCTAACCGACTTGCCAAAACTATAGTTTGTTAACAAGAAATTAGTGGAGTGGTTGAAAAACGAGTTAATGACTCCAACCTAAGTGTATGTAAACTTCAGACTTCAACTGTATTACCTCAATGTCCTCGACTAACCGGTGCCACCGCACAGTCCCAGTACCCCCTGTACATAGCCTCCACATTGACTCTGTCCCAGTACTCTCTGTACATAGCCTCCACATTGACTCTGTCCCAGTACCCCCTGTACATAGCCTCCACATTGACTCTGTACCAGTACCCCCTGTACATAGCCTCCACATTGACTCTGTACCAGTACTCCCTGTACATAGCCTCCACATTGACTCTGTCCCAGTACACCCTGTACATAGCCTCCACATTGACTCTGTCCCAGTACATCCTGTACATAGCCTCCACATTGACTCTGTCCCAGTACACCCTGTACATAGCCTCCACATTGACTCTGTACCAGTACCCCCTGTACATAGCCTCCACATTGACTCTGTCCCAGTACACCCTGTACATAGCCTCCACATTGACTCTGCACCGGTACCCCCTGTATATAGTCTCGCTATTGTTATTTTACTGCTGCTCTTTAATTACTTGTTACTTTTATTTCTTATTTTTATTTAATTATTTTGGGGGGCATTTTTTTAAAACTGCATTGTTGGTTAAGGGCTTGTAAGTAAGCATATCACTGTAAGGTCTACACCTGTTTATTTGGCGTATGTGACAAATAAAATGTGATTTGATAAGATTTGACCTACAGAGATGGACCAGAACACCATGGAAGCCGTGTTACTTATTAAAACTGCACAGTGACAGCGTTATCTGGCTACTGTGTTGTAAAAACATGCACCACCCGGTCTGTGTGTCCTCTTAGCGTGTGTGTTCTTCGCGTGTGTATGTGTGAACCCATCTGCTGTGCAATGCCAAGAGTGTGAGTGTGTATATGGAGGGGGAGAGGGGGAGGGATGGGGAAGGCAGGTTAGTACTTCAATGATTGATTTAGGCTAAGGCACCACAACTAAAATAAAAGTGATTCATCACCTGATAGGGCATTGGACAATTAAAAGCTTCTCTGGGAGTCCAAAAATAACATGTCCTTTTTTATTTATCCTAAATCCCCTCTGCAGAGACGTCCCTCACAGTCACACAACAACACACATGCACATCGCGTACGAACACACACACAATCACAGCACTAATCTCGTCCTCTTTTGTTAAACAGACCGGGCCATGCTCAGACAGGCAGCCTTTAAACTGACTGGGGAACAGCTTGTGGATAACAAGATATAGCACTTAACAAAAGTGTGCACCTGAACCACAGCCTGAGCCTGCTGATCTGGGGTCAGATCAGTGAAAGGGAAATCAACATCAACACAATGCAGAAGAGTGTCTCTGATTGGCAATACTTAACAGAACCATCCTGGTATAGCGAGTATGCACCGTCAAAAATGTTCTCGGGAAAAACACACAGCCTTAAACCTACAACAGACACACACACACACACACGTTACAAAACCAAACCACATCCCCATCACATCCCTTTGAACATAAAACCAATTATGTGATAAAAGCCTCCATGCTTATATAAATGCAAATAAAACGACAGGACTTTCCTTATCTATCTGCCCATTCACTGATTAAACTAACATCGTTCTCAACTTCCATTAACTCCAAGCTGTTCTGTCTGGGTTGTGTTGTTGATGTGGTTATTCTACCTAACTTAGATGAATGCACTAACTGCAAGTTGCTCTGGATAAGAGTGTCTGCTAAATGACCAAAATATACATGTAAAAGTAATGAGACCATGCAGGTGTTTGATTCAGACTACGTCTCTGGAGGAATATACAATATACATGTAAAAGTAATGAGACCATGCAGGTGTTACATTCAGACTACGTCTCTGGAGGAATATACAATATACATGTAAAAGTAATGAGACCATGCAGGTGTTACATTCAGACTACGTCTCTGGAGGAATATACAATATACATGTAAAAGTAATGAGACCATGCAGGTGTTACATTCAGACTACGTCTCTGGAGGAATATACAATATACATGTAAAAGTAATGAGACCATGCAGGTGTTACATTCAGACTACGTCTCTGGAGGAATATACAATATACATGTAAAAGTAATGAGACCATGCAGGTGTTACATTCAGACTACGTCTCTGGAGGAATATACAATATACATGTAAAAGTAATGAGACCATGCAGGTGTTACATTCAGACTACGTCTCTGGAGGAATATACAATAGCTGGGAATAATTTATCATGTTATTTTTTCTGCTAAAGAGCCTGCAGTATGTCTGGGCTTTGTGACAGGGAAGAAAATTAACACGGCATGACCATTTCCTCCATGTGTATAATGTAGAAGATGGCTGGAGACTCTAGATGTTATATAGGAGGTGGATGGAGACTCTAGATGTTATATAGGAGGTGGATGGAGACTCTAGATGTTATATAGGAGGTGGATGGAGACTAGATGTTATATAGGAGGTGGATGGAGACTCTAGATGTTACATAGGAGGTGGATGGAGACTCTTGATGTTACATAGGAGGTGGATGGAGACTCTAGATGTTACATAGGAGGTGGATGGAGACTCTAGATGTTATATAGGAGGTGGATGGAGACTCAAGATGTTATATAGGAGGTGGATGGAGAGTCTAGATGTTACATAGGAGGTGGATGGAGACTCTAGATGTTACATAGGAGGTGGATGGAGACTCTAGATGTTACATAGGAGGTGGATGGAGACTCTAGATGTTATTTAGGAGATGGATGGAGACTCAATATTAAAAAGGACATGGATGGAGACTAGATGTTATATACAGTGGGGCAAAAAAGTATTTAGTCAGCCACCAATTGTGCAAGTTCTCCCAATTAAAAAGATGAGAGAGGCCTGTAATTTTCATCATAGGTACACTATAACTAAGACAGACAAAATGAGAAAAAAAAAATCAGTTCAAACAGGTGCCATTAATACAGGTAACGAGTGGAGAGCCAGAAATCTTGCTTGTTTGTAGGTGTAGGTGACCAAATACTTATTTTCCACCATAATTTGCAAATAAATTCATTAAAAATCCTACAATGTGATTTTCTGGATTTTTTTCTTCTCATTTTGTCTGTCATAGTTGACGTGTACCTATGATGAAAATTACAGGCCTCTCTCATCTTTTTAAGTGGGAGAACTTGCACAATTGGTGGCTGACTAAATACTTTTTTGCCTCACTGTAGGAGGTGGATGGTGGACAGTGGATGGACCATGCAGAGATATTGAGGGCGGGGGGGGGGGGGGGGGGGGGGGTACGTGTGCGTGTGGCCAGGTGGGAACAGTCATTCTCTAGCACTATATCCCAGCTAGAAGCTTCATGGCTTTTCCTTCCTCTTCCGAGAAAACAGGTTTCAATCACAATCCAACAGAGAGCAGATTCCCGTATACAGGTGTTGGACTGAACCTGTCCCCAAGTCAGTCCACAACAGATCCCATTCAGTTACACAGAAATACAATGTTTACAATAAATTCAATGAATTGAGGTAATTACATGTAACTACACACTAACTACACTACAAACTAATTTTAAAAGAGAATTTCAATTAGTCATTCAATTGTCCATGATAATTCAATCATGGTTTTCTATGCCTTATCAGCAATTACCAGGTAGAGCTGAGTAGGCTGATCTGAATATCCCTGGTGTACAGTCATAAGAGAAAGTTACTCTTTCCCAAATGGCACCCTAGTCCCTATGGGTTTTGGTCAAATGTAGTGCACTAGAAAGGGAATAGGGTGTCATTTGGGATGTGCCAAGAACACGACGTTGACAACTAACATTTGTCTTGCTATCTGTCTGCGGAGCATTGATCCAGTTTAAATAAGAGGTATCGTTAAACATTAAAACGCCTCCAAAAAACAAAATAATGTGAATTAACTGTCATTTGTGTGGACAGGGGGACTTGAGACCACAAAATACTAAACCTGCTCTGCAAATTAAATCAAACCTTTTCATTTCTCTGTGTTCAGCGCGGCTGCGGCTCTAAACCATAAACTGAGTGTACAAAACATTAGGAACACCTTCCTAATATTAAGTTGCACTTCCTTTTTCCCTCAGAATAGCCTCAATTCGACGGGGCATGGACTCCACAAAGCTGTCGAAGGCGTTCCACAGAGATGCTGGCCAATGTTGACTTCCCACAGTTGTGTCAGCTTGGATGGATGTCCTTTGGGTGGTGGACCTTCTTGATACACCCGGGAAACAGTTGAGTGTGAAAAACCCAGCAGCGTTGCAGTTCTTGACACACTCAAACCGGTACTCCTGGCACCTACTACCATACCCCGTTAAAAGGCACTTAAATCTTGTGTCTTGCCCATTCACCCTCTGAATGGCACACATCCACAACCCATGTCTCAAGGCTTAAGAATCCTTCTTTAACCTGCCTCCTCCCCTTCATCTACACTGATTAAAGTGGATTTAACAAGTGACATCAATAAGAGATCATAGCTTTCACCTGGATTCACCTGGTCAGTCTGTCATGGAAATGTATACTAATCAGTTGGATAAAACTTAGCAGACCGTTTGTAGATCCAATACCCTTCAGGTCTGCCCAGTCCGCTTCCAAACATATTTCTCACCTTATCCCATTAATAAGTAATTAAGAACTGTTTCTCTCTTCACTGCTGTCATTGATCGCACGCGCGCACACAGACACACAGCTATCTGATAACCCAGAAACAGTATGTGTGTGTATCGGTGTGTGTGTGCCGTGTATGTGTGTGTGCTGTGTGTGTGTGTGTGTGTGTGTGTGTGTGTGTGTGTGTGTGTGTGTGTGTGTGTGTGTGTGACAATTGCCAGGAATAAGGAGATCCTTCTAGAAGGGCCTTCCTGCAGAGTCTATTGAATACATACCTCATTCATTCACTCCCTCGTTCAACAGGAGCAGAGAAGAGAAGGATGAGATTAAGCATTTAAAACAGACTAGGACGTGGGAGGAGGGAGGGAGGGAGGGAGGGAGGGAGGGAGGGAGGGAGGGAGGGAGGGAGGGAGGGAGGGAGGGAGGGAGGGAAGAAGTATGCTCCCAATGAAAATATTACCAAAATAGCATCAGCTTTGCAACAAATGTTGTATTGCCGAATAATAGAAAAGAGAGATAAACAGGGATTATGACTCTCTCTCTCCACAGATGCACAATGAATGTATCCAGTGAAATGACAGTAACCCTCTTTGACTGACTGGCAGACCTCCATAATCCAACCTATTATTCTCACTGGTCTCTGTCGTTAGGACCAGGAGTTTTTACCTTGGCCACATGACCTGACCAGGAAAAACTCAGAGCTCCACGTATCACCTCATATTCCAATACAATTGATCTGTTATTTCTTCATAGGGTTAAACAACTCTGGTAACTTTCCAAAAGGATTCACAGATTTCCAGTTTATTCCCTCCTGATTACAAGAATAAGAGGTACAGTACTTTATTCCAGTCAATAGAACCTCCCTCTAATATTCCTTCCACCTGTTTTCACTGTGTTTACAAAGCATTCCACTGCAGGGTTAAGGTTAGTAACACTCTACAGCTCCTCTAAAAACAACAGCCACCTGGAAAAACATAACCCTGGGGAGGATACTGGTGTTTCGTACCCACTGATCAGTGCTGTGTGTGGACCTCCTCCCTCTTGGGAGAGCAGAACACAGCTCCACTGAGGTAGACTTAAAAGCCCATGTTATAAAAAGATCTCCCTCTCTCTCCCTCCCTCTCTCCCCATCTCCCTCTCTCTCCATCTCCCTCTCTCCCCATCTCCCTCTCTCCCCATCTCCCTCTCTCTCTTCAAAAGAGCCGCTCTAAAGAGCAAGAGATGAGGCTATAATGTATTATGAATATGCAGTATGTTATCAAGGCTGTGTTATTTGCTACAGTAATGACTTCCATTAACAGCTGACCTGGAGCTCTCTGACCATCGATCGGATCAATCGTTAATATTTCAGAACACCAGAAGGAAAGGTCATGCAAAGAGTGTTTGAGCTGCGTTGATGCGCACATGTGTACGTGCGTGTGTACGGGTTGAGAACGTGTTTAGGATCAGGGGGAGAGGAAGAGTCTACAAGTCAACACACACTCACACAGAGACACACACACACACACACACACACACACACACACACACACACACACACACACAGAGACACACACACACACACACACACACACAGAGACACACACACACACACACACACACACACACACACACACACACACACACACACACACACACACACACCCACCCACCCACCCACCCACCCCCAGGGGTAAGTCGGTCACATTAAAGAAAGAAAGAGACAGAGAGAGACAGAGACAGAGAGAGACAGAGACACACACAAAACTGTAAAATCATTATTATCTAATGAGTCAGAGAAACAGTCCTTAACTACAGCTAACATCCTTCCCTAAAATATTGTGTTTCCCTAGGATCATTCCCTAATACCTAGTATCCATCCCTAGGATCCTTCCCTAATACCTAGGATCCATCCCTAATACCTAGGATCCTTCTCTAAAACCTAATATCCTTCTTTAGGATCCTTCTGTAATACCTAGTGTTCTTCCCTAGAGCTGTCAGGTATGTCTCTCTGTCTCTCATGCGTTAGATCAACCTCTCTGTGTATCCAGAGGCTTACTGTCTTGTCAATCACCTCGTCTAGGCTCTCTATAGAGTTTAATGTCAGGTGCTGTCTGTCTGCCCGCTCTGGTGACAGACACAGACAGGCTGGTGACAGACACAGACTGATGGCTGCCTGGTGACAGACACAGACAGGCTGGTGACAGACACAGACAGGCTGGTGACAGACACAGACAGGCTGGTGACAGACACAGACAGGCTGGTGACAGACACAGACAGGCTGGTGACAGACACAGACTGGTGACAGACACAGACTGGTGGCTGCCTGGTGACCACCTGATGACAGACTGGTGACAGAGCCTCTGCAGGCAGAAACACTGCATTTACTGTTTTGTCCATTTATATCATTCTAAATGGCTTGATAACATTCTAGGCTGCTAACAAACAGAGACAAATCACACAGACACTGTCTGAGCCTTACACACCGGGCTCACAGTGAGAGAGATAGGTGGAGGGAGGGAGTGAGAGGAGAGAGACAGAGGGAGATAGAGAATTAGAGGAGGGAGAGAGAGAGGTGGATAAAAGGATAGAGAGAAACTCAGAGATGGTTTCTTCCCATCAAGCCTTGACCTTGGCATTATAAAGGAGATTTGTATCCCTCTTTTTGTCTCAAATATACAGTCGAGTCAGATCAGAATGAAAAGAGTTGAGTGGGGAAAGGAAAAGAGAAAGGGAGGGGGAGAATGAGATAGAGGGAAGAGAGAGCGATAGGGAGGGATAGAGAGGGAACGAAAGAGGGAGAGGTAAAGAGGGGAAGGACTATATCCCTTTCTATAAACAAGGGATAAGACACATGCCAGGAATAATTTCCACACTACCGTGACCTGCACTACTGCTCAGATAACACCGCAGATGACAGACTTGGCATGCCAGGAATCATTTCCACACTACCGTGACCTGCACTACTGCTCAGATAACACCGCAGATGACAGACTTGGCATGCCAGGAATCATTTCCACACTACCGTGACCTGCACTACTGCTCAGATAACACCGCAGATGACAGACTTGGTATGCCAGGAATCATTTCCACACTACCGTGACCTGCACTACTGCTCAGATAACACCGCAGATGACAGACTTGGCATGCCAGGAATCATTTCCACACTACCGTGACCTGCACTACTGCTCAGATAACACCGCAGATGACAGACTTGGCATGCCAGGAATCATTTCCACACTACCGTGACCTGCACTACTGCTCAGATAACACCGCAGATGACAGACTTGGCATGCCAGGAATCATTTCCACACTACCGTGACCTGCACTACTGCTCAGATAACACCGCAGATGACAGACTTGGTATGCCAGGAATCATTTCCACACTACCGTGACCTGCACTACTGCTCAGATAACACCGCAGATGACAGACTTGGCATGCCAGGAATCATTTCCACACTACCGTGACCTGCACTACTGCTCAGATAACACCGCAGATGACAGACTTGGTATGCCAGGAATCATTTCCACACTACCGTGACCTGCACTACTGCTCAGATAACACCGCAGATGACAGACTTGGTATGCCAGGAATCATTTCCATACTACCGTGACCTGCACTACTGCTCAGATAACACCGCAGATGACAGACTTGGCATGCCAGGAATCATTTCCACACTACCGTGACCTGCACTACTGCTCAGATAACACCGCAGATGACAGACTTGGCATGCCAGGAATCATTTCCACACTACCGTGACCTGCACTACTGCTCAGATAACACCGCAGATGACAGACTTGGCATGCCAGGAATCATTTCCACACTACCGTGACCTGCACTACTGCTCAGATAACACTGCAGATGACAGACTTGGCATGCCAGGAATCATTTCCACACTACCGTGACCTGCACTACTGCTCAGATAACACCGCAGATGACAGACTTGGCATGCCAGGAATCATTTCCACACTACCGTGACCTGCACTACTGCTCAGATAACACTGCAGATGACAGACTTGGCATGATTTTATTCATTTCATTACTTTCATTTTTTTCTTGTCACGGCAACACTCAGACCTACTATCTGTATGGCAGAGGAAACAAGCCGAGGGAGGATAGCGGAGGAAACAAGCCGAGGGAGGATAGCGGAGGAAACAAGCCGAGGGAGGATAGCAGAGGAAACAAGCCGAGGGAGGATAGCGGAGGAAACAAGCCGAGGGAGGATAGCGGAGGAAACAAGCCGAGGGAGGATAGCGGAGGAAACAAGACGAGGGAGGATAGCGGAGGAAACAAGCCGAGGGAGGATAGCAGAGGAAACATGCCGAGGGAGGATAGCGGAGGAAACAAGCCGAGGGAGGATAGCGGAGGAAACAAGCCGAGGGAGGATTGCAGAGGAAACAAGCCGAGGGAGGATAGCGGAGGAAACAAGCCAAGGGAGGATAGCAGAGGAAACAATGGCAGAGGAAACAAGCCGAGGGAGGATAGCGGAGGAAACAAGCCGAGGGAGGATAGAGGAGGAAACAAGCCGAGGGAGGATAGCGGAGGAAACAAGCCGAGGGAGGATAGCGGAGGAAACAAGCCGAGGGAGGATAGCGGAGGAAACAAGCCGAGGGAGGATAGAGGAGGAAACAAGCCGAGGGACGATAGTGGAGGAAACAAGCCGAGGGACGATAGCGGAGGAAACAAGCCAAGGGAGGTTAGCAGAGGAAACAAGCCGAGGGAGGATTGCAGAGGAAACAAGCCGAGGGAGGATTGCAGAGGAAACAAGCCAAGGGAGGATGGCAGAGGAAACAAGCCAAGGGAGGATAGCAGAGGAAACAAGCCGAGGGAGGATTGCAGAGGAAACATGCCGAGGGAGGATAGCAGAGGAAACAAGCCGAGGGAGGATAGCAGAGGAAACAAGCCGAGGGAGGATAGCAGAGGAAACATGCCGAGGGCGATTAGCAGAGGAAACAAGCCAAGAGAGGATAGTAGAGGAAACCAGCCAAGGGAGGATAGCAGAGGAAACAAGCCGAGGGAGGATAGCAGAGGAAACAAGCCGAGGGAGGATAGCAGAGGAAACAAGCCGGGGGAGGATAGCAGAGGAAACAAGCCGAGGGAGGATAGCAGAGGAAACAAGCCGGGGGAGGATAGCAGAGGAAACATGCCGAGGGAGGATAGCAGAGGAAACATGCCGAGGGAGGATAGAAGAGGAAACAAGCCGAGGGAGGATAGCAGAGGAAACAAGCCGAGGGAGGATAGCAGAGGAAACATGCAGAGGGAGGATAGCAGTGAGTCTAGGAACAGAATCATAAAAAACCACACATGTCCATAAACAGATGCACGTAGTCTACAATAAAGAAAAGACATGTATCACTGTCAGCATTTCCCTAGATATTTCCCTAGATATTTTCCTAGATATTTCCCTAGATATCTCCCTAGATATTTTCCTAGATATTTCCCTAGTAATTTAGCAGATGCTCTTATCCAGAGCAACTTATAGGATCAAATAGGATTAAATGCCTTGCTCAAGGGCACAAGGACAGATTTTTCATTGTCATAGTATTATTAACTCTGCTGGTCAGAACTCGGATGGGTGAGAGCCTGAGAATGGCGTGGGTGGGTGATTTTAAGTATGGGATGCTTAGTTTACTGTGTGTGTGTGTGTGTATGCGTGTGTATGCCCGCGTGTGTGTCTACAGTTGGGGGGTGTAGGTATGTGTGTGTGTGGGTTTACAGATGGCGTGTGTGTGTCTACAGATGGTGTGTGTGTGTTTACAAGTGGGGGTGTCTCTGAGGACCAGGCAGATCCACTGATATCCTGTTCTATCTAGGTTACCATGGAAACAAAGTTTGGCGCAAGGCTGACCGGCTTCTATTGACAAAACCATAAAGGAGGAGAGGAGCTTTATAGTCTTTCAGATAACACACAGAAATCATCAAACCTACCATCGAACCCAGCACATTATACTGGACGACGAGGACCACACCGTGTGTCTGAAGTATCTATTAATATCATATCATGTTCAATAGCAACTCATAGATGAAGAACTCATTCCATACAGCTACGTAACTCAGTAAGAATTATATTTCACCAATGTGAGTGACTGTAGCCTTCCATGTATGAGTTCACTTGGTGAAGAAATATCCGATGTGATATGAAATTACAACGTAGTGTTCAATGGCAGCTCAACACAAAAGCACATATTAGCACATAAAAAGGGGATACTTACTCAGAAGAATCTATAAAGTATATTCCAAGTGCTCCAATGCTGAGAGCGAAAACTAGTACAACCTATAGAGGGAGAGGAGAGAGAAAGAGAGATACATCAGATTTAGAACGCAAACATGTACAGTGCCTTCGCAAAGTATTCAGACATCTTCAGCCTCAGTCTAAAATTGAATAAATAAATGAAAAAATCCTCAGCAATCTACACAGAATACCCCATAATGACAAAGTAGAAACAGGTTTTTAGAAATGTTTGCAAATGTATAAAATATAAAAAACAAACACCTTATTTACATGAGTATTCAGACCCTTTGCTATGAGACTTGAAATGGAGCTCAGGTGCATCCTGTTTTCATTGATGTTTCTACAACTTGATTGGAGTCCACCTGTGGTAAATTCAATTGATTGGACATGATTTGGAAAGGCACACACCTGTCTATATAAGGTCTCACAGTTGACAGTGCATGTCAGAGCTAAAAACCAAACCACGAGGTCGAAGGAATTGTCTGTAGAGCTCACAGAGACAGGATTGTGTCGAGGCACAGATCTGGGGAAGGGTACCAAAACATTTCTGCAGCATTGAAGGTCCCCAAGAACACAGTGACCTCAATCATTCTTAAATGGAAGAAGTTTGGAACCACCAAGACTCTTCCTAGAGCTGGCCGCCCGGCCAAACTGAGCAATCGGGGGAGAAGGGCTTTGGTCAGGGAGGTGACCAAAAACTCGATGGTCACTCTGACAGAGCTCCAGAGTTCCTCTGTAGAGATGTGAAAACCTTCCAGAAGGACAACCATCTCTGTAGCACTCCAACAATCAGGCCTTTATGGTAGAGTGGCCAGAAGAAAACCACTCATCAGTAAAAGGCACATGACAGCCTGCTTGGAGTTTGGCAAAAAGCACCTAAAGACTCTCAGACCATGAGAAACAAGATTCTCTGGTCTGATGAAACCAAGATTGAACTCTTTGGCCTGAATGCCAAGCGTCACATCTGGAGGAAACGTGGCACCATCCCTACAGTGATGCATGGTGGTGGCAGCATCATGCTGTGGGGATGTTTTTCAGTGACAGGGACTGGAAGACGAGTCAGGATCGCGGCAAAGATGAACGAAGCAAAGTACAGAAAGATCCTTGATGAAAACCTGCCCCAGAGCACTCAGAACCTCTTGGGCAAAGGTTCACCTTCCAACAGGACAACGACCCGAAGCACACAGCCAAGACAATGCAGGAGTGGCTTCGGGACGAGTCTCCGAATGTCCTTGAGTGGCCCAACCAGAGCCCAGACTTGAACCTGATTGAACATCTCTGGAGAGACCTGAAAACAGCTGTGCAGCAACTCTCCCCATCCAGGAACTTCCCAAATGTGTGCCAAGCTTGTAGCGTCATACCCAAGAAGACTCAAGGATGTATTCACTGCCAAAGGTGCTTCAAAAATGTCTATGTGTAGTTTGATGAGGGGGGGAAACAATTTAACACATTTTAGAATAATGCTGTAACGCCTCTATGGCCTCTTTATTGCCTTACCTCACTATTCTTACTACATTTGCACACACTCTACATAGATTTTTCTATTGTGTTACTGTACTTTTGTTCATCCCATATGTAACTCTGTGTTGTTGTTTTTGTCGCACTGCTTTGCTTTGTAAATGAGAAATTGTTCTCAACTGGCCTACCTGGTTAAAAAAAGGTGGAATAAATATAAAATAAATAAATGTCAGTGCTATGCTCTAACCCTGCAGCCCAACCTAAGCATCACGTTCTGCCGGGTCTCTTGACCCTCCCACACCTACAGGAGGGCTACATCCTGAATAATGAACGTAGTCCCTCATGTCAGTACGAGGGCTAACGTTACATCCTGAATAATGAACGTAGTCCCTCACGTCAGTACGAGGCCTAACGTTACATCCTGAATAATGAATGTAGTCCCTCATGTTAGTACGAGGCCTAACGTTACATCCTGAATAATGAACGTAGTCCCTCACGTCAGTACGAGGCCTAACGTTACATCCTGAATAATGAACGTAGTCCCTCATGTCAGTACGAGGCCTAACGTTACATCCTGAATAATGAACGTAGTCCCTCATGTCAGTACGAGGCCTAACGCTACATCCTGAATAATGAACGTAGTCCCTCACGTCAGTACGAGGCCTAACGTTACATCCTGAATAATGAACGTAGTCCCTCACGTCAGTACGAGGCCTAACGTTACATCCTGAATAATGAACGTAGTCCCTCATGTCAGAGCGAGGCCAAATGTTACATCCTGAATAATGAACAGTGGATAGTGAATAGCAACTGTAAGTACAGTTGTATACATAAGAGATTGAAAAGGGAATGGGAACACACTAAACATCTGTAAACCTGTAAGTCTTGAAGGGTGACTGCATGTAGTACTGAGGGGAAGGCTACAGTGACAGACAGCCTTACATAATACAAAGTCATTGGTTGTATTGTACTGGATGCTATTACACGCAGGCACACACGCACACCGCATCCCCAGCAACATCCCATCACAATGTGCTGAGTTGTATTGTGAAGACAGAAGGGGTAATATAAGGAGAACGTAACTCTAGAAGTAATCATTCATATCTAACATGCAGTCAATTCCACGACAATGAATTTACACTTAAAAGTAAAACAAACCATACAACTCTATTCACAAGGACTAATTTTAACAAATTACATAGAACAATTTACTATAACAGATTTACATGAAGAACTGTGCAGATACAAGAGGTCACTGTGCATATAGTTGGTTGGTTAAACTCTGAAATCAATGGTTTTTGTTTGGCAGTCTCAGTGTAAATACGTTACAGTGGAATTGCCCGTGCTGTTCACACAGAGACCAGCTCTCAGATAGATAAACCTCGTGTTCACACAGAGACCAGCTCTCAGATGGATAAACATCGTGTTCACACAGAGACCAGCTCTCAGATGGATAAACCTCGTGTTCACACAGAGACCAGCTCTCAGATGGATAAACCTCGTGTTCACACAGAGACCAGCTCTCAGATGGATAAACCTCGTGTTCACACAGAGACCAGCTCTCAGATGGATAAACCTCGTGTTCACACAGAGACCAGCTCTCAGATGGATAAACCTCGTGTTCACACAGAGACCAGCTCTCAGATGGATAAACCTCGTGTTCACACAGAGACCAGCTCTCAGATGGATAAACCTCGTGTTCACACAGAGACCAGCTCTCAGATGGATAAACCTCGTGTTCACACAGAGACCAGCTCTCAGATGGATAAACCTCGTGTTCACACAGAGACCAGCTCTCAGATGGATAAACCTCGTGTTCACACAGAGACCAGCTCTCAGATGGATAAACCTCGTGTTCACACAGAGACCAGCTCTCAGATGGATAAACCTCGTGTTCACACAGAGACCAGCTCTCAGATGGATAAACCTCGTGTTCACACAGAGACCAGCTCTCAGATGGATAAACCTCGTGTTCACACAGAGACCAGCTCTCAGATGGATAAACCTCGTGTTCACACAGAGACCAGCTCTCAGATGGATAAACCTCGTGTTCACACAGAGACCAGCTCTCAGATGGATAAACCTCGTGTTCACACAGAGACCAGCTCTCAGATGGATAAACCTCGTGTTCACACAGAGACCAGCTCTCAGATGGATAAACCTCGTGTTCACACACGTAATATTAAAACACACGACTGAACACATTAAAACACACGACTGAACACGTTAAAACACATGACTGAACACGTTAAAACACACAACTGAACACAACTGAACACATTAAAACACACGACTGAACACGTTAAAACACATGACTGAACACATTAAAACACACGACTGAACACGTTAAAACACACGACTGAACACATTAAAACACACGACTGAACACGTTAAAACACACGACTGAACACATTAAAACACACGACTGAACACGTTAAAACACATGACTGAACACGTTAAAACACATGACTGAACACGTTAAAACACACGACTGAACACATTAAAACACACGACTGAACACATTAAAACACACAACTGAACACGTTAAAACACATGACTGAACACGTTAAAACACATGACTGAACACGTTAAAACACATGACTGAACACGTTAAAACACACGACTGAACACGTGATATTAAAACACACGACTGAACACATTAAAACACACGACTGAACACATCAAAACACACGATTGAACATATTAAAACACACGACTGAACACGTTAAAACACACGACTGAGCACATTAAAACACACGACTGAACACGTTAAAACACACGACTGAACACGTAATATTAAAACATACGACTGAACACGTTAAAACACACGACTGAACACATTAAAACACACGACTGAACACATTAAAACACACGACTGAACACGTTAAAACACACGACTGAACACGTTAAAACACACGACTGAGCACATTAAAACACACGACTGAACACGTAATATTAAAACACACGACTGAACACGTTAAAACACACGACTGAACACATTAAAACACACGACTGAACACGTAATATTAAAACACACGACTGAACATGTTAAAACACACGACTGAGCACATTAAAATACAATACTGAACACGTTAAAACACACGACTGAACACGTAATATTAAAACACACGACTGAACACGTTAAAACACACGACTGAACACGTTAAAACACACGACTGAACACATTAAAACACACGACTGAACACGTAATATTAAAACACACGACTGAACACGTTAAAACACACGACTGAACACATTAAAACACACGACTGAACATGTAATATTAAAACACACGACTGAACATGTTAAAACACACGACTGAGCACATTAAAACACAATACTGAACACGTTAAAACACACGACTGAACACGTAATATTAAAACACACGACTGAACACATTAAAACACACGACTGAACACGTTAAAACACATGACTGAACACGTTAAAACACATGACTGAACACGTTAAAACACACGACTGAACACGTGATATTAAAACACACGACTGAACACATTAAAACACACGACTGAACACATTAAAACACACGACTGAACACATTAAAACACACGACTGAACACATTAAAACACACGACTGAACACGTAATATTAAAACACACGACTGAACACGTTAAAACACACGACTGAGCACATTAAAACACACGACTGAACACGTTAAAACACACTACTGAACACGTAATATTAAAACACACGACTGAACACGTTAAAACACACGACTGAACACATTAAAACACACGACTGAACACATTAAAACACACGACTGAACACGTAATATTAAAACACACGACTGAGCACATTAAAACACACGACTGAACACGTTAAAACACACGACTGAACACGTAATATTAAAACACACGACTGAACACGTAATATTAAAACACACGACTGAACACGTAATATTAAAACACACGACTGAACACGTTAAAACACACGACTGAACACATTAAAACACACGACTGAGCACGTTAAAACACACGACTGAACACATTAAAACACACGATTGAACACGTTAAAACACACGACTGAGCACATTAAAACACACGACTGAACACGTTAAACTACACGACTGAACACGTGATATTAAAACACACGACTGAACACATTAAAACACACGACTGAACACATTAAAACACACGGCTGAACACGTTAAAACACACAACTGAGCACATTAAAACACACGACTGAACACGTTAAAACACACGACTGAGCACATTAAAACACACGACTGAACACGTTAAAACACACGACTGAACACGTTAAAACACACGACTGAACACGTTAAAACACACGACTGAGCACATTAAAACACACGACTGAACACGTTAAACTACACGACTGAACACGTGATATTAAAACACACGACTGAACACGTTAAAACACACGACTGAACACATTAAAACACACGGCTGAGCACGTTAAAACACACGACTGAGCACATTAAAACACACGACTGAACACGTTAAAACACACGACTGAGCACATTAAAACACACGACTGAACACGTTAAAACACACGACTGAACACGTGATATTAAAACACACGACTGAGAAAGATATATTATTGTTTACTCTTTCTTCCTATTCAGCCAGAACACAATAGACATCCTCTGTCCACCACGATTGTAGCATTCATTATAATTGATGGGCGCCTGATCGTTGCCATGCTAATAAAAAAACACCCCCATGTATTTTTAATGGTGTCTCTGTGTGGGAGATGGTGGGTTCCAGAGTGTGGGTCTGGTTGAGGCTAGCGATAACGATAGCAAAGCATAGCGCCAACCTCTACTGCAATGTTGAAGCACAAGCATTACGCTACACCCACAATAACATCTACTAAATATGTGCTTACGACCAATGTCATTTAATTTGTAGCCCTGCAGTATGACCTGAGTGATGCAGGTTATGGTAGCATAGCGCTAGCTAGTGTAGCCCTGCAGTATGACCTGAGTTACACAGGTTATTGTAGCATAGCGCTAGCTAGTGTAGCCCTGCAGTATGACCTGAGTGATGCAGGTTATTGTAGCATAGCGCTAGCTAGTGTAGCCCTGCAGTATGACCTGAGTGATACAGGTTATTGCAGCATAGCACTAGCTAGTGTAGCCCTGCAGTGGGGTGGCAGGTAGCCTAGTGGTTAGAGCGTTGGACGAGTAACCGAAAGGTTGCAGGATCGAATCCCCGTGGTGACAAGGTAAAAATCTGTCGTTCTGCCACTGAACAAGGCTGTTAACCCACTGTTCTTAGGCCATCATTGAAAATAAGAAAGTGTTCTTAACTGACTTGCCAAGTTAAATAAAGATTTTTAAAAGTATGACCTGAGTGATGCAGGTTAATGTAGCATAGCGCTAGCTAGTGTAGCCCTGCAGTATGACCTGAGTGATGCAGGTTATTGTAGCATAGCGCTAGCTAGTGTAGCCCTGCAGTATGACCTGAGTGATACAGGTTATTGTAGCATTGCGCTAGCTAGTGTAGCCCTGAAGTGCCTGACCTGAGTGACACACAAAGGAGAAAGGAAGCTAGGTTCAATGCCAGCCACACTGACAACATCAAGATCTCTTTACTGTGATAAGACTGTCATCTAGAAGGCTGATATCGATGCCGTTGGGAAGATCATTGGTGGAGTGGAATGCATCAGCTGATCTGATTCCCACAACTAAATAGTCCAGCAGCTGTTTCTGTTTATGTCCTGGCTATGATTGACTGGATTCTCCATCATACTCTCAACATCACACATCCACTGTCAATATCTCAAATGAAGAGAAATCATTCAAAACAGAAAAAATATGTTAACCTTGGATGTCAGGATACTGTATAGGACTATGCCCACAAGAGGGCATAGTTAGTTTGTAATGAGTGGGTTTTCTATGGGTACAGTGGACATCCAGGGCGTGCAGGTTGGAGCCACACACACACACACACTCTCTCTCTTCACACGGGGAACAAACCAGGTCTTCACATCAGTAGGACAGCTGAAAATGACCAACAGACCAACAGGACTTGAGAGGGATGGAAGCGTAGCCTAGATGTGGAGATTCTATCCTTATCTGAGTCTCTTATGACAGAGGCAGTCCTACTGTATGAACACAGAATGCAAGTACATACAGTAAGTGGAACACACACGCGCAGGCAGCACACACGCAGACATGAACAAATCCACATTTCCTTGATGCTAATCTTTGTCCTTCTCGTCCGTGAGGAAAGAGAGAGAGAACCAGGGTAGCCTGAGCAGGATGGGTGCTCAACAGCTTTCCAGTGAGCGGTGAGCAACCACAGATGAGGTCTGAGATAAGAGTCCTCATCTTCAACTGACCCAGTTACTCAGCTGTGAATGCTACGTGGCTGTCGCTAACACTAACCAGTGCTAGCCGTCGTATGTGTGTGTGCGCACGCATGTGTATGTCTGTGGGGGCACTGCTTCAGATAACGAGGGTTAGCCGTTGACCTCAAACCCACACATTTCAAAGACAGGAGCGCCACTGTAAGTCATGACTGTGATTCCAACAGACAGGGGAAACCTACAGCAAACGGCAACAATGTGGGGGCATCCCCAGCGCCGACAGACTACAGACAGAAACACAGCTGTAGGCCTGACAAGCTGGGGCCAGCACAGCAAGTGACTGTGGGAAATGTAGTTTTGACAGTAGTCATACAATATTACATTATAATAGTAGTCTATAAGGTAAATTAATACTTGTTTTGAGACAAGTTGTTTTGAGACACCCCTTCACATCCGTTGCGGACAGGTGTATAAATCAAGCACACAGCAATGCAATCTCCATAGACAAACATTGTCAGTAGAATGGTCTTACAGAAGTACTCAGTGACTTTCAACGTGGCACCGTCATAGGATGCCACCTTTCCAACAAGTCAGTTGGTCAAATTTCTTCCCTGCTAGAGCTGCCCACAGTCAACTGTAAGTGCTGTTATTGTGAAGTGGAAACGTCTAGCCGCGAAGTGGTCGGCCACACAAGCTCACAGAACAGGACTGACGAGTGCTGAAGCACGTAGCGCAAAGAAATTGTCTGTCCTTGGTTGCAACACACACTACCGAGTTCCAAACTGCCTCTGGAAGCAACGTCAGCACAATAACTGTTCGTCAGAAGCTTCATGAAATGGGTTTCCATGGCCAAGCAGCCACACACAAGTCTAAGATCACCATACGTAATGCCAAGCGTCGGCTAGAGTGGTGTAAAGCCCGCCACCATTGGACTGGAGCAGTGGAAATGCGTTCTCTGGAGGGATGAATCACGCTTCACCATCTGGCAGTCCGATGGACAAATCTGGGTTTGGCAGATGCCAGGAGAAAGCTACCTGCCCCAGTGCATAGTGCCAATTGTAAAGTTTGGTGGAGGAGGAATAATTATCTGGGGATGTTTTTCATGGTTTGGGCTAGGCCCCTTAGTTCCAGTGAAGGGAAATCTTAACACTACAGCATATAATGACATTCTACACAATTTTGTGGCAACAGTTTGGGGGAGGCCCTTTCCTGTTTCAGCATGACAATGCCCCTGTGCTCAAAGCGAGGTCCATACAGAAATGGTTTGTCGAGATTGGTGTGGAAGAACTTGACCGGCCTGCACAGAGCTCTGACCTCAACCCCATCGAACACCTTTGGGATGAATTGGAACACCGACTGTGAGCCAGGCCTAATCGCCCTGCATCAGTGCCCGACCTCACTAATGCTCATGGCTGAATGGAAGCAAGTCCCCGCAGCAATGTTCCAACATCTAGTGGAAAGCCATCCCAGAAGATTGGAGGCTGTTGTAGCAGCAAAGGGGGGGACCAACTCCATATTACCATTGAACCCTACGGACAGGCTTACCATTGAACCCTACGGACAGGCTTACCATTCAACCCTATGGACAGGCCTACCATTGAACCATACGGACAGGTTTACCATTGAACCCTATGGACAGGCTTACCACTGAACCCTATGGACAGGCTTACCATTGAACCCTTTGGACAGGCTCACCATTGAACCCTATGGACAGGCTTACCATTGAACCCTATGGACAGGCTTACCATTGAACTTGTCATTTTTCGTCTCAAATTCGGTGGACATAAAACAATATAGAGGTGAGATAGATATCAACTTTGAGACATGACATGTAGTATTTTCATATTTAATTATATTATGTTTATATTAATGCTTAGTACCTGTTATTTTTCGAAGACGTCTCACAAAAACAATCAAATCTCTGTGAAATGTCAACGGACCGACGACGATCAAAGACGACGACCACGAAATGTAAAATCCTTAACAGTTTCGGTGATAAAGCTGCACCACTCTGTCAACAGACCTCAGTGCTTTTTATCAGATGTATTAGGTTATGAAATATGACTTCTAGGATATAATATTAATGATGTCAGAGAACGACCTCACTGAACGATTCAGAACATTAAGAATCATATTTGTCTTGGTCAAATGTATTTGATAACATAAGAAAGTGAAACGTCATCACCACTCTAGTTAGAGGGGGTGGACACACTACTCAATGAATCAGCTCTCACGACACACTCATAAACACACACAAAAACTTTAAAAAACAGACACAAACACTAAAACAGACACTCGAAAACACATATACACAAATACATACACACAACCCTCCACTGGTTTGCTGACTGCTTGACCCACATTCATTCACTCACGTACGGTATGAACACCCACAGCCGCAGAGCAGCAAACCAGGCTCACTAAAGCACAGTAGCTTACTCTTCAAATAGACCACAAATAACAGGCTAAGGATTTCAACTGTTAATACAACAATCCAATATGGCGGCCCTACCCAATAAACTAAAACGCAGGATATTTGATTTGAAGCACAACAGAGCTAACCTGGAATCCACACAAAATATTCCTCTATTTCACAGATAAATATTCAGTTTGGATTCCAGATTCCAGCCTACAACCAAGTTGCTGTGAGTTTTACCCAGACTCTCACAGACTAACAGGGAATTAGTTTAGACTTGGGATGCTCATGACTCACTTCCTCTCTCCCCTAAGTGCACTTCCTGACAAAGAGCATGCAGAACCCAGCTGACTGGTGATTCGGGTTGACGTATAAAATAATGGCTTTGTGTTCAGGGTGAGTATGCAGGTTGACAGGCTGGCTGGGGAATGAAAAAGGTGACGAGTAGACTAATCAGTTCCGTTCAAAGCTCCAAACAGACTGACCTACTACATACCAGCACAGGAAGGCTGAAGACTCAAAAACACAAACTGGAATCTGAAATAACTTTGTTATACACAGTCAAGTTGTAAGGTGTATGGACTCCTACAATTCCAAATGTATTCATCCCTAAAACTCTCCCTCCTCCGTCGGTATGTCTGTGAATATTTTCACAGCATTCAGTCTAACTATGCTCGCCTCGGCTCTTCTCCATTTCAAACAAAACCCAATGACACAGTGGCGCTAGACTAGCTTCTGGAGGGAAGCCCAGTGACAACACACAACACAGCCACATTCCTCCTAGCGCGGCACTCCCATCCCGCTACATAACAGTAATACTGTCTCCATGGAGGAAAGCGGACAGGAAGCTTTGATTTAGCCTCATCATTAAATAAAAAGCCTACTGGTGCGAAAAGTTAAATAGCTCCATCTAAAATTGGGGTGTTCATGTTCTTGAATAACCTGAAGCTAAAAAGGCATAGCTAGACGTTTTGTGGCTAAATCACAGAATTAACATTTTATTGGTAGAAGAGATAGAGAGGTCGACATCAAAGACTAGAACTACAAACATCCTGCAGGCTGGAAAAGGGATGAGAGAAAACTGTATTCAAAGAGAAAACATGATGTTAGTTAGTGTCTCCTGAACCTAAAAAAGTGCTTACCTAAGAAATACACAACATGACCAAAAATGTGGACACGTGCTGAACATCTCATTCCAAAATCATGGGCAGTAATATGGAGTTGGTCCCACCTTTGCTGCTATAACAGACGTCACTCTTCTGGGAAGGCTTTCCTCTAGATGTTGGAACATTGCTGCGGGGACTTGCTTCCATTCAGGCACAAGAGCATTAGTGAGGTCGGGCACTGATGTTGGGCGATTAGGCCTGGCTCACAGTCTGCGTTCCAATTCATCCCAAAGGTGTTCGATTGGGTTTAGGTCAGGGCTCTGTGCAGGCCAGTCAAGTCTACACCAATCTCGACAAACAATTTCTGTATGGACCTCGCTTTCTGCACAGGGGCATTGTCATGCAGAAACAGGAAAGGGCCTCCCCCAAACTGTTGCCACAACGTTGGAAGCACAGAATCATCTAGAATGTCATTGTATGCTGTAGCGTTAAGATTTCCTTTCACTGGAACTAAGGAGCCCGAACCATGAAAAACAGCCCCAGACCATTATTCCTCCTCCACCAAACTTTACAGTTGGCACTAAGCATTGGGGAAGGTAGTGTTCTCCTGGCATCCGCCAAACCCAGATTCGTTGGACTGCCAGATGGTGAAGCATGATTCATCACTCCAGAGAACGCGTTTCCACTGCTCCAATGTCAGTGAGTCCAATGGCAGTGAGCTTTACACCACTCCAGCCGACACTTGGCATTGCGCATGGTGATCTTAGGCTTGTTTGTGGCTGCTCGGCCATGGAAACCCATTTCAGCTCCCGACGAACAGTTCTTGTGCTGACGATGCTTCCAGAGGCAGTTTGGAACTCGGTAGTGAGTGTTGCAATCGAGGACAGACAATTTCTACGCGCTGTGCGCTTCAGCACTCGGCGGTCACATTCTGTGAGCTTGTGTGGCCTACCACTTCCCAGCTGAGTGTTTTTGCTCCTAGATGTTTCCACTTCACAATAACAGTAATTACAGATGACCGGGACAGCTCTAGCAGGGCAGACATTTTACGAACTGACTTGTTGGAAAGGTGGTATCCTATGAAGGTGCCACGTTGAAAGTTACTGAGCTCTTCAGTAAGGCCATTCTCCTGCCAATGTTTGTCTGTGGAGATTGCATGGCTGTGTGCTTGAATTCATACACCTGTCAGCAACGGCTGTTTCTGAAATAGCCGAATCCACTAATTTGAAGCGGTGTCCACATACTTTTGTATATATAGTGTACTTTCAATAGTGGACTAATTTATAGTAAAAGGCATTGAAGCACTCAAAGTAACACAGGCTCTCTTGGACCTTTTCATGTACCGTGGATTGTCCTTGGTACATTCGACCATTTTGTTCTAGCCTGACTGGGTTTAACAGGGTGAAGTGAAGCCCTCCAGGAAGAAGGAGGCTGATTGGAGCCTCAGCCAAAGGATTTCAAAGGAGAACACTCTCTCCCTCTCTCACATCTATAGGGATGCCATTTGTAAAGCAGCCATGACATCAGTATAGTAGGAGGCATCTTCAGCATGCATGAACAACCTTTGTATTCTCCGCACATTAACCCTGCTCAGAAAGACCTTCTAACTCACACTAGGCGTCTCAACTGTCGGTGTCGGCTACCACACGATTCAGATTCACAACACCTCCGACAGCACCATATGCTGCTCTGACACTCATGATGATACATGATAAACACCAGTGGTGGTCAGTGCCATTTAAGATGAGAGAGGACAATATATATGTTTTATGAGCCTGGCTTTCTATTACAGCATATTGAATGACTGTCATTCATATTCCATTCACCCAGCTCAACGTAACATCGATAGGTTTAAGCTCTACATGATACTCATATCTTTCCTATACTCATCAAGAGGTTGCTACAACCTAGCCTATGAATGAAATTTTACAACGTACAGTAGGTGCACAGGTCGAGAGTAAAAATCAGCGTAATCAAGGTGACAGACAGTGACAGTTGCAAACAAGAGTTTGTATTGGACAAATTCAAGTATGTTGATCCCTGTTTCGTTCCGTTTGCTTCCGTTTAAGAAACGTTTTTCAACAGAACTGGTGGAATGAATACACCCCTGATCACACGCAAACACAGAACTACATGATCTCTTTACCTGTTGTATACGGTGTATTCGGAAAGTATTCAGACCACTTTACTTTTTCAACATTTTGTCAAGTTACAGCCTTAATCTAAAATTGATTAAATTGTTTTTTTCCCTCATTAATCTACACACAATACCCCATAATGACAAAACAAAAACAGGTTTACAAATATTAAACTGAAATATCACATTTACGTAAGTATTCAGACCCTTTACTCAATACTTTGTTGAAGTACATTTGGCCGTGATTACAGTTGGGCCACTCAAGGACATTCAGAGACCTGTCCCGAAGCCACTCCTGCGTTGTCTCTTGACTGTGTGTTTAGGGTCGTTGTCCTGTTTGAAAGTGAACCTTTTTCCCCAGTCTAAGGTCCTGAGTGCTCTTGAGCAGGTTTTCGTCAAGGATATCTCTGTACTTTGCTCTGTTCATCTTTCCCTCTATCCTGACTAGTCTCCTAGTCCCTGCCGCTGAAAAACATCCCCGCAGCATGATGCTGCCACCACCATGCTTCACCATTGGGATGGTGCCACGTTTCCTCCAGACATGACTCTTGGCATTCAGGCCAAAGAGTTAACGGTTTTATTTCTTAAAAAACAGAGAAACAGACTGATGTCAGAGTGAGGGAAAAACAAGTCTGTCTGTCTGTCTGTCTCCCACTCTCTGCCTGGATCTCTCTCTCTCTCTCTCTGTCTGCCTGCATCTCTCTCTCTGTCCGTCTGCCTGCATCTCTCTCTCTGTCCGTCTGCCTGCATCTGCCTGAAACTCTCTCTCTCTCTGTCCGTCTGCCTGCGTCTCTCTCTCTCTCTCTGTCCGTCTGCCTGCGTCTCTCTCTCTCTCTCTCTGTCCGTCTGCCTGCGTCTCTCTCTCTCTGTCCGTCTGCCTGCGTCTCTCTCTCTCTCTCTCTCTGTCTGTCTGCCTGCGTCTCTCTCTCTCTCTCCCTCTGTCCGTCTGCCTGCGTCTCTCTCTCTCGCTCTGTCCGTCTGCCTGCGTCTCTCTCTCTCGCTCTGTCCGTCTGCCTGCGTCTCTCTCTCTGTCCGTCAACCTGTGTCTCTCTCTCTCCTGCCTGTGTGTCCGTCCGTGTCTGTCCCACCATACATCCTGTGTCTGTTTCCCCTGTCTGTATCTCTCGCTTGTCTCATACGCAACACCACCATAAACTGAAGGAAATACCAAGTTCAACATACACCTTGACTGTTAGTTCATGACTAACACAAATTTTATGTGAACTTATTTCACGTTGAGGACTGTCCCTGTCATCAAACGTAATTTAAGAGTGGAGTTAAAAAGAAACGGAAATTGTTCCACTTTTCTGCGCTGACTTAATGCATTGTTAGTTAACATCAGTCTTGAACACTGCATCTGATGGACTGACTGACAGACGACAAAGACAGGTTGACTTCATTGTCACAGCTGTCACTGATATGAGTCATGATGCCATGGGCGATTTGGAACCAGTTTCCAATGACTTCCTGTCTCTCTTCCTGCCAGTCAGCCAGTCAGAGCGTGGCAGGTGGAAGGATGTGTCTGATGGACAGACACTGATGTCTCCTAGAGTCTAGACAACTCATTTTCCCACATTTTTTAGCAAAAACGTTTAGAAATATTTGGAAATGTATTACAAATAAAAAACTGAAATATCACATTTATGTAAGTATTCAGACTCTTTACTCAGTACTTTGTTGAAGCAGCGATTATAGCCTCAAGGTCTGTTGAATTTACCACAAGAGAACTCCACTCAAATTGTAGAAACATCTCAAGGATGATCAATGGAAACAGGATGCACCTGAGCTCAATTTCGAGATTCATAGCAAAGGGTGTGAATACTTACGTAAATAAGATATTTCTATGTTTAATTTCTGCAGTAGTTTATATATCGGGGGGCTAGGGTCAGTCTGTTATATCTGGAGTACTTCTGTCTTATCCGGTGTCCTGTGTGAATTTAAGTATGCTCTCTCTAATTCTCTCTTTCTCAGAGGACCTGAGCCCTAGGACCATGCCTAAGGACTACCTGGCATGATGACTCCTTGCTGTCCCCAGTCCACCTGGCCGTGCTGCTGCTCCAGTTTCAACTGTTCTGCCTGCGGCTATGGAACCCTAACCTGTTCACCGGACGTGCTACCTGTCCCAGACCTGCTGTTTCAACTCTCTAGAGACAGCAGAAGCGGTAGAGATACTCTGAATGATCGGCTATGAAAAGCCAACTGACATTTACTCCTGAGGTGCTGACTTGCTGCACCCTCGACAACTACTGGGATTATTATTATTTGACCATGCTGGTCATTTATGAACATTTGAACATCTTGGCCATGTTCTGTTATAATCTCCACCCAGCACAGCCAGAAGAGGACTGGCCACACCACATAGCCTGGTTCCTCTCTAGGTTTCTTCCTAGGTTTTGGCCTTTCTAGGGAGTTTTTCCTAGCCACCGTGCTTCTACACTATTGTTTGCTGTTTGGGGTTTTAGGCTGGGTTTCTGTACAGCACTTTGAGATATCAGCTGATGTAAGAAGGGCTATATAAATATATTTGATTTGATTTTTAAAAACTGAATTGTAAAAATGTCTTAAACCCTGTTTTCGCTTTGTCATTATGGGGTATTGTGTAGATTGATGAGGGGGGGGGGGGATTTAATACATTTTAGTATAAGGCTGTAACGTAACAACATGTGGAAAAGGGGAAGGGGTCTGAATACTTTCCAAATGCGCTGTATGAGAGGAGAAGTCAGGAGGAAAACAGACAAGAGTGTGTGTGTGTATGTGCACGCGTGCGTGTGTGTAAACATCTGGGAGGTTCTGTAATAATGGCAAAATTCCACAGATTGAGTCTCCCCCAGCATTCCGGAGAATATATCTGTATCACTTGCTTAGTAAACAGGGTCAAGTCTCAAATCAGGATGGGTGCTACAACTGCCAACCCTAGGGATTAAACAACACACACACCCATCCCCAACTACACATCACCCTGATCACCCAAACACACACCCAAACCCCCACCAGAGCCCTCTTGGCTTGATTTGGTGTTCAACCGTTTTAATCACGTTCCAATTATAGTCTGCAATGTTAGTATACTATATATAATAATCTGTGTGGATATGAATCCAATTACTAATTGTTGCGTAGTGTTGGAGATTGTTCTCTAACAATTCTGATCGGCAATAACCAGCATTAGGACCTCCAATACAATTTACAATGCATTCAGAAAGTATTCATACCCTGTGACTTATTCCATATTTTGTTGTGTTACAGCCTGAATTCAAAAGGGATTACTATTTTTTTCTTCACCCATCTACACACACCCCACAAAGACAAATATTATATATTTTTTTGCACATTTATTGAAAATCAAATACAGAAATATCTAATTTACATAAGTACTCACACCCTTGCGTCAATACATGTTAGAAAAACATTTGTCAGTGATTATGTAACAGTATAACTTTAGACCGTCCCCTCGCCCATACCCGGGCGCAAACCAGGGACCCTCTGCACACATCAACAACAGTCACCCACGAAGCATCGTTACCCATCGCTCCACAAAAGCCGCAGCCCTTGCAGAGCAAGGGGAACCACTACTTCAAGGTCTCAGAGCAAGTGACGTCACTGATTGAAACGCTATTTAGCGCGCACCACCGCTAATTAAGCTAGCCGTTTCACATCCGTTACAATTACAGCTGTGAGTCTTTCTGGGTAAGTCTCTACTCCTGAACTTATAGGCTTGCCATAACAAACGGGTTGAACACGTATTGACTAAAGATATATCAGCTTTTCATTTTTAATGAGTAAAAATGCTGGGTTATTGTGTGTAGGCCAGTGACAAAACATATACATCCTATCTAACATATACATCCTAATCCTATTTAAATTCAGGCTACAACAACGAAATGTGGAAAAAGTCAAGGGGTGTGAATACTTTCTGAAGGCACTGCATCTCAAATGCAAAAAAAACTATTAATCATCATATTGCAAAACAGGATTATTTATCATCTCAACTATTATCAGCTGGTCTATATATTAAAAACAAAAACTGAATTCTCAAAAATCTCAATAGGAGACTGTTTCATCCAAAGTGACTAACAGCAGTGGGTGGAGACATTTTCACATGGGGGGCCCTAGCGAAAATCGAACCCACAACCCTGACATTGCAAGCACTGTGCTCCACCAACTGAGCCATTCATTAAAAATGTCTACAATATACATTTATGATCTGAATGACCAGGGTGTTTCTACTGTTCATTGTCACGTGCTCGAGTGCTGTGAATTTATTGCTCTTTTTCCCAACAACTCAGTAGAACTACAGAAAATACATTTAAAAAGTAAAGCAGAACAAAAACATCAGAAGTAAGAAGAAAACGAGAAAGTAAGTAAGCTGTGTGTGAGTGAGCGTGAGTTTGTAATACAGATGAACCTTTAGGCATTATGTGTGAAAGCTGTTTTGCTGTGACAAGTTGACGAAGCACGAGAACGCTCTGTGAAATGAGCTGCTGTCAATCTGAGATGATAAGGCGGGCTGGGGGAACCAGTTAGAGAAGGACAGACGTAGGCCATGTACGAATACCCCTACTTGCTTTCTAAATAGTAGGATTTTATAGTATGTGAAATAGTATGCTTTAAATGTCAGGATGTCATACTTATTTAGACTTTTAATGTAGTAGAATTCTCTTGTGTTTGACAACAGCTGATAATCAGCTGACGGGAGGTGCTGTACCAAAATGAACCAATGGCAGGAATCACCACAATTGCACATTCTTAGTAGGAGGAGCCTAGTATGCTGATATTTGTTGCTTACTGCATTTGTTTTGACTAAACAGTACAATAGTATGCAGTATGATTAGTACACAGTATGCAGTTTTAGTAAGCGGTAGGCATGGCAGATTTGGGACATGGCCACAGTCTCTATCTGATACAATAATATTGTACATAAAGGCATACTGCATAGCTTCTCTTTCACCTGTGGTTGCAAGATAAATTATATAAAATGATATGCACAACTGTGAGAGAAGCAAACACACAAAGAAAACCTGTTCAGTTCGTGCCAATCTCTTCATTTTCTTGTTTGATTTTGCCCGCCAGCTCACCCTTCTCTCTCCCTCTCTCGCTTTCTTACCCTCTCTCCCTCTCAGCTCATTGGCTTTGCCCTTGAGATATGACAGCCAGCCAACATGGCTAATAAAGGGACAGAGGTAAAGAGGGGAGAGATGGAAGGGAAGGAGAGATGAGAGAATATTACATAGGACGTCCTCTGTGACATAACAAGGTTGCGGAGTTGGAGAGAGAATTGACAGAAGATGGGAGAAAGGGGGATAATATTAGAGCGTGTCCTCTAAGGCCCAGCGAGAGCTAAAAGGTCATTGTGTGTGTGTGTGTGTGTGTGTGTGTGTGTGTGTGTGTGTGTGTGTGTGTGTGTGTGTGTGTGTGTGTGTGTGTGTGTGTGTGTGTGTGTGTGTGTGTGTAAAGACTGTAAAGTGCTACCATTACAGAAGACAATCCTCACCTCCACCATTACAGAAGAACGCCTTCACCTCCACCATTACAGAAGAACGCCTTCACCTCCACCATTACAGAAGAACATCCTCACCTGCACCATTACAGAAGAACGCCTTCACCTCCACCATTACAGAAGAACGCCTTCACCTCCACCATTACAGAAGAACATCCTCACCTGCACCATTACAGAAGAACGCCTTCACCTCCACCATTACAGAAGAACGCCTTCACCTCCACCATTACAGAAGAACGCCTTCACCTGCATCATTACAGATGGTTGGATCTCATCTGTGCAGGTCTATGGGAACATAGACAATGCTGCTTCAAACAGCTGCTGTAGTAGTCACAATAACTAATATTGGACGGCTATCACAACAGCATATTTACATAGAGAAATCTATGTGTCCCTACGGTAAAGGTTTAGCTAAGGTATTACCACTACTGTATACGTAGCTCGCTATAGTATATATTAAAATGTATTTTTGTTGTGGGCAATACGTCAAATCTTACTGCAGGCTTCCTCCTTACTGATTTCACCTGGAGACAAGGAGGGAGGAGGCTAGGAGAGGAAGCCGTGTTATACTATTAAAATGCAGCCATGGGTGTTCTTATGTGACATCACACCTCTCTCTCTCTGCCTGATGAACTCTGGGTGATGTGTGACATGACCTCTGTCCACCCAGTGCCCCCCAGTCCCTCACTCTGTGACACAGCCAGGAGAGGGGATACAGGGTAAGTCCTAACACAGAAACTGTGACTGTGCTGTGACTCCTCAAGGAGGTAGTGACAGGGAAAGACCAGCGGAGGACAGGTGTCCACGACTTAAAGGGATAGTTCACCCAAATGTCAAAATGACGTGTGTGTGTGTAAGCAACTCAGGCTTTGGTTAAGTTTCCCTGTTTCCAATGCTAACGTTTTCGACAATTGTGGCACGTATCCCATCCAAGTCCCGGTACCAAAATTAGCATGTTAAATTGATTGTGAAACAAAGTCACTTATAGATGATTTGAACATGATGACCTATCAGTGCTAATATCGGTATCATGACTTGCTATGTGACACGTCCTATGTATGTTTTCTAATACCTACAAATGGCATAATGAACTTGACCTTGACCTCGTGTAAAAGGCTTGGAGAATTAGGTTCTTCTTATGTTCTCCTCATGTCCAATTACACAATGAAAGTATGTCATCATTTCATAAGTTTTAATAACCATGGATTAAATGTAATGAAATCTCAGAGGCTTCGCTCCATGGCTCTCCAAGTGTTTGGGAAATTAAGGGAAAATTAAACTAAACATATTTGCAAATGCGCCCCTGGGTTGTGATATTCAGGGCTATAATTGCCTTGTGGAAGCATCCATTACATGTCGGTTTAATTGGAGTAAATCAGGCCTAGAGAAAGTAGCACATTGAACTGCCCAGAAAGCTTTGAAAATGGGTCATTTAAATAATTTACTTAAGCTACATCGTAATGTTACAACGAAAATGAAGAGCAAACTAGATTTTGTCAACAAAATAACAATACATATATTTTTATCATCTTTGATAAGTTTCCTCAATGTGTAAAACAAATGTGTTTTATATAACCAAAAACAGTCTTCCTCTACTTTGTAGTATGAACCAGAAACGTCCCATTGAGCATCATCTTGTCTATTGAGGTCACCACTCCCCTTATCATAACCCAGCAGAATGAGGCATAACTGACAAATCAACCACTTTCCCATGGAGACAAATGATAATTAACCAGTTTAACAAATATTTGGAGTGTGTAAATTAGTGCCTGTCTGCTAGGGGCATCAACGGAGAGAAACAGTGACTTCCACTTCAGTTCATTTGTCTTGGGGTAGGATAGAGGGTCTAGTTTATGCACCATGCTATACAAACACTGACAGTCAAAACACCATACAGATCAAATCAAAAGCCTTCCCAATGCACATGCCAATACGAAATGCCTCATGTGATCATCATTCAAAGAGCCTGATTCACTTGAGAATCAGTGAATCAGTGAATCAGTGAATCAGTGTGCAATGCAGACATTGCATAAATCATTTGTTTTTGTCAATGGAAGACTTGAGCATTGACACTTGAAATGTATGGAATTATAGCCTTATGGCATCATGGCATTTGCATTAATTATCGTGAATAACTAACGGATATCAAGCCATCAGCATCCAAACGTACCATTTTATAAGAAGAGGTTTGGAATGTCACCTATGAGGTCATCCACAGTAGACTCCAATAGGAAGCCACTAAGGAGTTGAGCCGAGACAGTTAGTTATACTGGAAAGGCCATTCCACTCAGGTATTTGCTTCAACAGACTCTAGGGCTGGACCCAAATAGCACCGTATTCCCTATTTAGTGCACTGCTTTTGACCAGGGTCAATAGGGACATAACCGTAGTGAATGATGTTTAAATTTGACAAGATTAAACTGATATCTGGTTCAACACGCTGCGTACTGTCACTAGTGATCACTTTACACACTGATTCCTATGTATATGTGTACTGTCACTAATGATCACTTTATACACTGATTCATATGTATATGTGTACTGTCACTAGTGATCACTTTACACACTGATTCCTATGTATATGTGTACTGTCACTAATGATCACTTTATACACTGATTCCTATGTATATGTGTACTGTCACTAGTGATCACTTTACACACTGATTCCTATGTATATGTGTACTGTCACTAATGATCACTTTATACACTGATTCCTATGTATATGTGTACTGTCACTAATGATCACTTTACACACTGATTCCTACGTACTGTATATGTGTACTGTCTCTAGTGATCACTTTACACACTGATTCCTATGTATATGTGTACTGTCACTAATGATCACTTTACACACTGATTCCTACGTACTGTATATGTGTACTGTCTCTAGTGATCACTTTACACACTGATTCATATGTATATGTGTACTGTCACTAATGATCACTTTATACACTGATTCCTATGTATATGTGTACTGTCACTAGTGATCACTTTACACACTGATTCCTATGTACTGTCACTAGTGATCACTTTACAAACTGATTCCTACGTACTGTATATGTGTACTGTCACTAGTGATCACTTTACACACTGATTCCTATGTATATGTGTACTGTCACTAGTGATCACTTTACACACTGATTCCTACGTATATGTGTACTGTATCTGTGAAGTGTGGGGTGGTAGGAGAGACTGATTTATAATATGATGCATGTGGAACCTGTAGAGGTAAAAATGTCTCAATTCCTTCTGTTCATTTTCTTTCATCTAAGCCCTTTTAAACCCCCACCACATCTCAGAACATTTAAAACCTCACTCCATCTAAAGCCGTCTAAAACCTCACTACATTTAGAAGACACACAGTAAAGTACCAAAGACAACTGCAGAGGAGTGGGAGATCAGCCAAATGTGTCAGAACATTTTCCAAGAATCCCCAAAACAGACTAGTAAGTAAGTAAGTAAGCCAGCGTCGCTAGTTTCAGCATCAAAGACGGTAGAAAAAAATTAAATACATTAGTAAAATAAAAAAGAAGCTAGATTTCTGTATTGTTGAACATATTCAATGTAACCTAATGACAGGTGAAATAAGAACTGAACCCGGTGTGCCAAGCCGACTATCTGACTAATGACCGGTGAAATAAGAACTGAACCCGGTGTACCAAGCCGACTATCTGACTAATGACAGGTGAAATAAGAACTGAACCCGGTGTACCAAGCCGACTATCTGACTAATGACCATGATAGGAAGTGTAATGACTGAGCGCTAAGCGGTTGTATTGTTGTAACTCTCTGGCCAGTGTGAGAGCAATATAATAATATAAGGTATACAGGTCAGTGCATCTCTTCCTGGACCGAGTTACTGCCCCCACCATTCCATTATGTACATTTAATCATAGAATGAATCCTACCTGTCATCCTTCATCATGTCCAAACTTGATCACGGCAATACCATTTCTATTAGAACCCGGGTGGGACAATTACTTTGTCTCCAGACGCCAATTCCGTAAAGCGGCGGTGAAACCTTTCACCCTGTTTGGGCTTAAAAAATGTAATTCAGTATTGGTCTGGAAGAGAATGGGCAAGGGCCCTGCTGCCAAATATGGAATTAAAAAGGTATTTTTGGCTCCCAATAAGGCTAATGGAGAGTTAGATAAAAAAACATGTCTGTTTTTGTCTGCACCGTCCACATCCTTTTGTGTTGTTCTCCATCCACTATGGACTTTTATTTCATTTATATAGTTCTGACAGGGACACATGAATCAACATTTCAGGTTCAACAACATGAATGGAAAAGTGCAGGAGGCCTCAACGCTAATCTGTCAGAAGTGTCATTCCCGTAGGGGGCACAAGGGCACATGCCCCCTCAGATGTCCTTCTTTTTATAAATTCATTACTAAACTTAACTGAAGCCCACGTTTTCTCATAATTATTTATAAAAAGATGTCAGCAGTATTTTGCGGAGGGGGGGGAATTACTCTCCCTAGTAAGTGGTTCCTTCCAAGGTGCATCACGAAGCAAAGATATGCTCGCAGAGAGTATCATGAGGCAGTGTCGAGTGACACACAGCGTTTGATTTGATTTTAGCTGCCGGTGATGGGCAGGACTCGCAGGAGGTAAGTATGTAAAGTAATACATTTTTCTGCAATACAAGCCACCTAGCAATTTGATTAACCATTTCAGGCTCGTCTAACTATCTTAGATGGCATGCCTGCTGGCAAGGGTGCTAGACTTTAGGAACTACAAAAATTGCTTTCATTCTTGGGTTATGATATTATATACCGTGGCAGTTGTACTAAAAGGCAGAACAGTTCTTAAAGAATCAATGTGCATCATTAATTAAAATTACATTTGAACAGGTAATGACGTATGCTTACATAACCTATGCAGAAAAATAACAACAAGAAATATGTATTTTTCTACATAGAGTTAGGCATAATGATTATGCTATATATTGCAGGAAAAAAGCTGTTTCAGGGGTTTGAAAAATTCCAAATTCTCCATCAAGGTTTCTTAATTCTCAAGGTTAATGAGAAGTTTATGACCCATGTGATAGTTGCCCTGCTCTCACTACACGCCTTTCAATTAACTCACACTCAATATGCCATGCCCAGAGTTAAGGAGATGAGGAGGAGTTAGAACTGTATTGTAAACATAGTATCATGACCTATATTTCATCTCAATGTTAAAATGGAAAGAATACCTCATGAGACTATTGTGTACTGCAGAGAAGGACATTATCTGGGTTATTGGGCCTCTGCCACATCTCATCAAGACATGTACAGCCAGCCGGGGAGGGATGTCTGACTGGGTCCCATGAAGGCCCTTTCAACCAGGGAAAACACATCTTAATCACAAACTGTCTGCCGTACCACCACGCCTCACGCTCCAATGTAGGATGGCTTGGACATGGGGTGCATCTTAATAGTCTAACATGACTTCTCCTTTTCTCCTCTGCTTCATCAGATTCTGCACTGATCTGAAAACATGAAGGACAGGTGAAAGCTCTGTGGTGACCGACTGACCGCCTACAATGACTGACTGCCTACAAGCCTAACCCACCGGCCCTCACCAGCTGTCCAAAGAGACGTAAAAACAACTATGCCCTGCATCCTCTAAGGAAAAGTTACACAGCACAATAACCGTTCAGTTCCTTCAGCCTTCATATTGTTGATTCAATTTAAGAAATAAAACATTCCTACAGCTATTCATTCATTCAAAGACAGATACTTGGTATTCTTTGTTCTCAACTCAACTCCCTAAGAAATATAATGGCAGCAGCACCGGCACGGTAAGAAAAAATACCTTTTCTGTTCTACAGATACAGTCCTATTTAATTATTTAGGGCTCCGGAGTGGTGCAGCGGTCTAACGCACTGCATCTCAGTGCAAGAGGTGTCACTACAGTCCCTGGTTCAAATCCAGGCTGTATCACATCCGGACGTGATTGGGAGTCCCATAGGGCGGCGCACAATTGGCCCTGCGTCATCCAGGGCTGGGGTAGGCCGTCATCATAAATAAACATGTGTTCTTAACTGATATGCCGAGTTAAATAAAGGTTAAATAAAATAAATAAACTATGATCATTGTGCCAGAAAAACAAATGATGAAAATAGCAGGAAGACTTTCCTCATAAGGTCATGGTTTTGTATAGTTTTCCCTAGAAAACTAGAATAGAATAGTAGAATCAATACAAGGTTACTGAACAACAGGTTATGCAGACACAGTACATGAAGGTTAGTTTATAGTTTAAATACAAGGTTACTGAATGGTTTACTGAACAACAGGTTATACAGACACAGTACATGAAGGTTAGTTTATAGTTTAAATACAAGGTTACTGAATGGTTTACTGAACAACAGGTTATGCAGACACAGTACATGAAGGTTAGTTTATAGTTTAAATACAAGGTTACTGAACAACAGGTTATGCAGACACAGTACATGAAGGTTAGTTTATAGTTTAAATACAAGGTTACTGAACAACAGGTTATGCAGACACAGTACATGAAGGTTAGTTTATAGTTTAAATACAATGTTACTGAATGGTTTACTGAACAACAGGTTATACAGACACAGTACATGAAGGTTAGTTTATAGTTTAAATACAAGGTTACTGAACAACAGGTTATGCAGACACAGTACATGAAGGTTAGTTTATAGTTTAAATACAAGGTTACTGAACAACAGGTTATGCAGACACAGTACATGAAGGTTAGTTTATAGTTTAAATACAATGTTACTGAATGGTTTACTGAACAACAGGTTATACAGACACAGTACATGAAGGTTAGTTTATAGTTTAAATACAAGGTTACTGAACAACAGGTTATGCAGACACAGTACATGAAGGTTAGTTTATAGTTTAAATACAAGGTTACTGAATGGTTTACTGAACAACAAGTTATACAGACACAGTACATGAAGGTTAGTTTATAGTTTAAATACAAGGTTACTGAACAACAGGTTATGCAGACACAGTACATGAAGGTTAGTTTATAGTTTAAATACAAGGTTACTGAACAACAGGTTATGCAGACACAGTACATGAAGGTTAGTTTATAGTTTAAATACAAGGTTACTGAACAACAGGTTATGCAGACACAGTACATGAAGGTTAGTTTATAGTTTAAATACAAGGTTACTGAACAACAGGTTATGCAGACACAGTACATGAAGGTTAGTTTATAGTTTAAATACAAGATTACTGAACAACAGGTTATGCAGACACAGTACATGAAGGTTAGTTTATAGTTTAAATACAATGTTACTGAACAACAGGTTATACAGACACAGTACATGAAGGACCCCAAGTGCCTCCTTGGTAAAACAAGAATTGGCCAATCAATGAGTTCCAGGTATGTTGTCCTCTCCAAGCCCTGACCCCCATTAAGCAGGAATTAACCCACAACCCATTGGTTGGGTGAACACACTGACGAAAAGCCAATGAGCGGCCTCCACCTCCGACCTTTCAGCAGCTGATGGCCTGTACGTTTGATTGATGGTTGACCAACGTTGATTCTCGTATCAGTATTCAATATCAAATCAAATTGTATTTGTCACATACAACAGGTCTAGACATTACAGTGAAATGCTTAAAAGCCCTTAACCAACAATGCAGTTCAAGAAATAGAGTTAAGAAAATATTTACTAAATAAACTAAAGTGGGAAAAAAAGACATCAAAAAGTAACAAGAAGATGACATAACAATAACGAGGCTATATACAGGGAGCATGTGCGGGGGTACAGGTTAGCTGAGGTCATTTGTAAAGTGACTATAATAAATAGTGAGTAGTAGCAGTGTAAAAGAGGGGGGGGGGGTCAATGTATTGTGATTTGGTTGATGAGAAATGTGATGTTGCCACTGTGATGTTATGTTTGCACATGAATAGGTTGCTTTGGATAAAAGCATCTGCTAAATGGTATATATATATATATATATATATATATATATATAAAATATTATATTCGACTGGGAATAAGTATGCATGCAATCTGCCAGTGTAAACACTACTGCTAGAGACTGGAGCTATAGTGTCTGTACCATAAAACTAAATCACACACCTCTGTGAGGGCCAGGGGAACAGGCCCTTTTAGCATGTCGGTCAGGCTGAGATCTACACCTTCATTATTTGGTTTAAGTGTCTGATTGATGGAGTTGCCAGTACCAACGTCCCTGGGTTTACTGTTTAACCAGGGACATTGGTGCTGGATTGTTTTAAAGGGACAACATATACAGATGTTGTCCTTTTAATTAAGAAGTTTATAAAGCCCATCTATTAACTTTCTATGCTGACAACCAGCTGGTAAAGGGAGGTATGTCAGGAGGACCTGGCTTCAAATTGTATTTGAAATTGTTCATATACTTTGAGCATTTGGTTTTTCCTGCCAGGAGTGTCTGATTGGCTTTACAGGTATGGGACCATTGGCTCAATCAGCACAGGTGAACTATTTGAACCCAGGTCTAGAAGGCAGTTCAGTGACCTTGTGGTTAGAGTGTCCAACCTGAGATTGGAAGGTTGGGAGTTCGATCCCTGGCTGAGTCATACCAAAGACAGTAAAAATGGGACCTGATGCGTCTCTGCTTGACACTCAGCATTGAGGAGATAGATTGGGGGTAGGGCCCAGCGGTAGACCAGCATCCTTGTCCCGGATGCTACAGAAACAGGAGATCCTGCTCCTATGTTCCGGCTCTCACAAGCCAAGGCTCCTTCCTTACTTCCTGGAAGACAGTTGGTAAGGTGGGGTGTTGCAGAAGACAACATGTTTTATACTATTATCTATCTATATATACGTATGTCATGTTTTATTTAGATCTATTTTTTATCGTCAATTCACCGATGTTCTACAGCGACGTAGTTAATGTGAAGGCCTCTGCGTCTTGTGATTCTACAAGACGAGGATCACGCTTGCAGTTGCTGCAGGCTCAATGTGACTCCCCATAATTTGTATTGGCTTCCTTCACTGTGGTGAAACAGTCAGGAAAACACGTTTTTCTAAATGTCTATAAGTGTCATAACTAAATGAGGCCTGTGCGCACAACTCAACTAGCTCTTGGACTACAGGGAATGTTTTTATGATAAGGATGAAGTTGGTATTACTATTCATTAGGATTGATTTCACCTTTCACAGCCTTTAGAGCAGCTGCACTCATCTGAAACACACACCAATGTGTCCTTGACTGGTAGGATGATGCCTTAAAGGAAAATTAACACAGTTAGCCCCTGTAGGCGTTTCTTGCTGACTTGTTTTAAGTTGGTGTTTAATAGTGCTGTGACGTTCAGCCCTGATATGTCAGCAGAGAGGAGCGAGGACAGGATGAGAGGAGCTTCATCGTTTTTCCGATAACGCATTAGGAGTAGTTTACTATTTTACAGCTTGATATTAGATGGTTCTTCACCCTGAAAGTAGTCTATTGGCCAGGAGCAACTGTAATCCATCATTCAGTTCTCTTTAAACAGTCATTACAATCTCCAGCTAACTTTAGACACCACTAGCTACAAATCAATGGATGTGATGGGGGAATGTGTCACGTCCTGACCATAGAAAGTCTTTATTTTCTATGGTGGAGTAGGTCAGGGCATGACTGGGGGGTGTTCTAGTTTATTATGTATATCTGTAGTCTAGTTTTTGTATTTCTATGTTGGCCTGGTATGGTTCCCAATCAGAGGCAGCTGTCTATCGTTGTCTCTGACTGGGGATCATATTTAGGTAGCCTTTTCCCACCTGTTATTTGTGGGATCTTGTTTTTGTATTGTTGCTTTCGAGCCCCACAAGGCTGTACGTTCGTTTGTTTCTCTTTATTGTTTTGTTGCTGGTTCACATTTTAATAAAATATGATGAACCCAAATCACACTGCGCCTTGGGTCTACCCATTTCGACGAGCGTTACAGAATGTGAGCATATAAAATATTATTTTCTTCAAAATCAACTCCATATTTGTTTTGCTGTTACTTCAATCGGATTTGACCATTTAAAAAACATATGCTCACATGCCCCCAATACTTCAATAGATTTTTAGTAATGGCTGCTTAAAGAATACTGAACCATAGATTACAGTTTCTCTTGGCCAGTGGACTACTTTCAGGGTGAGGAACCATCTAACAAGAAGTTGTATAAGAGTGAACTACTTCTTCAAGGCTTTGAAGTCAATACTTATGCAGTTTGTGGCCAGAGGCAGACCTACCAACCGTTAAATGATCAGCCCTCATGGCTCCTAACACGAGAAGACGTCAATAAACAGGCTTAAACATCTCCACCTTTCCCAGCCACCACGCAGGATAAAAACATCAAATCACATTTTATTTCTTACATGCTTCGTAAACAACAGGTGTAGTAGATTAACAGCAAAATGCTGACTTCCCAACAATGAAAAAAGAAGAAGATAAATAATACCATGTCTAACAAACGTCTGTGTGAGTAACTAATCATTTAAATTAAAAAGTATGAAAACAACAGGAGGGGAACAGGGGAACAGTTGAGGAAATTCAAAGGTTGTCAAAGAAAAAATAACACATTTCAATCTCTTTTCCTCCCTACATCTCACGCCATCTCTCCCTCCCTCTCTCTCTCATACTCTGCCACTGATTCCCCTCATATCATGCTTGATATTTGGGCTGTTACAGTAGACGTAGAAACTACTAGGCACTTTGGGGGGTAAAGGGATCTGAAGTCTGGCTTGGCAGATGGTTCCACTCTGCTGACTCCAGTGATAGCCAATTAGAGCAGGTGTAAATATAACACGAGTGACAACAGCATCGTCAGTAGGAACCTGAGAACAGCCAGAGCTACCTTAAAGTACTGGCAGCCAGGCCTTTCACAGCCAGAGTTACAGCCAGGTCCTTCACAGCCAGACCTACCTTAAAGTACTGGCAGCCAGGCCTTTCACAGCCAGAGTTACAGCCAGGTCCTTCACAGCCAGAGCTACCTTAAAGTACTGGCAGCCAGGCCTTTCACAGCCAGAGTTACAGCCAGGTCCTTCACAGCCAGACCTACCTTAAAGTACTGGCAGCCAGGCCTTTCACAGCCAGAGTTACAGCCAGGTCCTTCACAGCCAGAGCTACCTTAAAGTACTGGCAGCCAGGCCTTTCACAGCCAGAGTTACAGCCAGGTCCTTCACAGCCAGAGCTACCTTAAAGTACTGGCAGCCAGGCCTTTCACAGCCAGAGTTACAGCCAGGACCTTCACAGCCAGACCTACCTTAAAGTACTGGCAGCCAGGCCTTTCACAGCCAGAGTTACAGCCAGGTCAATAAAGCCAGGTGAAATATCATCAACCAATGGCATCAAAACAGTCCCAAATGGCACCCAATTACCACTATAGTGCATTTCTTTTACCAGAGTAGGGTATATGGCCCTGGTCAAAAGTAGTGCACTATAAAGAATAGGTGTCATTTCTATACAACATGGCTGCAGAGGGTTCATGTGGATAGTAAATGTTATCTGTTGGGGTTTGGTTGTCTTTTAGTTTGAGATTGAGGGGTTAGGAGAGGATAGTGGTCATCCATCTTACAACAGGGTTAGTGGTACTGCAATAACAAGCTGTCCAAACAGCTTGTTATTCCTCTCCTCTCTACCTCTCAATCCTCTCTACTTCCTCTCATTCCTCTCTACCTCCTCTCATTCCTATCTACTTCCTCTCATTCCTCTCTTCCTCCTCTCATTCCTCTCTACCTCCTCTCATTCCTCTCTACCTCCTCTCATTCCTCTCTACCTCCTCTCATTCCTCTCTACCTCCTCTCATACCTCTCAATCCCCTCTACTTCCTCTCATTCCTCTCTACCTCCTCTCATTCCTCTCTACATCCTCTCATTCCTCTCTACCTCCTCTCATTCCTCTCTACCTCCTCTCATTCCTCTCAATCCTCTCTACTTCCTCTCATTCCTCTCTACCTCCTCTCATTCCTCTCTTCCTCCTCTCATTCCTCTCTTCCTCCTCTCATTCCTCTCTTCCTCCTCCCATTCCTCTCTTCCTCCTCTCATTCCTCTCTTCCTCCTCTCATTCCTCTCTTCCTCCTCTCATTCCTCTCTACCTCCTCTCATTCCTCTCTACCTCCTCTCATTCCTCATCTCATTCCTCTCTTCCTCCTCTCATTCCTCTCTACCTCCTCTCATTCTTCTCTTCCTCATCTCATTCCTCTCTTCCTCCTCTCATTCCTCTCTACCTCCTCTCCTCTCTACCTCTCATTCCTCTATTCCTCCTCTCATTCCTCCTCTCATTCCTCTCTTCCTCCTCTCGTTCGTCTCTTCCTCCTCTCATTCCTCTCTTCCTCCTCTCCTCTCTACCTATCATTCCTCTCTACCTCCTCTCTACCTCTCATTCCTCTCTACTTCCTCTCCTCTCCACCTCCCATTCCTCTCTACCTCTCATTCCTCTCCTCTCCTCCACCCATTCCTCTCTTCCTCCTCTCATTCCTCTCTTCCTCCTCTCATTCCTCTCTTCCTCCTCTCATTCCTCTCTACCTCCTCTCATTCCTCTCTACCTCCTCTCATTCCTCATCTCATTCCTCTCTTCCTCCTCTCATTCCTCTCTACCTCCTCTCATTCTTCTCTTCCTCATCTCATTCCTCTCTTCCTCCTCTCATTCCTCTCTACCTCCTCTCCTCTCTACCTCTCATTCCTCTATTCCTCCTCTCATTCCTCCTCTCATTCCTCTCTTCCTCCTCTCGTTCGTCTCTTCCTCCTCTCATTCCTCTCTTCCTCCTCTCCTCTCTACCTATCATTCCTCTCTACCTCCTCTCTACCTCTCATTCCTCTCTACTTCCTCTCCTCTCCACCTCCCATTCCTCTCTACCTCTCATTCCTCTCCTCTCCTCTCTACATCTCATGCCTCTCTTCTTCCTCTCCTCTCCTCTCATCCCTCTCTTCCTCCTCCACTCTCATTCCTCTATTCCTCCTCCCCCTCTCTTCCTCCTCTCCTCTCCTCCTCCCACTCTCTCTGACTCAGGCCTGGCTGCTGATGGATGTAGAGAGCGACATACTCCTATAGGTACATACAGTATGTTGGCATACAGCAAACTCAGTATGTTGAAAATAACATTGTTTTTGCACAGCAAACATGTTTAAAGCCAGAATATGTCATTTTATGGGGGACCCAACCAATACCCCGTTCACATAGAAATGCCAGTTATAGATCTGCCACTCATTGAAAGCAAGTCTAAGAAGCGGTAGATCTGTTCTATGTGCTCTATCGTTTTTTTGTCTTTTACTTTCAGTTTTGTACACCAGCTTCAAACAGCAGAAAATACAATATTTTTGGTTATAGAAAATATGTTTCACAGTGGTTTAGATGGTACAATGACTCTCTCCACAATGACTGCTTGTTTTGTCACAAACTGAAAACGTTGGTAAACGTTTGGAATTTTTGCAACCAGGAAATGGCGGAGAGATTTCTGCATATTGCAAATTTAAGTATCTGTTTTGTTTCACCAATAAGACCAGGGATGGGCAACGTTGATGGGGTAATATACTCTTCATGAGAGGTCTGCGTAGCCACATGTATACATGCAGTCAGAGCCGGGCCTTGTTGCCATCACTGAACTAAACTAAATAATGAAATGGTCACATTTTGAATACAACTTCAGGATTCTTGATGTTTCTGCCCTTTCCTCCTTGAGAAGGATCCTCATTCATCAAAACTGCTGGTCATTTATCTATTGAGAAATTAAACAGTGCTGATTTGTGACATTTCTCAAAAGCAAAGTCATTGTTCTCAGTGTGAACTGTATGTGACTCGTTTCAGGAAAGTAGGCGTCACATGAGAAGCATTTGAACATAAACATTTTTTTCATCAAATTGCGTATTTTGGCAGAAAGGCCTTCTGGAACGTTCATGTGCCTTAATAACAAGCTTGTATGCCATCTGTAACTATGGAAACAGACAGGAACCTTCCCACTAGCCATGATTGGCTGAGATAATGGATGGCCTGGACATGCCAAGAGATGAGTTCAGACTGGTCTGCCATGTAACATGAGACGCTCAGTATGTGTAGGTAATCCTTTCTAATGCAGAATATATTTTTTTTTAAATGCCACGAAGAAATGCAAAAGTGTTGCTCTCCACCTTCTGGAGGGCCGAGTTTTGAAATCAGTGGAATGCCCGGTGGAAGCAGAGTATGATAGCTAAGGAGAACGAGGAAATTTGGCTGTTTGATTGCAAATATGCGACGGAGTCAAAAAGAGAACACACAAAAGGCTGTTTTATAAAACACCTGTCTCTGGATTACATCTTCAAACTAAGGGCAACCTTGGCATCCATGACACAGAGGGAGAAGCGTGGACAGTGTTCAAGTTCAAAAAAAATATCCGGTAGAACGCCATGCTTTTATTTCGTCTCACTGACCATAACCGCAAGCTATTTTCTGTAATTAGCTTACCATTTGTAAATAATTATCTTGTTGTGGGTTTATTTTTCTGTAATAATGTATACAAATTAGCTAGAGTTAAGATGTTGTCAGCTATATGATCTGGTCATTATTTTAACTGGTTAGCCAGCTAACTTAACGTTAGCTAGCTAGCTAACAAGCTCCAAACGAACCAAAATATTGTTCAGAAAGTTGCTTTTTGTTGCCTGGTTTGCTAGATTGACATATACTAAATTCATTTTTAAACGTATGGGTTTATTGGTGTTTTCATAATGACAATGACAAGTTTGACGTCAGCCAACAATAGAATGTTCATGATTTCACTGCGACAACTGTCTACAGACATGTAGATAGACGTGGGATTAACCAGCCTTTAGTCTTGAAATCTTTGGTTGTTTAGTACACTAGCGTACTCACTCTGTTTAGCACATGGCCTCACATGTGAATCCTTAAAGAGATGGGTGGGGCTAAGGCTTAAGAGGGTGTGAACAATGCTGAATGGGTGTAGACAAAGAAGAGCTCTCCAGTAGATGAACAAAAATATTCAAGGGCCATTTTATCAAAAGTGGGGTTACAAGTTGATCAACTTTCAAAGCAGAATGACTTCCCATTGTTCCTTAGCTGTAGTGTATGATATACAGAGTCCCTACTTTTATCCAATGTTAAAAACACTATTTCAGATGTTGCTACCTAAGACCGAATCGAGCAGGTCGGTAAGTATAAATCCTGTGATTGGGATCTGAATGAAACACGGTGAATAATGAACCGACAACGACACCAGAATGTCTCGGGCCGGTGACATCACCATAAATCATGTGTGACTCTGATCTAATAAGAAGCCTTGCAGACAGGTAGGTAGCCAAAGAAACATCACGCCATCTGTCTGTCTGGTGGTCTGACCTTAAAGAACCATTGGATGAGGGGAGGAGGATAAAGAGGGGGGAAATTAAGTCTGGGTTCTAATAATGCTCCAGGTGACAAACAGGGTGTTTAATAGATGGACGAGAGATGGTGGAGAGGAAAAACGAGGGAACGAGAGTGAGTCACCTCTTCAGGAGGAGAAATAATCACAACAAGCTGGTAAAATGGATTGCAGTGGGCATCAGTCATTGGGACAAACAGAGCCCAAATTGAGGACTCCCATTTTCAGGTTGTAAAACACGCCAAGGTATGCTACAAAACAAGGCTGTGGTTGCCTCTGTTAACCATGGTAGCAGGTAATGGAAGAGACACACACATGATCTAGACCTCTAATTTATATTACCAGCCCCAGATATAGAAGCTACACAGTACATGTTGGTATAGATTATGTTCCTTAGTTGTGTCAATGGCATATTTTGGTATCATACCATAATAATAATGCTGACAGGCTAGATCTGAACAACAGGCTAGATCCTTAAGTCTCAACCCAAGCCACCTTGTTGGAAAGAGATTACTATATGGATAACACATCTATGTCTTCTGCTTACAGTAGATATCCAGAACCATATTACTGCTGGTTTAGTGAGAGAGCTGTGGGGATCTGACTGTGTGGATTTATACCAAATGAAGGCATGCAGCATCAAGTTGTTCCTCCATAACTGGCTATGTGACTCTTGCAGCTCTGTGGGTAATATGTATTAACAATTTTGATACCTTCTAGAAACAAAGCTTGTTTTATAAAATAAATATACATCATCCCATGGGCGTTGGTAGACAATGTAAGTAGCCTGATTTATGTCCCTCTAACTTCACAGGATGCCTATACTGCTGATCCCACAACTATTGTATGCAGTAATCATGTGCCTATGAACCAGAGTTATACTGTTAGCACTGAGGCGGTGTGCCCAAGTAGAACGTCCACTGTGTGCAGCTCATCTAACATAAATAACATGAGCATGTCTACTTCTGCACAAAAGTGCTGATGGAATGAATGCTTACGAGCCTGCTGCTGCTCAGTCAGACTTTTCTATCAAATATCAAATATAATTATAACATAATAACACACAGAAATTCGAGCCTTAGGTCATTAATATGGTCAAACTTTAATTTCGAAAATAAAACGTTTATTCTTTCAGTGAAATACGGAACCATTCCGTATTTTATCTAACGGATGGCATCCCTAAGTGTAAATATTGCTGTTACATTGTACAACCTTGAATGTTATGTCATAATTATGTACAATTCTGGCAAATTAATTGCGGCCTTTGTTAGGAATAAATGGACTTCACACAGTTCGCAACGAGCCAGGCGGCCCAAACTGTTGCATATACCCTGACTGCTTGCACGGAACGCAAGAGAAGTGACAATTTCCCTAGTTATAAGAAATTCATGTTAGCAGGCGATATTAACTAAATATGCAGGTTTAAAAATATATACTTGTGTATTGATTTTAAAGAAATGCATTAATGTTTATGGTTAGGTACATTGGTGCAACGACAGTGCTTTTTTCGCAAATGTGCTTGTTAAATCACCCGTTTGTCGAAGTAGGCTGTGATTCAATGAGAAACTAACCAGCACTGCATTGATTATATGCAACGCAGGACACACTTGATAAACTAGTAATATCATCAACCATGTGTAGTTAACTAGTGATTATGTGAAGATTGATTGTTTTTTTTATAAGATAAGTTTAATGCTAGCTAGCAACTTACCTTGGCTTCTTGCTGCCCTCACATAACAGGTAGTCTCCTCGTGGAGTGCAATGTAAGGCAGGTGGTTAGAGCGTTGGACTAGTAACCGTAAGGTTGCAAAAACGAATCCCCGAGCTGACAAGGTAAAAATCTGTTGTTCTGCCCTGAACAAGGCAGTTAGCCCACTGTTCCTAGGCTGTCATTAAATATAAGAATGTGTTCGTAACTGACTTGCCTAGTTAAATAAAGGTGTACAAAAAAAAATTATAATAATTGGCAAATTGGTGTCCAAAAATACAGATTCCCGATTGTTATGAAAACTTGAAATCGGCCCTAATTAATCAGCCATTCCGATTAAACGGCCGACCTCTAATATGGATACGTTTGCACACGACACTACAGTGGTAGGCTTGATTACCAACAACGACGAGACAGCCTAGAGGGAAGAGGTGAAGGCCCTCGGCGTGTGGTGTCAGGAAAATAACCTCTCACTCAATGTCAGAAAAACAAAAGAGATGATTGTGGACTTCAGGAAACACCAAAGGGAGCACACCCATATCCACAATAACAGGACAGCAGTGGAGAAGGTGGAAAGTTTTAAGTTCCTCTGTGTACACGTCACGGACAAACTGAAATGGTCCACCCACACAGACAGTGTGGTGAAGAAGGCACAGCAGCACCTCTTCAACCTCAGGAGGCTGAAGAAATTTGGCTTGTCACCAAAAACACTCACTAACTTTTACAGATGCACAATCGAGAGCATCCTGTCGGGCTGTATCACCACTTGGTACGGCAACTGCTCCGCCCACAAAGGCTACCAGATTGTTAAACAGCCACCACCAGCACAGAGAGGCTGCTGCCTACCTACAGACTTGATATCATTGACCACTTTAATAAATGGAACACTAGTCACTTTAATAAGGCTGCTTTAATAATGTTTACATGTCATATGTATAGTGGGCTCCAAATTTACTGGCAATGCACATCAATTCTTTAAAAAGAATAAACAATATAGAGATAAACTCAAAATACCAACATGTGAGAAATACTGTACTTTATTAATGTTTCAATGGAACCCACCAAAATCATTTATTGATTTAATTAAAAATCAATGTTCTCCAAATCAAGGTTTCACAATTAATGGCACCCTTCAAGATTATTGTAAATAACATCTACCAAAATTAAACCAGAAATTAAATTCCACTTAAGTTTATCTAAGTCTTAAGGAACTATATTGAGCCATTACATCACTTCCTGTTTCACTAGGGTATAAAAACGAGGTAACACACATACAATATCCCTTTGTCATCCAACACCATGAAGAAAACAAAAGAACTGGCAGTTCAAAAGAGACAGATGGTCTTAGACCTTCATAAATCTGGTAATGCTACAAGAAGATCCACAAACGATTGAATATACCGCTGAGCACTGTCAGGGCAATTATTAGAACATTCAAAAGGCTCTTTGGAAGGGTTGCCAGAAGAAAGCCCTTTCTGACCCCAAGACACAGATGCAAGTACTTGGAATTCGCCAAACGACATTTAAATTATGACAAAAAAGAAACTCAGCACCATCATTCATTGAATCAGATGGCTTATTCATCACAAAACCCACTGATATTGCCAACTAGTTTCATTTGTTTTTCTAACTTAGGCATGACATGCCAGCAGCTAACACTACACATCCAAGTAGAACTGATCAAATTATGAAAGACAAGCATTGTCATTTTCAATACCGTAAAGTGAGTGTGGAAGAGGTGACAAATAGTATTGTTGTCTGTCAACAATGACAAGGGTCTGACAACTTGGATGGAAAATTACTGAGGATAATAGCAGATGATATTGCCACTCCTATTTGCCATATCTTCAATCTAAGCTTAAGTTTGACATGACACAATACTATTTTACTGTAAACAAATTGATATCATTCATAGTGAAGAACGTTCAACAAGCACGGCACTTACACAAATGACTGATGATTGGCTGAGAGAAACTGATGATGAAAAGATTGTGGGGGCTGTTTGGTTAGACTTCAGTGCAGCTTTTGACATTATCGATCAGTCTGCTGATCGGAAAAACATGTGTGTTATGGCTTTACACCCCCTGCTATATTGTGGATAAAGAGTGACCTGTCTAACAGAACACAGAGGGTGTTCTTTAATGGAAGTCTCTACAACATAATCCAGGTAGAATCAGGAATTTCCCAGGGCAGCTGTCTTGGCCTGTTACTCTTTTCAATCTTTACTAATGACATACCACTGGCTTTGAGTAAAGCCAATGTTTCTATGTGTGCAGATGACTCACCACTACACGCCAGCTACTACAGCGGTGAAATCACTGCAACACTTAAAGAGCTGCAGTTAGTTTCAGAATGGGTGTAAAGAAATAAGTTAGTCCTGAATATTTCAAAAACTAAAAATGTACACTGAAATGTGCGCTGTTCAGTCGTGTGGTCAGGTGCCACAAAGAGGGAGCTCTGAAAATTACAAGTGGCTCAGAATAGAGAAAGCACGGCTGGCCCTGAAATGTACACGAAGAGCTGCCATTAACAATATGCATGTACATCTCTTATGGCTCAAAGTGGAGGAGAGTTTGACTTCATCACTACTTGTTTTTGTAAGAAGTGTTGACAAGCTGAATGCACCGAGGTGTCTGTTTAAACTACTAGCACACAGCTTGGACACCCAGCAGTAGGACGGCGTCAGAGATGTTTTATATCCTCCGAACCAATTGTGTTAATTTGTTTGCTTTTTTGCAACTTATTTTCTTACTTATCTTGTACATAATGTTGCTGCTACCATCTCTTATGACCGAAAATAACTTCAGAACAGCGATTACTCACCACGATCTGGTAGAAGCTTTTTCCTTTAACGAGTCTGACGTGAAGGATATACTGCTTTCCCGGGAACAGGCCCAAATCCCTGTCATTTGCATGATGAGAAGACACAGAAAAAGGGGGCGGAGGTCGGGCTCCCTTCTGAGAATTCGTAGCAGAGTGAGTAAAACCCCACTGCCATCCGTTCTATTGGCAAACATGCAATCATTGGAAAATAAAATCGATGACCTACAAGATTAAAGATTAAACTACCAACGGGACATTAAAAACTGTCATTTCTTATGTTTTACCGAGTCGTGTTTAAACAACGACATGAACAACACACAGCTGGTGGGTTTAACACTATCGGTAGGATAGAACAGCAGCCTCTGGTAAGAGAAGGTGTGTGGGTCGATGTATATTTATAAACAGCTGGTGCACAATATCTAAGGAAGTCTAAAGGTTATGCTCACCTGAGGTAGAGTATCTCATGGTAAGATGTAGACCACACTATCTACCTTGAGTTTTCATCTGTATCGTAGCTGTCTACATACCACCACAGACCGATGCTGCCACTAAGACTCACTCAATGAGCTGTATTCCACCATAAGCAAACAGGAAAATTCTCATCCAGAGGCAGCACTCCTAATGGCCGGGGACTTTAATGCAGGGAAACTTAAATCCGTTTTACTTCATTTACAACAGTATGTTAAATGTGCAACCAGAGGGAAAATAACTCTGGACCACCTTTACGCCACACACAGAGACGCGTACAAAGCTCTCCCTCGCCCTCCATTTAGCAATTCTGACCATAATTCTACCCTCCTGATTCCTGCTTACAAGTAAATTAAAAACACTCCCTGTGTGTGTGTGTGTATATATATATATGTGTGTGTATGTGTGTGTCAGCAGCAGATTAGCTCCACATTACAAACCCAGTCAATGGGAGAGGATAAATTAGCCAGCTGAAATACTGCTGTCAGCCTCTACCAGACCAGTACACAACTAACTACCCAACACTGGAAACTGCCTACAGTAGTTAGCCAAGCCTCAAGTCCAAGTAGAGCTAGTTTCCAGACAGGGGGAAAAGGGGGTCAGTACTATGTATGGAGGGAGGGGGCTAGAGAGGGGTGCGTAGCTGTTAGAGGACATAGAGGGATATAGATAGAGAGGGGGGTAAGGAGAGGATAGAGAGGAGAGGGAGACATGGATAGAATGATGGAGAGAGGGATAGAGGGATATGGATAGAGTGATGGAGAGGGGGGGTTGAGGGAAGGATAGAGAGTAGAGAAGGATAGAGAGAGTCATGGAGAGAGGGGTTAAGGGGAGGATAGAGAGGAGAGGGAGATATGGATAGAGTCATGGAGAGAAGGGTTAAGGGGAGGATAGAGAGGAGAGGGAGATATGGATAGAGTCATGGAGAGAGGGGTTAAGGGGAGGATAGAGAGGAGAGGGAGATATGGATAGAGTGATGGAGAGAGAGAGGTAAGGGGAGGATAGAGAGGAGAGAGAGATATGGAGAGTGATGGATAGAATGATGGAGAGAGGGATAGAGGGATATGGATAGAGTGATGGAGAGGGGGGGTTGAGGGGAGGATAGAGAGGAGAGAAGGATAGAGAGATATGGATAGAGTCATGGAGAGAGGGGTTAAGGGGAGGATAGAGAGGAGAGGGAGATATGGATAGAGTCATGGAGAGAGGGGTTAAGGTGAGGATAGAGAGGAGAGGGAGATATGGATAGAGTCATGGAGAGAGGGGTTAAGGGGAGGATAGAGGGGAGAGGGAGATATGGATAGAGTCATGGAGAGAGGGGTTAAGGGGAGGATAGAGAGGAGAGGGAGATATGGATAGAGTCATGGAGAGAGGGGTTAAGGGGAGGATAGAGAGGAGAGGGAGATATGGATAGAGTCATGGAGAGAAGGGTTAAGGGGAGGATAGAGAGGTGAGGGAGATATGGATAGAGTCATGGAGAGAGGGGTTAAGGGGAGGATAGAGAGGATAGAGAGATATGGATAGAGTGATGGAGAGAGAGAGGTAAGGGGAGGATAGAGAGGAGAGGGAGATATGGATAGAGTGATGGAGAGAGGGGGTAAGGGGAGGATAGAGAGGATAGAGAGATATGGATATGGATCCCCATCCTCTCCTCTCCTTCCCTCCCAGTCCTCTTCTCTCCTTCCCTCCTCTCCCCCCCCCCCCCCCCCCGCTCCCAGTCCTCTCCTCTCCTTCCCTCCCCTCCGCTCCCTGTCCTCTCCTCTCCTTCCCTCCCAGTTCTCTCCTTCCCTTCCCTTCCCTCCCCTCCCAGTCCTCTCCTTCCCTCCGCTCGCAGTTCCCTCCTTCCCTCCCCTCCCAGTCCTCTCCTTCCCTCCCTTCCCCATCCTCTCCTCTCCTTCCCTCTCCTTCCCTCCCTCTCCTCTCCTTCCCTCCCAGTCCTCTCCTCTCCTTCCCTTCCCTCCCCTCCCAGTCCTCTCCTTCCCTCCCCTCCCAGTCCTCTCCTTCCCTCCCCTCCCAGTCCTCTTCTTCCCTCCCCTCTTAGTCCTCTCCCTCTGCTCGCAGTTCCCTCCTTCTCTCCCCTCCCAGTCCTCCCCTCCCCTCCCAGTCCTCTCCTTCCCTCCCTGTCTTCTCCTTCCCTCCCCTTCTAGTTCCCTCCTTCCCCTCCTTCTCCTCTCCTTCCCTCCCCTCCCAGTCCTCTCCTTCCCTTCCCTCCCAGTCCTCTCCTTCCCTCCCTCCCCTTCCAGTCCTCTCCTTCCCTTCCCTCCTAGTCCTCTCCTTCCCTTCCCTCCTAGTCCTCTCCTTCCCTCCACTCGCAGTTCCCTCCTCTCCCCTCTCAGTCTTCTCCTTCCCTCCTGGGTGACTAGACTGGTTAATATTTGATTCGGCTGTAATATGAAGGTGATGGCTCACACACAAAGCACAGCTACAGGGGTCACAAAGGAGGGCCATATTATAACATGGAATCTATTATTTATCCTGGTTGTTGTGACAGACAGACACACATAAATATAACTGCCATTCCCTTAATGTTCCACACAAGGTGAGAATGATCTGATGGAAAATGAGGATGGCTATGTGTGTGTGTGTTGCAAGAAAGGGGTGCTCTCTGCCAATAATACAATTTCCTGAGCCTAATCATTGCTTCCATGTCTTCTGTCTCGTGATCTCACTCACTCACTCACACACTCACACACTCACACACTCACACACTCACACACTCACACACAGGTGTGTCTGCACCTAGTTTCTGTTGCTTCCATGACATTCATGTGATGAGCTGTTATGGGTTTCAGTGACTCGGGTATTGGCTCCCATTAAGACAAATACACTCACACACTGCCATCTGAAAACACACTGCCATCTGAAAACACACTGCCATCTGAAAACACACTGCCAACTGAAAACACACTGCCAACTGAAAACACACTGCCATCTGAAAACACACTGCCATCTGAAAACACACTGCCATCTGAAAACACACTGCCATCTAAAAACACACTGCCATCTAAAAACACACTGCCATCTGAAAACACTTTGCCATCTGAAAACACTGCCATCTGAAAACACTCTGCCATCTGAAAACACTCTGCCATCTGAAAACACTCTGCCATCTGAAAACACTCTGCCATCTAAAAACACTCTGCCAACTGAAAACACACTGCCAACTGAAAACACACTGCCAACTGAAAACACACTGCCAACTGAAAACACACTGCCATCTGAAAACACACTGCCATCCTTAACTACTGAAACACCATCACACAAGACCTTAACTACTGAAACACCATCACATGACAAACAACAACTCTAATTCTCAGTTCTCTGACACAGTCTGTGTGTGTGTTATTCCTCTCCTTCACAGATCAGATGATTGAGTGAGGCTATACTGCAGTTGCTATGGTATCACAGCAACAGGTTCCGTGTACACAGATGCTCTTTGCCGCTTGGAGCCGCAGCATAGGCCTAATGCAGGGTAAGAGTCCCACAACACCGCCCACACACACACACACACACACACACACACACACACACACACACACACACACACACGTAGGCATACTCACACTGTCAATATGTGTACAGACAATTGAATCGTGCACACATACAATCGTTCACATACACACACACACTCATTCACCTACAGAAACAATGAACTGTTTAGAGTGCAGTCCCGTGCACATCATGTCAGTATCAGTCAGCAGACAGTCACAGTAGATGTTGTACGGAGATAGTTCTATGCAGACTAACTGCTCGCTACAGTCCTCTGTTTCATTTCTCCTCAACACATCATTTGGGTAGGCTGTGTGTGTTTCTTGTGGGGCCGGGCGATATATTCAAGAAATTCCATGAATTCAAGGTTGTTTTAGCACGATGTTCCAAATGCCTGTATTGCAACAACGGAGGTTTTTTTTGTTTGTTTTTATGAGCGTTTTGTCTCTTTTTGGTTTCTTCTCCTTCATTCCTTCTGTGCTGTGTGCACTGTGCCCCCTCCCCCTGCCACTCACAACGATAACAACGGGAGATAACTTCTTCCTCTCTGACAACAAGCACTTTAAATTCGCTATTTGCATTTGAGGTTTGGTCCAACAGAATGGGTCAAATACTTTGAAGTGATCTGACTGTAATAGACGAGAACTTAACCTTTACAATGATACCCTTTATAAACTCAGCAAGAAAAGAACCGTCTCATTTTCAGGACCCTGTCTTTCAAAGATAATTCGTAAAAATCCACAGATCTTCATTGTAAAGGGTTTAAACACTGTTTCCCATGCTTGTTCAATGAACCATAAACAATTAATGAACATGCACCTGTGGAACGGTCGATAAGAAAATAACAGCTTACAGACGGTAGGTAATTAAGGTCACAGTTATGAAAACTTAGGACACTAAAGAGGCCTTTCTACTGACTCCACACCAGATACTGACTGTTACTTTTGATTTTCACCCCCACTTTGTTCAGGGACACATTATTCCATTTCTGTTAGTCACATGTCTGTGGAACTTGTTCAGTTTATGTCTCAGTTGTTGAATCTTGTTATGTTCATACAAATATTTACACATGTTAAGTTTGCTGAAAATAAACGCAGTTGACAGTGAGAGGACGCTTCTTTTTTTGCTGAGTTTATGTCTCAACTCCCAAAATGTAGAACAGAGCAGACCCTACTAATACGAGAGTATTAATGGGCATGATTGTGGAAAATGTATGCTCAGATTCTGTCGGGCGCGGCATTGCGAATCAACATACCGCTAGCAGACTGTTATACTAGCTGTTTAGTCTGTGTTTTATAATACCACGTACCTCTAGCAGACTGTTATACTAGCTGTCTAGTCTGTGTTTTATAATACCACGTACCTCTAGCAGACTTATACTAGCTGTCTAGTCTGTGTTTTATAATACCACGTACCACTAGCAGACTGTTATACTAGCTGTTTAGTCTGTGTTTTATAATACCATGTACCTCTAGCAGACTGTTATACTAGCTGTCTAGTCTGTGTTTTATAATACCACGTACCTCTAGCAGACTGTTATACTAGCTGTTTAGTCTGTGTTTTATAATACCACGTACCTCTAGCAGACTGTTATACTAGCTGTCTAGTCTGTGTTTTATAATACCACGTACCTCTAGCAGACTGTTATACTAGCTGTTTAGTCTGTGTTTTATAATACCACGTACCACTAGCAGACTGTTATACTAGCTGTCTAGTCTGTGTTTTATAATACCACGTACCTCTAGCAGACTGTTATACTAGCTGTTTAGTCTGTGTTTTATAATACCATGTACCTCTAGCAGACTGTTATACTAGCTGTCTAGTCTGTGTTTTATAATACCACGTACCTCTAGCAGACTGTTATACTAGCTGTCTAGTCTGTGTTTTATAATACCACGTACCACTAGCAGACTGTTATACTAGCTGTCTAGTCTGTGTTTTATAATACCACGTACCTCTAGCAGACTGTTATACTAGCTGTTTAGTCTGTGTTTTATAATACCATGTACCTCTAGCAGACTGTTATACTAGCTGTCTAGTCTGTGTTTTATAATACCACGTACCTCTAGCAGACTGTTATACTAGCTGTCTAGTCTGTGTTTTATAATACCACGTACCACTAGCAGACTGTTATACTAGCTGTTTAGTCTGTGTTTTATAATACCACGTACCACTAGCAGACTGTTATACTAGCTGTTTAGTCTGTGTTTTATAATACCACGTACCTCTAGCAGACTGTTATACTAGCTGTCTAGTCTGTGTTTTATAATACCACGTACCTCTAGCAGACTGTTATACTAGCTGTCTAGTCTGTGTTTTATAATACCACGTACCACTAGCAGACTGTTATACTAGCTGTCTAGTCTGTGTTTTATAATACCACGTACCACTAGCAGACTGTTATACTAGCTGTCTAGTCTGTGTTTTATAATACCATGTACCTCTAGCAGACTGTTATACTAGCTGTTTAGTCTGTGTTTTATAATACCATGTACCTCTAGCAGACTGTTATACTAGCTGTTTAGTCTGTGTTTTATAATACCATGTACCACTAGCAGACTGTTATACTAGCTGTCTAGTCTGTGTTTTATAATACCACGTACCGCTAGCAGACTGTTATACTAGCTGTCTAGTCTGTGTTTTATAATACCATGTACCGCTAGCAGACTGTTATACTAGCTGTCTAGTCTGTGTTTTATAATACCATGTACCGCTAGCAGACTGTTATACTAGCTATCTAGTCTGTGTTTTATAATACCACGTACCTCTAGCAGACTGTTATACTAGCTGTCTAGTCTGTGTTTTATAATACCACGTACCGCTAGCAGACTGTTATACTAGCTGTTTAGTCTGTGTTTTATAATACCATGTACCTCTAGCAGACTGTTATACTAGCTGTCTAGTCTGTGTTTTATAATACCACGTACCTCTAGCAGACTGTTATACTAGCTGTCTAGTCTGTGTTTTATAATACCACGTACCTCTAGCAGACTGTTATACTAGCTGTCTAGTCTGTGTTTTATAATACCACGTACCTCTAGCAGACTGTTGTACTAGCTGTCTAGTCTGTGTTTTATAATACCACGTACCGCTAGCAGACTGTTATACTAGCTGTCTAGTCTGTGTTTTATAATACCACGTACCGCTAGCAGACTGTTATACTAGCTGTCTAGTCTGTGTTTTATAATACCATGTACCGCTAGCAGACTGTTATACTAGCTGTCTAGTCTGTGTTTTATAATACCACGTACCTCTAGCAGACTGTTATACTAGCTGTCTAGTCTGTGTTTTATAATACCATGTACCACTAGCAGACTGTTATACTAGCTGTCTAGTCTGTGTTTTATAATACCACGTACCTCTAGCAGACTGTTATACTAGCTGTCTAGTCTGTGTTTTATAATACCATGTACCGCTAGCAGACTGTTATACTAGCTATCTAGTCTGTGTTTTATAATACCACGTACCTCTAGCAGACTGTTATACTAGCTGTCTAGTCTGTGTTTTATAATACCACGTACCGCTAGCAGACTGTTATACTAGCTGTTTAGTCTGTGTTTTATAATACCATGTACCTCTAGCAGACTGTTATACTAGCTGTCTAGTCTGTGTTTTATAATACCACGTACCTCTAGCAGACTGTTATACTAGCTGTCTAGTCTGTGTTTTATAATACCACGTACCTCTAGCAGACTGTTATACTAGCTGTCTAGTCTGTGTTTTATAATACCACGTACCTCTAGCAGACTGTTGTACTAGCTGTTTAGTCTGTGTTTTATAATACCACGTACCTCTAGCAGACTGTTATACTAGCTGTCTAGTCTGTGTTTTATAATACCACGTACCTCTAGCAGACTGTTATACTAGCTGTCTAGTCTGTGTTTTATAATACCACGTACCACTAGCAGACTGTTATACTAGCTGTCTAGTCTGTGTTTTATAATACCACGTACCTCAAGCAGACTGTTATACTAGCTGTCTAGTCTGTGTTTTATAATACCATGTACCTCTAGCAGACTGTTATACTAGCTGTTTAGTCTGTGTTTTATAATACCATGTACCTCTAGCAGACTGTTATACTAGCTGTCTAGTCTGTGTTTTATAATACCATGTACCTCTAGCAGACTGTTATACTAGCTGTCTAGTCTGTGTTTTATAATACCATGTACCTCTAGCAGACTGTTATACTAGCTGTTTAGTCTGTGTTTTATAATACCATGTATCTCTAGCAGACTGTTATACTAGCTGTCTAGTCTGTGTTTTATAATACCACGTACCTCTAGCAGACTGTTATACTAGCTGTCTAGTCTGTGTTTTATAATACCACGTACCGCTAGCAGACTGTTATACTAGCTGTCTAGTCTGTGTTTTATAATACCACGTACCGCTAGCAGACTGTTATACTAGCTGTCTAGTCTGTGTTTTATAATACCATGTACCGCTAGCAGACTGTTATACTAGCTGTCTAGTCTGTGTTTTATAATACCACGTACCTCTAGCAGACTGTTATACTAGCTGTCTAGTCTGTGTTTTATAATACCATGTACCACTAGCAGACTGTTATACTAGCTGTCTAGTCTGTGTTTTATAATACCACGTACCTCTAGCAGACTGTTATACTAGCTGTCTAGTCTGTGTTTTATAATACCACGTACCACTAGCAGCATTTTAGCCACAGACTGTTATGTGACTAGTCAGTATTCTATAAATGTGCAACGAGAATAAAACTATGCATTTATATCGGGAATTATCAACTCATTCTCATAAGTAAGCATCTTCTTATCAACACCTAAACAAAGTGAACAGGCTGTTGTTCAAACAGGTGGAGACAGGCAGGAGGGTCTATTCATAACTGTTCTACCTTGTTAGCAAGCAAATAGATCCAAGTCGGCTAGACTTTAAATATCAAGATTAGTTGGCTACTCACTAGCACGTGGGCTTGTGGTTGAGAGATTGTTTATGAGACCATAGACAAACATCGGCCTTAAGAGCTCAGTGACTTTCAATGTGGCACCATCATAGGATGCCACCTTTCCAACAAGTCAGCACGTCAAATTTCTGAGAGCTGCCCCAGTGAACTGTAAGTGCTGTTATTGTGAAGTGGAAACGTCGAAGAGCAACAACGGCTCAGCTGGGACCGCCGAGTGCTGAAGCGCATAGCACGTAAAAATCGCCTGTCCTCGGTCGCAACACACATTACAGAGTTCTAAACTACCTCTGGAAGCAACGTCAGTACAAGAACTGTTCATCAAGAGCATCATGAAATGGGTTTCCATGGCCGAGCAGTCGCCCACATGCCTAAAATCACAATGCGCAATGCCAAGTATCGGTTGGAGTCGTGTAAAGCTCGCCGCCATTGGTCTGTGGAGCAGTGGAAACTCGTTCTCTGGAGTGATGAATTTCGCTTGACTATCTGGCAGTGCGACAGATGAATGTGGATTTGGGGGATGCCAGGAATGCATAGTGCCACCAAACTGTGAAGTTTGGTGGTGGAGGAGGAATAATGGTCTGGGGCTGTTTTTCATGGTTTGGGCCCCTTAGTTCCAGTGAAGCGAAATCTTAACGCTACAGCATACAATGACATTCTAGACGATACTCTGCTTCCAACTTTGTGGCAACAGTTTGGGGAAGGACCTTTCCTGTTTCAGCATGACAATGCCCCCATGCACAAATCGAGGTCCATACAGAAATGGTTTGTCAAGATAGATGTGGAAGACCTTGACTGGTCTGCACAGAGCCCTGACCTAAACCCAATGAGCAGGTGTCCACATACTTTTGGTCATGTTGTGCATACCATGAATCACCCATAAGTTTGAAAAAAAATAGCGAGATGATTTTTAGGCTCCCCCCTACATAGAGAAAAAGGATAATGAGGGGGAGATGTGTCCACACCAGCGGAGAACAGCTAACAGAACGTGATGAAATGTCATGCGTAGGTGTAATAGGTGGCAGGGAAGTCAGGCGCAGGAGAGTCAAATGGAGTGAAAAATTGAGTCTTTTATTAAAGTCCACAGAGTATGCTCCATAACACTAAATGTACATAAACACACAAACATGGGTACGAGGACCCGATGCGCACCTATACAACAATCACACTACACTGACAATAAAACAATCTCTGACAAAGACATGAGGGGAAACAGAGGGTTAAATACACAACAGGTAATGAATGGGATTGAAAACAGGTGTGTGGGAAGACAAGACAAAACCAATGGAAAATGAAAAAAGGATCAATGATGGCTAGAAGACCGGTGACGTCGAACGCCGAGCACCGCCCGAACAAGGAGAGGCAACGACTTTGGCAGAAGTCGTGACATGAAAGTTGAACTTGTTTAGTAAATTGACAGCTCCCGTTCAGGAGTTTGTTTCCAAGGTGATGAAAGCCTTGTATCTGAGACTCTCATATTCTAAGTAGGCGTGAAGAACTCTCATATCACCAAATATTAACTACGACACTTTAGGGTTGGCAGCTTATAGCGTTGTTTGTTTGTTTTGGTCAACACTCAAGAGTTTCCTATTTATTCAGTTCCCAAACACCAGCTGTCTATGAAACACCTAAATCATCTCTAACATAAGAAAACCAAGACATTTTGGTAACACTTTACTTCAACTTTTTCAATACATATATGAGGCTTTATAATGCATTTTAATCAGGATTGTATTAATGTTATGTCTCTATGTGGATCAATATTTCTAAAAAGAAAACAGTCTGCTTCTACAAATGAAAATATACGTTTCCTCCCTTTGTAAAATGTAGGGTTTCCTCCGTCTGCTCATGGTGTGAGTCCAGATGCTTTACTCCAGCCCTGCCCAGACACATTTATCATCAGCTGATAACCACAATACACTGCAGCAGACAGACCAGGGGACTCTCCTCTTCTCCTCTCTGTCCGTCTTCGCCCTCCTCTCATCTCCCTTCCCCTTTCTCTCTCTCCTCCTCTCTCTTTTTCCTACCCTTCTCCTCTACTTCTCCTACCCCTCTCCTCTCTCTTTTCCCCTCTCCTCCTCTCTCTTTTCCCTCTCCTCCTCTCTTTCCCTCCTCTCCTCTCTCTTTCTTCTCCTCTCTCTAATTCCTACCCCTCTCCTCCTCTCTTTGTCCCTCTCCTCCTCGCTTTCTCCTTCCTCTCCTCGCTTTCTCCCTCTCCTCCTCTCTCCTCCTCTCTCTTTCTCCTTCTCCTCCTCTCTCTTCTCCCTCTCTTCTCCTTCTCCTCTCTCTTTTCCCTTCTTCTCCTCTCTCTTTCCCCTACCCCCTCCCCTCCTCTCTTTCTACCACCTCACTCCTCCCTTCTCTTTCTACTACCTCACTCCTCATCACTCATTCTCCTCCTCTCATTCTCCTCCTCCTCTCATTCTCCTCCTCACTCATTCTCCCTCTCCTCCCCACTCATTCTCCCTCTCCTCCTCACTCATTCTCCCTCTCCTCCTCACTCATTCTCCCTCTCCTCCTCACTCATTCTCCCTCTCCTCCTCCATCATTCTCCCTCCTCACTCATTCTCTTCCTTACTCATTCTCCTCCTCACTCATTCTCCCTCTCCTCCTCTCTTATTCTCCTCCTCACTCAACCTCCCTCTCCTCCTCACTCATCCTCCCTCTCCTCCTCACTCATCCTCCCTCTCCTCCTCACTCATTCTCCTCCTCCCTCATTATCCTCCTCCCTCATTCGCCTTCTCACTCATTCTCCCTCTCCTCCTCCCTCATTATCCTCCTCACTCATTCGCCTCCTCCCTCATTATCCTCCTCCCTCATTCTCCTCCTCACTCATTCTCCCTCTCCTCCTCACTCATCCTCTCTCTACTCCTCACTCATCCTCCCTCTCCTCCTCACTCATCCTCCCTCTCCTCACTCATCATCCCTCTCCTCCTCACTCATTCTCCTCCTTCCTCATTCTCCTCCTCACTCATCCTCCCTCTCCTCCTCACTCATCCTCCCTCTCCTCACTCATCCTCCCTCTCCTCCTCACTCATTCTCCTTCTCCTCCTCACTCATTCTCCTCCTCCCTCATTCTCCCTCTCCTCCTCACTCATTCTCCTTCTCCTCCTCCCTCATTCTCCATCTCCTCCTCACTCATTCTCCTCCTCCTTCCTCTCCTCCTCACTCATTCTTCTCCTCACTCATTCTCCTTCTCCTCCTCACTCATTCTCCTCCTCACTCACTCCTTCTCCTCCTCACTCATTCTCCCTCTCCTCCTCTCTTATTCTCCTCCTCACTCATTCTCCCTCTCCTCTCTTATTCTCCTCATCACTCATTCTCCTCCTCACTCATTCTCCTTCTCCTCCTCACTCCTTCTCCTCCTCACTCCTTCTCCTCCTCACTCATTCTCGTTCTCCTCCTCCCTCATTCTCCATCTCCTCCTCACTCATTCTCCTCCTCACTCATTCTCCTTCTCCTCCTCACTCATTCTCCTCCTCACTCATTCTCCTCCTCACTCCTTCTCCTTCTCACTCATTCTCCTCCTCACTCATTCTCCTTCTCCTCCTCACTCATTCTCCCTCTCCTCCTCACTCATTCTCCCTCTCCTCTCTTATTCTCCTCCTCACTCATTCTCCCTCTCCTCTCTTATTCTCCTCCTCACTCATTCCCCCCTCACTTATTCTCCTTCTCCTCCTCACCCATTCTCCTCCTCACTCATTCTCCTCCTCACTCATTCTCCTTCTCCTCCTCACTCATTCTCCCTCTCCTCCTCTCTTATTCTCCTCCTCACTCATTCTCCCTCTCCTCCTCACTCATTCTCCCTCTCCTCTCTTATTCTCCTCCTCACTCATTCTCCTCCTCACTCATTCTCCTTCTCCTCCTCACTCCTTCTCCTCCTCACTCATTCTCCTCCTCACTCATTCTCGTTCTCCTCCTCCTTCATTCTCCATCTCCTCCTCACTCATTCTCCTCCTCACTCATTCTCCTTCTCCTCCTCACTCATTCTCCTCCTCACTCCTTCTCCTTCTCCTCCTCACTCATTCTCCTCCTCACTCATTATCCTTCTCCTCCTCACTCATTCTCCCTCTCCTCCTCACTCATTCTCCCTCTCCTCTCTTATTCTCCTCCTCAAACATTCTCCCTCTCCTCCTCTCTTATTCTCCTCCTCACTCATTCCCCCTCACTTATTCTCCTTCTCCTCCTCACTCATTCTCCTCCTCACTCATTCTCCTCCTCACTCATTCTCCTTCTCCTCCTCACTCATTCTCCTCCTCACTCATTCTCCTCCTCACTCATTCTCGTTCTCCTCCTCCTTCATTCTCCATCTCCTCCTCACTCATTCTCCTTCTCCTCCTCACTCATTCTCCTCCTCACTCATTCTCCTCCTCACTCCTTCTCCTTCTCCTCCTCACTCATTCTCCTCCTCACTCATTATCCTTCTCCTCCTCACTCATTCTCCCTCTCCTCCTCACTCATTCTCCCTCTCCTCTCTTATTCTCCTCCTCAAACATTCTCCCTCTCCTCCTCTCTTATTCTCCTCCTCACTCATTCCCCCTCACTTATTCTCCTTCTCCTCCTCACTCATTCTCCTCCTCACTCATTCTCCTCCTCACTCATTCTCCTTCTCCTCCTCACTCATTCTCCTCCTCACTCATTCTCCTCCTCACTCACTCATTCTCCTTCTCACTCATTCTCCCTCTCCTCCTCTCTTATTCTCCTCCTCACTCATTCTCCCTCTCCTCTCTTATTCTCCTCCTCACTCATTCTCCCTCTCCTCTCTTATTCTCCTCCTCACTCATTCTCCCTCTCCTCTCTTATTCTCCTCACTCATTCTCCCTCACTTATTCTCCTTCTCACTCATTCTCCCTCTCCTCCTCTCTTATTCTCCTCCTCACTCATTCTCCCTCTCCTCCTCACTCATTCTCCCTCTCCTCTCTTATTCTCCTCCTCACTCATTCTCCCTCACTTATTCTCCTTCTCACTCATTCTCCCTCTCCTCCTCTCTTATTCTCCTCCTCACTCATTCTCCCTCTCTTATTCTCCTTCTTACTCATTCTCCCTCTCCTCCTCTTATTCTCCTCCTCACTCATCCTCCCTCTCATTCTACCTCTCCTCCTCACTCATTCTCCCTCTCCTCCTCTCTCATTCTCCCTCTCCTCCTCTCTTATTCTCCTCCTCACTCATTCTCCCTCTCCTCCTCACTCATTCTCCCTCTCCTCCTCACTCATTCGCCCTCTCAAATCAAATGTATTTATATAGCCCTTCTTACATCAGCTGATATCTCAAAGTGCTGTACAGAAACCCAGCCTAAAACCCCAAACAGCAAGCAATGCAGATGTAGAAGCACTCTCCTCCTCTCTCATTCTCCCTCTCCTCTCCTCCTCTCTCTCCTCTCCTCATCTCTCATTCTCCCTCTCCTCCTCTCTCATTCTCCCTCTCCTCCTCGCTCATTCTCCCTCTCCTCTCTCATTCTCCCTCTCCTCCTCTCATTCTCCCTCTCCTCCTCTCTCATTCTCCCTCTCCTCCTCACTCATTCTCCCTCTCCTCTCCTCCTCGCTCATTCTCCCTCTCCTCTTCTCCTCTCTCATTCTCCCTCTCCTCTCCTCCTCGCTCATTCTCCCTCTCCTCTTCTCCTCTCTCATTCTCCCTCTCCTCTCCTCCACGCTCATTCTCCCTCTACTCTCCTCCACGCTCATTCTCCCTCTCCTCTTCTCCTCTCTCATTCTCCCTCTCCTCTTCTCCTCTCTCATTCTCCCTCTTCTCTCCTCCACGCTCATTCTCCCTCTCCTCCCCTCTCATTCTCCCTCTCCTCCCCTCTCTTTCTCCCTCTCATTCTTCCTCTCCTCGCTCTGCAACCCCTGTGTAACATGTAGAACCAGCAGGACTAGACCAAAACCAGCGAGAACCAACAGGACTGGACGAGACCAAAACCAGCTAGAACCAACAGGACTGGACAAAACCAAAACCAGCTAGAACCAACAGGACTGAACAAGACCAAAACCAGTGAGAACCAACAGGACTGGACAAAACCAAAACCAGCTAGAACCAACAGGACTGGACAAAACCAAAACCAGCTAGAACCACAGGACTGGACAAAACCAAAACCAGCTAGAACCAACAGGACTGGACAAAACCAAAACCAGCTAGAACCAACAGGACTGGACAAAACCAAAACCAGCTAGAACCACAGGACTGGACAAAACCAAAACCAGCTAGAACCAACAGGACTGGACAAAACCAAAACCAGCTAGAACCACAGGACTGGACAAAACCAAAACCAGCTAGAACCAACAGGACTGGACAAAACCAAAACCAGCTAGAACCACAGGACTGGATAAAACCAGCTAGAACCACAGGACTGGACAAAACCTAAACCAGCTAGAACCACAGGACTGGACAAAACCAGCTAGAACCACAGGACTGGACTAGAACAAAACCAGCTAGAACCACAGGATTGGACTAGACCAAAACCAGCTAGAACCAACAGGACTGGACAAAACCAAAACCAGCTAGAACCACAGGACTGGACAAAACCAAAACCAGCTAGAACCACAGGACTGGACAAAACCAAAACCAGCTAGAACCAACAGGACTGGACAAAACCAAAACCAGCTAGAACCAACAGGACTGGACAAAACCAAAACCAGCTAGAACCACGGGACTGGACAAAACCAAAACCAGCTAGAACCACAGGACTGGACAAAACCAAAACCAGCTAGAACCACAGGACTGGACAAAACCAAAACCAGCTAGAACCACAGGACTGGACAAAACCAAAACCAGCTAGAACCAACAGGACTGGACAAAACCAAAACCAGCTAGAACCACAGGACTGGACAAAACCAAAACCAGTTAGAACTACAGGACTGGACAAAACCAGCTAGAACCACAGGACTGGACTAGAACAAAACCAGCTAGAACCACAGGACTGGACTAGACCAAAACCAGCTAGAACCAACAGGACTGGACAAAACCAAAACCAGCTAGAACCACAGGACTGGACAAAACCAAAACCAGCTAGAACCACAGGACTGGACAAAACCAAAACCAGCTAGAACCAACAGGACTGGACAAAACCAAAACCAGCTAGAACCAACAGGACTGGACAAAACCAAAACCAGCTAGAACCACAGGACTGGACGAGACCAAAACCAGCTAGAACCAACAGGACTGAACGAGACCAAAACCAGCTAGAACCAACAGGACTGGACAAAGCCAAAACCAGCTAGAACCAACAGGACTGAACGAGACCAAAACCAGCGAGAACCAACAGGACTGGACAAAACCAAAACCAGCTAGAACCAACAGGACTGGACTAGACCAAAACCAGCTAGAACCAACAGGACTGGACTAGACCAAAACCAGCTAGAACCACAGGACTGGACGAGACCAAAACCAGCTAGAACCAACAGGACTGAACTAGACCAAAACCAGCTAGAACCACAGGACTGGACTAGAACAAAACCAGCTAGAACCACAGGACTGGACTAGAACAAAACCAGCTAGAACCAACAGGACTGGACAAAACCAGCTAGAACCAACAGGGCTGGACAAAACCAAAACCAGCTAGAACCAACAGGACTGGACGAGACCAAAACCAGCTAGAACCAACAGGACTATACCAAAACCAGCTAGAACCAACAGGACTGGACTAAACCAAAACCAGCTAGAACCACAGGACTGGACTAGAACAAAACCAGCTAGACCCACAGGACTGGACTAGACCAAAACCAGCTAGAACCAACAGGACTGGACGAGACCAAAACCAGCTAGAACCAACAGGACTGGACAAAACCAAAACCAGCTAGAACCAACAGGACTGGACTAGACCAAAATCAGCTAGAACCAACAGGACTGGACAAAACCAAAACCAGCGAGAACCAACAGGACTGGACTAGACCAAAACCAGCTAGAACCAACAGGACTGAGTACAACAACCCAAATGCTAGGTCTGTTGTGATACCAGAATCTCAATATTTCCATGGCAAAAATGAAAACACGAAGCAGCCCAAACTCTTTGGTTCTTTAAAATCCTGCTGTATGTAATACATTGTGTTATAGCTTGGAAAATAAATGCATTTGACTCTGGATGACAACATAATGAGTTATAGAAATACACCAGAACCGAGAATAACTTTTTTAGAATCATAGGACTCTTCCGGTGTGTATCCACCGACCCCACACACACACACACACACACACACACACACGTACGTACCAGGACCCTGCCGGTGAGTGTCTGTGCTGATATCATGACCCCGGCCCAGTCCTTAACGGATGTCATCCAGCCCACCTCGCTGGCAGGGACCACTTCGTCCTTCTCATCAGGACCCTTAGCTGTACCGTCTGCTGCCTGACTGTTAGCAGGGTTATTTACCTTCTGGGCCTCCTGGAACAAAAGGGGGAGAGAGGTGGGGGGTGGTGAGAGACCGTGGGGGTAGAGAGCGAGAGGGAGAGGTGGGGTGGAGAACGAGAGAGGGGGGGTGGAGAGAGAGAGGGGGGGTGGAGAGAGAGAGAGAGAGAGAGGGGGGGTGGAGAGAGAGAGAGAGAGAGGGGGGGGGTGGAGAGAGAGAGAGGGGGTGGAGAGAGAGAGAGAGAGGTGGGGTGGAGAACGAGAGAGAGGGGGGTGGAGAGAGAGAGGGGGGGTGGAGATTGAGAGGGAGAGGTGGGGTGGAGAACGAGAGAAATAGAGGGGGGGTGGAGAGAGAGAGAGGGGGGGTGGAGAGTGAGAAGTGGGGTGGAGAACAAGAGAGAGAGGGGGTGGAGAGCGAGAGAGACAGGTGGGGTGGAGAACGAGAGAGGTGGGGTGGAGAACGAGAGAGAGGTGGGGTGGAGAACGAGAGAGAGGTGGGTGGAGAGAGAGAGAGAGGTGGGTGGAGAGAGAGAGAGAGGGGTTGGAGAGAGAGAGATGGGTTGGAGAGAGAGAGGGGGTGTGGAGAGAGAGAGAAGTGGGGTGGAGAACAAGAGAGAGAGGGGGTGGAGAGCGAGAGAGAGAGGTGGGGTGGAGAACGAGGGAGGTGGGGTGGAGAACGAGAGAGGTGGGGTGGAGAACGAGAGAGAGGTGGGTGGAGAGAGAGTGAGAGGGGTTGGAGAGAGAGAGAGAGGGGGAGTGGAGAGAGAGAGGGGGGTGTGGAGAGAGAGAGGGGGGTGGAGAGAGAGAGAGAGAGAGGGGGTGGAGAGAGAGAGAGAGGGGGGGGGTGGAGAGAGAGAGAGAGAGGGGGGGTGGAGAGAGAGAGAGGGGGGTGGAGAGAGAGGGGGGGTGGAGAGAGAGAGGGGGGGTGGAGAGAGAGAGGGGGGTGGAGAGAGAGAGAGAGGGGGGTGGAGAGAGAGAGAGAGAGAGGGGGGGGGTGGAGAGAGAGAGAGAGAGGGGTAGGTGGAGAGAGAGAGAGAGAGAGAGAGGGGTGGGTGGAGAGAGAGAGATGAGGGGATGGAGAGAGAGAGAGAGAAATAAAGACTGCATTAACATTTTGTTGATCAAACAGATATTATTTCACATAGAAATATCATGTCAGTTGTTCTGTATGTTATATTTATATCTGCAATATTCTACCAGATCATCTAGCACCATGTCCCTGAGAGGAGAGTGGGCTTGGAGGTACATGTACTGTCCAGCTCCATTAGGGTACTGTCCAGCTCCATTAGGTTTACTGTACTGTCCAGCTCCATTAGATGTACTGTCCAGCTCCATTAGGGTACTGTCCAGCTCCATTAGATGTACTGTCCAGCTCCATTATGTGTACATGTACTGTCCAGCTCCATTAGATGTACTGTCCAGCTCCATTATGTGTACATGTACTGTCCAGCTCGATTAGATGTACTGTCCAACTCCATTAGGTGTGCTGTACTGTCCAGCTCCATTAGATGTACTGTCCAGCTCCATTATGTGTACATGTACTGTCCAGCTCCATTATATGTACATGTACTGTCCAGCTCCATTAGATGTACTGTCCAGCTCAATTAGGTGTACTGTCCAGCTCAATTAGGTGTACTGTTCAGCTCCATTATGTGTACATGTACTGTCCAGCTCCATTAGATGTACTGTCCAGCTCAATTAGGTGTATTGTCCAGCTCAATTAGGTGTACTGTTCAGCTCGATTAGGTGTACTGTAGTGTCCAGCTCGATTAGATGTACTGTCCAACTCCATTAGGTGTACTGTACTGTCCAACTCCATTAGGTGTACTGTCCAACTCCATTAGGTGTACTGTCCAGCTCCATTAGGTGTACTGTCCAGCTCCATTAGGTGTACTGTACTGTCCAACTCCATTAGGTGTACTGTACTGTCCAGCTCCATTAGGTGTACTGTCCAACTCCATTAGGTGTACTGTCCAACTCCATTAGGTGTACTGTCCAGCTCCATTAGGTGTACTGTCCAGCTCCATTAGGTGTACTGTACTGTCCAACTCCATTAGGTGTACTGTACTGTCCAGCTCCATTAGGTGTACTGTCCAACTCCATTAGGTGTACTGTCCAACTCCATTAGGTGTACTGTCCAGCTCCATTTGGTGTACTGTCCAGCTCAATTAGGTGTACTGTCCAGCTCCATTAGGTGTACTGTCCAGCTCCATTAGGTGGACTGTACTGTCCAGCTCCATTAGGTGTACTGTACTGTCCAGCTCCATTAAGTGGACTGTACTGTCCAGCTCCATTAGGTGGACTGTACTGTCCAGCTCCATTAGGTGGACTATACTGTCCAGCTCCATTAGGTGGACTGTACTGTTCAGCTCCATTAGGTGTACTGTACTGTCCAGCTCCACTAGGTGTACTGTGCGTGCGTGCGTGCGTGAGAGAGAGAGAGAGTGAGAGAGAGAGAGTGTGTGTGTGTGTGTGTGTGTGTGTGTGTGTGTGTGTGTGTGTGTGTGTGTGTGTGTGTGTGTATGTGTGTGTGTGTGTGTGGTCGCTTTTTGCCAATATGGGCCTGTAAGTTCATTCATCCCCGGGGTATACAGTGGCATAAGACTAATATTGTCATGCAGGCCCCTCAACCTTGTGTCTGAATGAGTGAGGATCCACTCGCCAATGTTACTGTACGTACGCAGCTGTTCAGCCATCCACTAACTCAAATAACACTCCACTTCATATGTTTCCCCCTCAACCATTAAGCTGCATGGTTTAATTGCACACACACACACCGCCTGGCGAGGTAGAGTAGAGGTCAGCGTGTCACCGCTAGGCCTATAAAGCATTGGGTGTAGCCCAGCGAATGGCGTCACAGAGAATCCCTGGCACTCCAATAACTTTCAGAGCTCTCGACGGCGGCCCGCTCTCTCTTCCAAGGAAGCTCGCTCGTATTTCATCAGGAAACACATATAGTAGTTCATATTTTATTACGACCCACCGACACGGCTCGTTCTCTCTGGACCCAACCTGGGTTCAAACACTATGCAAAATCTTTCAAATTATGCCTAGTGTCTGCCTCAAGTGTCAAATGGGCGGAGTTTGCCGTTTTCAGACTTTTCTGTTGGTTCATTAAGCAAAGCAAGCTCAATCAAGCACATACTGTATATGTATATGGAATGATTTCGATTGTTGTTTCAACCTGGGTATGCTCTAGACGTCTGACAGACGGGTCAGCACCATACAAGTGGAGTCTCTGGTTCATGCTCTAGACGTCTGACAGACGGGTATGACATCCTAAGGTAATCTGAATACTGAACAGGTATAAAATACCCAGAATACACCTGAACTACATGTTTTTGTCTTGTTTTACGTTGGTTTGTCCGTCTTTCTCCTTGCTGACTGACCCAGGAATGTCTCAGGGCTCTAGACACTAGTACATCTCATTCTCAGAACTGTGAAGCTGAGAAGAGACATACCAGCAGACCAACCCAGACACCAGTGCACCAATATAGTTCGTAGGCTTTCAGGGACATCCTCAGTAGTATTCCTTTCTGGCTGGCTGACGGACGCACACACACACAGACAGCCTCCCATTAAAACCCAGCAACGGAGAAAGAGAAAGAGGGGGGAGAAAGGGGAGAGTGGAGGAGAGAGAGAGAAGAAGGGGGAGAGAGGAAGAGGGGGAGAGAGAAAGAGAGCGAGAGTCAGTACTCGGTCAGTCGGTTTGGAGAGGATTGTCCAGTTACAATTGGATTATATTCCTTAATGATCCAACATGGCCACAGCTGCCATTTTCCTAATTACATTCTCTCCTATAACAATAACCTCCTTCTGAAAGGTTACCATAGTCACTAGATCATTATCTATCTGCTGCTGCTGCTTATAGACCACAGATAGCATGACAGTGTCCCAAATGGCACCCTATTCCCAATGGGCCCTGGTCAACAGAAGTGCACTACATAGGAAATAGGGTGCCATTTGGGACAGGCCAGAAGTGCAGTGGAAAATGGGGTTAGGAGAGCTTCATTGGCAATCATTCATGTATCTATAGAGGTGTTCTGAGCTGTTACACCCCTATAACCTAACCCTTCCCTATAGCCTCACCCCTTCCTATAACCTGTGTGGTGTACTGTGGTGTACCGCAGGGCAGCTCTCTATGCCCTCTACTCTTTACTATTTTTACCAGTGACCTGCCACTGGCATTAAACAAAGCATGTGTGTCCATGTATGCTGATAATTCAACGATACACGCATCAGCAACCACAGCTAATGAAGTCACTGAAACCCTTAAAGAGTTGCAGTCTGTTTTGGAATGGGTGGCCAGTAATAAACTGCTCCTGAACATCAAGAGCATTGTATTTGGTACAAATCCTTCTCTCAGTTCTAGACCTCTATGGAATCTTTTCAACATTGCGCCGACAGAGATGGTTGCTTTGCGTTCTTAGGAAACTATGCTGTATTTTGTTTTTTAATGTATTTTTACTTACACTGTTACCCCGGGAGACTTAAGATTTTCTGGGGTAACAGTGTAAGAAATAATACATAAAAAAACAAAATACTGCATAGTTTCCTATTACATGCAACCGGGAAGAACTATTGGATACAAGAGCAACGTCAACTTACCAACATTACGAATTTCCCGAAGCGGATCCTCTGTTTGGTCCACCAACCAAGACAATGGATCGGATCCCAGTAGGCAACCCAAAACAATGGCGCCGCAGAAGGGGCAGACGGAGCAGTCTTCTGGTCTGGCTCCGTAGACGGGCACATCGCTCACCGCTCCCGAGTATACTACTCACCAATGTCCAGTCTCTTGGCAACAAGGTAGACGAAATTTGAGCAAAGGTTGCCTTCCAGAGAGACATCAGAGATTGTAACATTCTCTGTTTCACGGAAACATGGCTCACTCGGAATAAGTCATCAGAGTCGGTACAGCCACCCGGTTTCTTCACGCATTGCGCTGACAGAAACAAACATCTCTCTGGTAAGAAGAAGGGCGGGGGTGTATGCCTTATGATTAACGAGACGTGGTGTGATCATAACAACATACAGGAACTCAAGTCCTTTTGTTCACCTGACCTAGAATTCCTTACAATCAAATGCCAACCGTATTATCTACCAAGAGAATTCTCTTCGATTACAATCACAGCCGTGTATATCCCGACACAAGCAGACACCTCGACGGCCCTGACATTTTTTTATTGGACTCTATGTAAACTGGAAACCACATATCCTGAGGCTGCATTTACTGTAGCTGGGGATTTTAACTAAGCTAATCTGAAAACAAGGCTAAATTTTATCAGCATATCGAATACGCAATCCGGGCTGGCAGCATTCTGGATCATTGCTACTCTAACTTCCACAACGCATACAAAGCCCTCCCTCGCCCTCCTTTCGACAAATCTGACCATGACTCAATTTTATTGCTCCCAGCCTATAGACAAAAACTAAAACAGGAAACGCCCGTGCTCAGGTCTGTTCAACGCTGGTCAGACCAATCAGACAACACACTTCAAGATTGCTTCGATCATGTGGACTGGGAAATGTTCCGGATAGCCTCAGACAACAACATTGATGTATACGCTGATTCGGTGAGAGAGTTTATTAGCGAGTGCATATTAAAACCTTGCCCAACCAGAAACCGTGGATTGATGGCATCATTCGTGCAAAACTGAAAGCGCAAACCCCTGCTTTTAATCATGGCAAGGCGACCGGAAACAAACAGTGTAGCTATTCCCTCCGCAAGGCAATCAAATAAGCTAAGCGTCAGTATAGAGACAAAGTAGAGTCACAATTCAACGGCTCAGACACGAGATGTATGTGGCAGGGTCTACAGTCAATCATGGATTACAAAAAGAAAACCAGCCCTGTCGCGGACACAGACGTCTTGCTCCCAGACAAACAATACAATTATTTGCTCGCTTTGAGGACAATACAGTGCCACTGACACGGCCCGCTTCCAAAACCTGTGTGCTCTACTTTACCACGGCCAATGTGTGTAAAACATTTAAATGTGTTAACCCTCGCAAGGCTGTTGGCCCAGACGGCATCCCTAGCCGCATCCTCAGAGCATGCGCAAACCAGCTGTCTGGTGTGTTTACTGACATATTCAATCAATACCTTTCCCAGACTGCTGTTCCCACATGCTTCAAGAGGGCCACCATTGTTCCTGTTCCCAAGAAAGTGAAGGTAACTGAGCTAAACAACTATCGCCCCGTTGCACTCACTTCCGTCATCATGACGTGCTTTGAGAGACCTGTCAAGGATCATATCACCTCCACCCTACCTGACACCCTAGACCCACTCCAATTTGCTTACCGCCCCAATAGGTCCACAGACAATGCAATCACAATCATACTGCACACTGCGCTAACCCATCTGGACAAGAGGAATACCTATGTAAGAATGCTGTTCACCGATTACAGCTCAGCATTTAACCCCATAGTACCCTCCAAACTCGTCATTAAGCCCGAGACCCTGGGTCTCGACCCTGCCCTGTGCAACGGGGTCCTGGACTTTGACGGGCTGCCCCCAGGTGGTGAGGGTAGGAAACAACATCTCCACCCCGCTGATCCTCAACACTGCGGCCCCACAAGGGTGCGTTCTCAGCCCTTTCCTGTACTCCCTGTTCACCCATGACTGCGTGACCATGCACGCCTCCAACTCAATCATCAAGTTTGCTGACGACACAACAGTGGTAGGCTAGATTACCAACAATGACGAGATGGCCTACAGGGAGGAGGTGAGGGCCCTCGGCGTGTGGTGTCAGGAAAATAACCTCACACTCAATGTCAACAAAACAAAGGAGATGATCGTGGACTTCAGGAAACAGCAGAGGGAGCAGCCCCCTATCCACATCGACGGGACAGTAGTGGAGAAGGTGGAAAGTTGTAAGTTCCTCTGCGTACACATCACGGACAAACTGAAATGGTCCGCCCACACAGACAGCGTGGTGAAGAAGGCGCAACAGTGCCTCATAAACCTCAGGAGACTGAAGAAATTTGGCTTGTCACCCAAAACACTGTTGTGAAATTGTTAGATTACTTGTTAGATATTACTGCACAGTCGGAACTAGAAGCACAAGCATGTCGCTACACTCGCATTAACATCTGCTAACCATGTGTATGTGACCATTACAATTTGATTTGATTTAATGAATGGTGTGGCTGTTGAACAAGTTGAGGAGACTAAATTACTTGGCGTTACCTTAGATTGTAAACTGTCAAAACATATAGATTTAATGGTTGTAAGTCTGTGGAGAGGTCTGGCCATAATAAAGAGATGCTCTGCTTTTTTGACACCACAAATATCGGCCACTTCCTCAGTTTCATTCCCATTATAATGTTTCTCCACAAAGCAGGTCATGCAGGCTCTAGTTTGGTCTAATCTTGATTATTGTCCAGTTGTGTGACCGAGTGCTGCAAGGAAAGACCTAGTGAAGCTGAAGCTGGCCCAGAACAGAATGGCACGTTCTGCTCTTCATTGTAATCACAGGGCTGATATAAATACTATGCATGCCAGTCTCTCTTGGCTAAGAGTTGAGGAGAGACTGACTGCATCACTTCTTCTTCTTATAAGAAACATGAATGTGTTGAAAATCCCACATAGTTAGCATAGTCAACTTACACACACACTTACCCCACCAGACATGCTACCAAGGGTATTTTCACAGTCCCCAAATCCAGAACAAATTCAAGAAAGTGTACAGTATTATATAAAGCTCTTATTGCATGGAACTTCCTTTCATCTCATATTGCTCAAATAAACAGCAAACCTGGTTACAGAAAACAGATAAAGCAACACCTCGTGGCACAACGCCTCTCCCCTATTTGACCTAGATAGTTTGTGTGTATGTATTGATATGTAGACTACGTGTGGCTTCTTAACAAATGTATGTAGTTCTGTGCTGTCTGTCTGAGCTGTTCTTGTTTTGTGTGGACCACAGGAAGAGTAGCTGCAGCTTCTGCAACAGCTAATGGGGATCCTAAAAAAATACAAAAAATACCTCATTCTTCCCTATATTCTTCCCACCCCTCCCTATAGCCACACCCCTCCGTATAGCCCCACCCCTCCGTATAGCCCCACCCCTCCGTATAGCCCCACCCCTCCCTATAGCCCCACCCCTCCCTATAGCCCCACCCCTCCGTATAGCCACACCCCTCCATATAGCCCCACCCCTCCGTATAGCCCCACCCCTCCATATAGCCACACCCCTCCCTATAGCCCCACCCCTCCGTATAGCCCCACCCCTCCCTATAGCCACACCCCTCCCTATAACCTCACCCCTGACCTTCTCTTGCCTCTTCAGTCCTCCCGTGCCAAATACCCAGGATACTTCACTAGTCACATGGTGCAAATACTGATGGTTATGTGTTTGTGGCGCTCACTATATCAGTGTATGTATGTGTGTTTACTATACACAGGGGCGGTTAATGTTTCCCTCTGATTGGACGTCCGCCTGCTTCAAAGATATTTAGGCATGTAGTCGTGGTAATATGCTTGGCCTGGGACTAAATCTAACTGAGAAGTCTGGAGGAGGACAGGCACAGTAAAAACCACACACACAACCCAGTACACGGAACAACTGTGTCACATATGTCACGTATGTGTGGTGAAACAGGGTTACCCAATATCAGCATAATCTGATTTGTTTTTCCAGCTCGAGTTCCTCAAGTACTGCAACAACATCTGCAAAAAAGGGACACAAAAACCCTTCCTGTGTGTGTGTGTGTGCATGTGCGCGTGCGTGCGTGTGTGTGTTGTAGAGGGTAATGAATAATGAGTAAACTGATGGCTGGACAGATCAGAGAGGACAATGTAAACAATAAAGTGTTTTTCGTTCTAGCTCCCTATAGAGACAGACAGCACTGGAACTAGCTCCCTATAGAGACAGACAGCACTGGGCCTAGCTCACTATAGAGACAGACAACACTGGACCTAGCTCACTATAGAGACAGACAGCCAGCACTGGGCCTAGCCCCCTATAGAGAGAGACAGCACTGGGCCTAGCTCACTATAGAGACAGACAGCACTGGGCCTAGCTCCCTATAGAGACAGACAGCACTGGGCCTAGCTCCCTATAGAGACAGACAGCCAGCACTGGGCCTAGCTCCCTATAGAGACAGACAGCACTGGGCCTAGCTCCCTATAGAGACAGACAGCACTGGGCCTAGCTCCCTATAGAGACAGACAGCACTGGGCCTAGCTCCCTATAGAGACAGACAGACAGCACTGGGCCTAGCTCCCTATAGAGACAGACAGCACTGGGCCTAGCTCCCTATAGAGACAGACAGCACTGGGCCTAGCTCCCTATAGAGACAGACAGCACTGGGCCTAGCTCCCTATAGAGACAGACAGCACTGGGCCTAGCTCCCTATAGAGACAGACAGCACTGGGCCTAGCTCACTATATAGACAGACAGCACTGGGCCTAGCTCCCTATAGAGACAGACAGCACTGGGCCTAGCTCACTATAGAGACAGACAGCACTGGGCCTAGCTCCCTATAGAGACAGACAGCACTGGGCCTAGCTCACTATAGAGACAGACAGCCAGCACTGGGCCTAGCTCCCTATAGAGACAGACAGACAGCACTGGGCCTAGCTCCCTATAGAGACAGACAGCACTGGGCCTAGCTCACTATAGAGACAGACAGCACTGGGCCTAGCTCACTATAGAGACAGACAGCACTGGGCCTAGCTCACTATAGAGACAGACAGCCAGCACTGGGCCTAGCTCACTATAGAGACAGACAGCACTGGGCCTAGCTCCCTATAGAGACAGCCAGCACTGGGCCTAGCTCCCTATAGAGACAGACAGCACTGGGCCTAGCTCCCTATAGAGACAGACAGCACTGGGCCTAGCTCCCTATAGAGACAGACAGCACTGGGCCTAGCTCCCTATAGAGACAGACAGACAGCACTGGGCCTAGCTCCCTATAGAGACAGACAGCACTGGGCCTAGCTCCCTATAGAGACAGACAGCACTGGGCCTAGCTCCCTATAGAGACAGACAGCACTGGGCCTAGCTCCCTATAGAGACAGACAGCACTGGGCCTAGCTCCCTATAGAGACAGACAGCACTGGGCCTAGCTCACTATATAGACAGACAGCACTGGGCCTAGCTCCCTATAGAGACAGACAGCACTGGGCCTAGCTCACTATAGAGACAGACAGCACTGGGCCTAGCTCCCTATAGAGACAGACAGCACTGGGCCTAGCTCACTATAGAGACAGACAGCCAGCACTGGGCCTAGCTCCCTATAGAGACAGACAGACAGCACTGGGCCTAGCTCCCTATAGAGACAGACAGCACTGGGCCTAGCTCACTATAGAGACAGACAGCACTGGGCCTAGCTCACTATAGAGACAGACAGCACTGGGCCTAGCTCACTATAGAGACAGACAGCCAGCACTGGGCCTAGCTCCCTATAGAGACAGACAGACAGCACTGGGCCTAGCTCCCTATAGAGACAGACAGCACTGGGCCTAGCTCCCTATAGAGACAGACAGCACTGGGCCTAGCTCCCTATAGAGACAGACAGCACTGGGCCTAGCTCACTATAGAGACAGACAGCACTGGGCCTAGCTCACTATAGAGACAGACAGCACTGGGCCTAGCTCACTACAGAGACAGACAACAGGCACTGGGCCTAGCTTACTACAGAGACAGACAGCTGGCACTGGGCCTAGCTCACTACAGAGACAGACAGCCGGCACTGGGCCTAGCTCACTACAGAGACAGACAGCCGGCACTGGGTCTAGCTCATTACAGAGACAGACAGCCGGCACTGGGCCTAGCTCACTACAGAGACAGACAGCCGGCACTGGGCCTAGCTCACTACAGAGACAGACAGCCGGCACTGGGCCTAGCTCACTACAGAGACAGACATCAGGGGGTCTAGCTCACTACAGAGACAGACATCAGGGGGTCTAGCTCACTACAGAGACAGACATCAGGGGGTCTAGATCACTACAGAGACATGAGACAATCCATCCTGGGTATTTGGCAAGGGACAGGGAAGGGAAACACAGGGGTGAGGTTACATCTGTGATGTCAAACAGAGACAGAGAGCGATGAGGGAGGGAAGGAGAGATGTGAATAGGAAGTGGAATAGGAAGAGAGAAGGGGGTGAATGGAGAGAGAGAATAGAGAGGAAGAAAAGGAGGGTTGAGCGAGAGGGTAAAGCAGAGAGAGAGAGAGAGACACGAGAAAGATCGTGCCGTGTAAATATGTTCCTTTTCACAGCTAAGAGGTTTGCCTCTGGGGACGACAGTCATCTGTGTAAGCAATAAGGTTCATTATATACTGTCCTCAACCCTTCTGTCACACATTATACACATACAGTATAGACTCATAACTTAACATATATAACTGATATGATGTCCTGCTTCATCTCTCTCAGTTAATGACAGAGAAACATAAAGGTAGAGACAGACAGACGGCAAGGTAGAAGAGCAAAATACCAAAATTGACAGTTACGAAGAGGTAGAAAGAAATAGACAGACAGTGAAAGACAGCAATAGACAGAAAGACAGGCAGTGAAGGACAGGCAGAGTGAAGAAGAGAGGGAGGTAGACAGACAGACAGGCAGTGAAAGACAGGCAGAGTGAAGAAGAGAGGGAGGTAGACAGACAGACAGGCAGTGAAAGACAGGCAGAGTGAAGAAGAGAGGGAGGTAGACAGACAGACAGGCAGTGAAAGACAGGCAGAGTGAAGAAGAGAGGGAGGTAGACAGACAGACAGGCAGTGAAAGACAGGCAGCGTGAAGAAGAGAGGTAGACAGACAGACAGGCAGTGAAAGACAGGCAGCGTGAAGAAGAGAGGAAGACAGACAGACAGGCAGTGAAAAACAGGCAGAGTGAAGAAGAGAGGGAGGTAGACAGACATACAGGCAGTGAAAGACAGGCAGAGTGAAGAAGAGAGGGAGGTAGACAGACAGACAGGCAGTGAAAGACAGGCAGAGTGAAGAAGAGAGGGAGGTAGACAGACAGACAGACAGACAGACAGACAGACAGACAGACAGACAGACAGACAGACAGACAGACAGACAGTGAAAGACAGGCAGAGTGAAGAAGAGAGGTAGACAGACAGACAGGCAGTGAAAGACAGGCAGAGTGAAGAAGAGAGGTAGACAGACAGACAGGCAGTGAAAGACAGGCAGAGTGAAGAAGAGAGGGAGGTAGACAGACAGACAGGCAGTGAAAGACAGGCAGAGTGAAGAAGAGAGGTAGACAGACAGACAGACAGTGAAAGACAGGCAGAGTGAAGAAGAGAGGGAGGTAGACAGACAGACAGGCAGTGAAAGACAGGCAGAGTGAAGAAGAGAGGTAGAAAGAAATACAGATGTAGAGCGGTAGAAAGAGCTTCCCCCACATACACCCATGTGACGAAGCTGATCTAACAGGACTTTAGCACAGCTGCTCCTGTGGATTTGGTCTGCATGGTTGGGGAAAACTGTATTCCAGTGTTAGGTGCTATTTATAGCCTCACCAAGGGAGGGAGGGAGCGAAACAAGTGAATCTCATAACTCTGTTCCCCCGTTTGCTATTTTAAACCCAGTACAGCTAGCTACCCAATGTCCCTGGGTTACAGGGCCTACAATGGGGTTAGGGTGATGAGGAGAGGAACCCTCTCTTCAGGGACTAGTTAAAACACAGGAACTTAAGAGTCTTCCTACACAGATACGCAGTCCACACACACAGTCTGCAGACACAAAGAGTAACACACACACTCCCAGAGAGTGGTATGTGTCTCAGAACAGCAGCTATTCCCATCTTTAGGTCAGGCCTGTGGTACCATGGCAACACAGGGGGTTAAAAGCTACACATCAATTTAACAGGCTCTTGGAGCTAAATGCTGCCATTCCTGGGTTTGCCATTCCTTATCTAAATATAGATAGGTTGCTAATTACACTCTTGGGAATTGGCCGATATAGATATGGCTAAATAATAAATATTTCCAATAAAATAAAATGTTTTTTGTTTCATGTGCCGAATACAACAGGTGTAGGTAGACCTTACAGTGAAATGCTTACTTACAAGCCCCTAACCAACAATGCAGTTAAGAAAAAAAAGTGTGAAGAAAGTATTTACTAAAATAAACAAGTATACTATAAAAAAATACAAATCAAATATAATTAAGGAGCAACAATAAAATAACAGTACCGAGGCTATATACAAGGGGTACCGGTAAAGAGTCAATGTGCAGGGGCACCGGTTAGTCAAGGTCATTGAGGTAATATGTACATGTAGAGGTAAAGTGACTATGCATGGATAATAAACAGTGAGAAGCAGCAGCGTAAAAATGGGGGTGGGGGGAACAATGTGAATAGTCCGGGTGGCCATTTGATTAGTTGTTCACGAGTCTTATGGCTTGGGGGTAGAGGCTGTTAAGAAGCCTTTTGGACCTACCACTTGCAGTGCGGTAGCAGTGAGAACAGTCTATGACTGGGTGGCTGGAGTCCTTGGCAATTTTTTGGGCCTTCCTCTGACACCGCCTGGTATTGAGGGAGTGGATGACAGGAAGCTTGGCCCCAGTGATGTACTGGGCCGTACAGTACTGGGCCTTGCGGTCGAAGGCCGTGTAGTTGCCAGACCAGGCAGTGCTGCAACCAGTCTGGATGCTCTTGATGGTGCAGCTGTCAAACTTTTTGAGGATCTGAGGACCCATGCCAAATCTTTTCAGACTCCTTCGGAGGAACAGGCACTGTCGTGCACTTTTCACGACTGTCTTGGTGTGTTTGGACCATGATAGTTTATTGGTGATGTTTAATGCATATGCATGGTAGAAATTGAAAGGGAACAGTTTGGAGATTATGACCAAAGTAGTGTCATGACTGTCCTGTGAAGATCTGAAGGATCGGGTTACAATGAGTCCGCTCTACAGCATCCTCTCTCTCCCGCAGAGGGGGGGGGGGGGGTGAAGTTGGCCATTTTATGACGGTCGTAAATATCTGCAGGCACTCTCTCTCTCCCGCTCTGCAGAAATGGAAGTTAAAAATCCTTTTGTTACAACAGAGAGAGATTTTCCGTGACATCCAAGATTGGATAATGAAACATTATTTCTGTAATCCAAACAGTTGGAATGATCCGTGGGTAGTTAAAGAATAATCATGTCAGATCAGTTGTTGTTTTGGGATCTCATTAAGGAAGGTAGAACAACATAACTGTATTTATGAAAGTGTACATTTCCCAGTTGTCAGGTTTACATCTAGATGTGGTGGAACTTATATGATTAAATATGAAACTATTTGTGAGACGATTAAATGTGATGTTAGCCTTCTAAATGAGAACTGTTTTCCATATAAAAGTTTTATCCAGTCAGTAACCACGCCCACGTGAGCATAGACATTATGCAAAACATAATAATAGAACCGCCCTTTTGCCAGAGTGCATAAAACGCATCGTGAAGAATGAACAGACCAAGCAGGCGGACGGTGTTGAAACGGACGTCAAGAATGGTTAGAATTCACATCAGACCAGAACATTCCGTCTGCAGCTGTTTAAGTACTTCAGTCTAGTAAATGCAACCGAGAACCACCTTGTGGTACTTTGAAAGATCCATTCTAACGAAAATTGGTATGTCTGGAAGAGCCGTTCTAACAGCCCCCCGGAGACAAAACTACTACAACTACAAAGGACATGGTAATTAATCTCTGTTGGACAACCAAAGACTTACACAACCAGAGACTTTCTGTTGAATTACTCCCCGTAGATGGATTGAGTGTTTGAATCTGCCATTTTGTGTAACAAGCCGTCAAATCGGTTTAGTCCACAAGGGACTTTTCATTGCATCTTGTTAGTAACCAATGTATAATCTATCCAGTGTGTGTGTTTATGTAATTCTGTGTGATTACTTAGTAAATAAATAAATGTAGACAATTTGTATATCGCTGATTCATCATGGAGACTAGGGTTTGTGCATATTTATAGGATATTACAATATTCAGAATGAGACTGATAAGGTAAATAAGAATTAATTTAATTGACTGTGACTGATGTAAAATATTTCTCTTTAGAGTTTAGTCGTGAGATAGTAACTCGTTAAATAACTTTTCCCGTGGTGCCCCAGATTACTACTTAATAAATTGTTATATGATTAATTTAATTGCATACTAATTGAACGTGGTATGTAATTATTTTTTTAAATAACCGTCAAACACAATGATAGTCAAGACACGACAGTAGAGGACACAACAGTTCACCTGACACAAACATTACACTGTTGATTTTATGTGCATTTTACATTTACTGTACTTTTGACCGTATTTGTTGATAACGGAATGCTCTGGATACATTCAGTAAGATGATAAGAATATTCCTGGACAATGTGGGGTAGGTACAACATAAGACAAAACAATTACAACGATTTGAGTAAGAGGACTAACTGGTGTTTCCAAGTGCCCACACACCTCTAAAAAATGTGCACAGTTCATAAGTAATTTCAATGCACTTAATTAAAAGGTGCTTTTTGGAGCTCTCTTAGCTGTGCCTTTGCGGAACTAGAGCAACACTTGTAGTTGTTTTATATGGAACACAGCCCTGCATCTTCTCCTTTAACATTTACTGTTGTTTTACAGCTCATTTTAAAATCGCAATGTGGGTCAGGTAGGCAAGATTTGAAAGCTTGTTATATTGCCAACATGACCAGAAAAGTTATAAATAAGATCTTACAGTGTTAAGCTTTAACAAGGAAATTCTGAGAAACAGATCATAATTTTGGAGCGCATAGGAAGGAGTCATGAGAGCATTTGAGTGCCTGTTCTGTGACAAATTTTCTTTGAAATTGACAAACATCGGCTCATTCTGTTGAACAACCCAGGGTATGAAACTATGTCATCTTGTAACTGTACATCAAACATAGTGATCATAAACGTTGACACTGTATATCACATGAGTTTTATGATATGAAATGTGAAGTACACATTTGGACTCACGGGTGTTTGGCTTGTTTGTATGACATCATAGCTTTATTTATGTTATCCATTTTTCAATGAGTAACTTCTCCAGTTGTGCCCAACAGATCCCAGAGCCCAATATGAATACATAATGAGATTTGAATACATAATGAGATTAGGATGGCTGCCATCATGCTGTGTGTTTAATTTAGGGATTACACAGGTACAGTACTGTAGGGTCTGGATCTTAATCTAACCTAATCTGGCCCTGCTGTTTGACACACACATCTGGGATGCTGGAATATTTATACTATTATTCTGTGACACACACACACAAATACACACATGCATGTACGGATGTACACACACGCACGCACGCACGTACACACGCACGCACGCCACGCACGCAAACGGGTAGTTAAAAAAAGAGAGAAAGAAATGGAGACAATAGGGAGGGAGGGAGGGAGGGAGGGAGGGAGGGAGGAGAAATAGGACTCAACCTCTTGCCACCAGTGTGACGTAGGGTCTTCGACATGAAAGTCCTACTCCAGCAATCAGTTTTACTTTTCCACTTTGAAAAACAAAGTTCCACTGATAATGACAGTAAAGTACACACACTTAACACTAGAACCGCCTGGCCTTTCAGCATATACAGTAAGTACCCGCTACAGAACGTTGTTGGGTGTCCCCTTTAGCATATGCATCAGATGCATATCAACCTGCAAGGTACGCAAACATGGTTGATGAATACATGGTTGATGAATACATGTTTGATGAATACATGGTTGATGAATACATGGTTGATGAATACATGGTTGATGAATACATGGTTGATGAATACATGGTTGATGAATACATAGTTGATGAATACATGGTTGATGAATACATGGTTGATGAATACATGGTTGATGAATACATGGTTGATGAATACATGGTTGATGAATACATGGTTGATGAATACATGGTTGATGAATACATGGTTGATGAATACATAGTTGATGAATACATGGTTGATGAATACATGGTTGATGAATACATGGTTGATGAATACATGGTTGATGAATACATGGTTGATGAATACATGGTTGATGAATACATGGTTGATGAATACATAGTTGATGAATACATGGTTGATGAATACATAGTTGATGAATACATGGTTGATGAATACATGGTTGATGAATACATAGTTGATGAATACATGGTTGATGAATACATGGTTGATGAATACATAGTTGATGAATACATGGTTGATGAATACATAGTTGATGAATACATGGTTGATGAATACATGGTTGATGAATACATGGTTGATGAATACATGGTTGATGAATACATGGTTGATGAATACATGCTTGATGAATACATGGTTGATGAATACATGGTTGATGAATACATGGTTGATGAATACATGGTTGATGAATACATGGTTGATGAATACATGGTTGATGAATACATGGTTGATGAATACATGCTTGATAAATACATGGTTGATGAATACATGGTTGATAAACAGTACATCAACTATTGTGAAGGAATAATTGCATGAAGAAATATTCATGGAAATATATCCAGACGTGCTAACCCTGTTCAACTTTTTAGAATACCAGACGCGCGCGGCAAATTGGAGATTCAACTCGCGCTTGTAGCACCTCTCAGAATTGGTGTTTACTTCCTCCCCATGCTCGTGCGCGCGCAGTTTGTGAGTCTATAGAAGCATTGCCTCTATAGCTAATATCAGACACTCATTCATTCTTCATCGCGCAGTCTTCTAAACTCCCCACTCCATTTCATGCCAAGATGTTTATATTACTTTTTTATTATACTTATGTAATGCTTTTTGCGACGTGGATCACAGTTAGTAATTACAGTTAGTCTATCAGGTTGCGTGATCCTTGTAATGTTACGTGGAAAATACACCTAATAGATGCAGAATTAAATGTCCGTGACACTCGCGCACATGTGACCAGTTCTTTTTCGTATTTGCTTTTACATTTATTTCACTAGCAAATGCGAGTGAACTGCTGGCACTTTAAAACCCACTGAATGTCCATCTTATGTTCGCAAACGTTAACTTGAAACAATGAGTGTTTACCTTTCCACAACACATGTAGTCGATACGGGATTTGTCCATGTGTTTACCTACAGCGGACAGTCGGCAAACTCAACATCACAACAAACAGGAGGGGCAGACACGGGGCAGCTACGTTGAATAATGATGTATTTAACTCCATGTCCGTTGACACACTTTGTACATGTCTGTGTGTTGCAGCTCGAGAATCAGGATGTTAGATTTACTCAGTGGATATATTTTTTATTCAAATGTAAAAAATAAAATACATCCAATCCTATTAATTTCTGCGTACTTTTAACTTGGATCTCATACCTTCATATGCGCGCATGTTGGCAGGTCTGTATATACATTTTAAAAATAACAGTTATTTGTTTCGATAGAGTCAAGGATATGTTTTGTATAATTCTACAAAGTCCTCGAAAAAACATAGGGCTATTTTCATTCGACATACAATAAAAACATTACAGTGTAATCCATTTGATCAACTTTATTTGTAAATTCATTAGTAAAACATTTCTTGTAATTAAATAAAGTCCAGTTACAGCTTCTTTTGACAAAGTATAAACGAAAATGATAATAATAACATAACCAGCCAGGTCAGAGGTGAAATTATTTGCTGTATTCCTAAACAAAAGCACCAGTGCATGAACAATTGTGAATGATTAGTTTAATAAATATTTGTGAAAATATATTAATGACAATATATAAAAACAGTCATTTGTTGATAGTATCAGACACTGTATTGTGCTCTTATACCTGTGCCTTTACACGTGAATCAATTCTCTTTACGCTTCGGGTCCACAGTCAGCAAACAGCTTCGGAGCTTTATGTGAGCCAGCCCCACAAACAAATCGGTTGCACTGCACACCGTTTTCATAGGCCTTGTTTTGTGTGCAGCTGCCGACTTGACATTGTGTCTTATTTATCCTGAGTGGGAGCTGTGGTGCTTGGGGAAGAGGGAGAGCAGGACCTGCTGTCTTGGAGGCCTGCTTGGCGGCTGTAGCTTCTTTCTTGGTGTTCATGTGGTTCGCAGATGCCAGAACCAGGGGGATGCATGGTACTGAGGATGCAAACACTTATGTATTTAACATCTGCACACCGTGAGTGTTGCTTTACCACTCTCCATCACTGATGTGGAGTACAGCTCCACTGGTATGTTGTTCTGCGCAGAGGAGGGCAGCTCATGCCTTTCTTTGTTTAATGTTCCCAGCAGGCTAGTCTCTCTGCAATCAATTTGTCTGCCAGCCAATTGATGTGAAGAAGTTGTCCATGGTCACATTTCTGCCTTTGCCCATGTAAGGCGCCACAAATCTCAAAACCAAACAGATACCAGTCAAACAGTTACTCACCCGCTGGCCTGGTTTCATCTTTCCCCAGATATGGAAAGCAATTGAGCAAGTACTTGGTTTCGACATCAGCGGCTAACCAAAACTTAACTGAAGTCACATGCACCATTATCAGTTTCCGTTTTTTATCGCCCATTCATCCATTGACGACAGAATAGCATATTTAAATTGTATTTATTATGTTACTCGTTTTTGCTTGGCAGCCAGAGAAATGCGGCCTGCAAGTGGTCATGTGCTGAATTAATGAACAGCATGGTTATTCTTGGAAAAATGAAATTTGGAAAGAGCCGCACCTCTTGAATTTTGAGTTATCTGACAAAGGTAAGCATCATATAAACTTCATAATATTATTTTTCAGATACTATATAGAAATCACAATGTTTACCTGTATGTGACTCTGGAGGAGGATATGATCAAGGGATGCTCCTTTCCCTGCATCTGTCAATTACAAGATGTGCACATCTCTTCATATACAATTTGACAACTTTTAGGCCTAATAATGTCACGCGTCAGATTGTCAATTTAATCTCATCTATAGGCTAACTCTTATTATTAGTGAAATTAGTTTAGGAATAGTTTAGATTTAGTTTCAATGGGCCAGCTGTGCAGGCTGACTGGCATTATTTGTTTCCCACTCATAAACTTGGATAGAGTCAAGGATATGTTTTGCAACTTATTCTAAAGGCCTACTGCAACACATAGCATGCTTTCGTTTCCCTTACTATAACTCTATTACTAATTTAAAGAAACATGTAAATAAGAGTCCCATAACAGCTTCTTTTCTTCTTTTTTTTACACAGAAAAACGTAAAAGAGAATGTTATCAACTTGAAAGCCATGCAGTAAAACTATTAACATGAGCGGCAACGCTGATAAATAGGCAGAGGGGCACAACTTTCACTGGGCACATTCTGAAATTGCATTTCTGTCCCCCCCCACAGTTTTATCACTGGAATGTGATACAAAACGAGGCGCGTTGTGCTTTAGGACCATGCGGACGCCTCCGACCGGTCGGGTAGATAGAAAAATATGTCCCCCCCACTTCTAAAACCAAAGTTGCGCACCTGAATAGGCAGAACATAAACGTATCATTACACTACTGTATTTCTAAATTAAAATCAACCTCTTCACCCTCCTTATCATTCAGTTGGGCCTAATTTAAATTAGATTGTGAATTAAGGTGCACAATTAAAAAATCATCCATTTGTCATTCAGTGAGGAGAGAGATGCATTAGCGCCTGGCTGGGTACCAAGTCGTCCTACAGCAAATTGTCTTGGCGGGTTAAGTTAGGAAGAGTGGTAAAAAAAAAATACACTGCTCAAAAAAATAAAGGGAACACTTAAACAACACAATGTAACTCCAAGTCAATCACACTTCTGTGAAATCAGACTGTCCACTTAGGAAGCAACACTGATTGACAATACATTTCACATGCTGTTGTGCAAATGGAATTGACAACAGGTGGAAATTATAGGCAATTAGCAAGACACCCCCAATAAAGGAGTGGTTCTGCAGGTGATAACCACAGACCACTTCTCAGTTCCTATGCTTCCTGGCTGATGTTTTGGTCACTTTTGAATGCTGGCGGTGCTTTCACTCTAGTGGTAGCATGAGACGGAGTCTACAACCCACACAAGTGGCTCAGGTAGTGCAGCTCATCCAGGATGGTACATCAATGCGAGCTGTGGCAAGAAGGTTTGCTGTGTCTGTCAGCGTAGTATCCAGAGCATGGAGGAGCTACCAGGAGACAGGCCAGAACATCAGGAGACGTGGAGGAGGCCGTAGGAGGGCAACAACCCAGCAGCAGGACCGCTACCTCTGCCTTTGTGCAAGGAGGAGCAGGAGGAGCACTGCCAGAGCCCTGCAAAATGACCTCCAGCAGGCCACAAATGTGCATGTGTCTGCTCAAACGGTCAGAAACAGACTCCATGAGGGTGGTATGAGGGCCCAACGTCCACAGGTGGGCCCAACACCGTGCAGGACGTTTGGCATTTGCCAGAGAACACCAAGAGTGGCAAATTCGCCACTGGCGCCCTGTGCTCTTCACAGTTCACACTGAGCACATGTGACAGACGTGACAGTCTGGAGACGCCGTGGTAAACGTTCTGCTGCCTGCAACATCCTCCAGCATGACCGGTTTGGCGGTGGGTCAGTCATGGTGTGGGGTGGCATTTCTTTGGGGGGCCGCACAGCCCTCCATGTGCTCGCCAGAGGTAGCCTGACTGCCATTAGGTACCGAGATGAGATCCTCAGACCCCTTGTGAGATCATATGCTGGTGCGGTTGGCCCTGGGTTCCTCCTAATGCAAGACAATGCTAGACCTCATGTGGCTGGAGTGTGTCAGCAGTTCCTGCAAGAGGAAGGCATTGATGCTATGGACTGGCCCGCTCGCTCCATCCACCAACGCCACGTTGCACCACAGACTGTCCAGGAGTTGGCGGATGCTTTAGTCCAGGTCTGGGAGGAGATCCCTCAGGAGACCATCCGCCACCTCATCAGGAGCATGCCCAGGCGTTGTAGGGAGGTCATACAGGCACGTGGAGGCCACACAAACTACTGAGCCTAATTTTGACTTGCTTTAAGGACATTACATCAAAGTTGGATCAGCCTGTAGTGTAGTTTTCCACTTTAATTTTGAGTGTGACTCCAAATCCAGACCTCTATGGGTTGATAAATTTGATTTCCATTGATAATTTTTGTGTGATTTTGTTGTCAGCACATTCAACTATGTAAAGAAAAAAGTATTTAATAAGAATATTTAATTCATTCAGATCTAGGATGTGTTATTTTAGTGTTCCCTTTATTTTTTTGAGCAGTGTATATATATGTAACTGTTAAAAGGGCTCTGATTTCAAAATTCTGACAAATTAACACTGTAAAATATACACATTTAGGAAAAGTTAGGGAAGGAGCAGGACATCTTTTTCTAGTGGTTCTAGTGTTAAAGGTGAAACATTTTGTTTTGAGCTAAATATAGTTTATTTTTTTACACAATTGTGAAATTCAAGAGTTTGGCCATTGAAAGAGTTGGTCAAAATGCTGCACTCTGATGTCATCAGCTTCCCCCCTTGTCTGTGGGAAAAATGGAGGAGCTATTGAGGACAAAAGAAGAAAAGCCCCCCCCCCCCCCACCACCGCCAAGTCAGAGGACACCTGGACCACATTGAGATGTGCCTTTTGTTAAGTAAATCAGATGATAAATGAGGTTCCAGGGACTTTAATGTTCTCATTAAGGTGTGATGAAGCTATCAATGGAACCCAGAGGTTGTCCAGCGCCACATTAACTCTCCCCTGCCCTTATAACTCAGGCCTATTTTGAGTGCTGCCGGTCTAAAGAGGATAGGTCTTAGATTTTAGCACACCAAACTAAATAGGTGCCATCCATCCCCAATGTCAGCAAGCAGGATGAGCCGACAGACATGCCAACGTCTTAGAACCTATGCCAATAAGTGACACATAGGATACTGTTACTGTTGGGCGGTACTCTATCCATTAGACCTGAGGACACGGATCACTGATGTAACACGTGGAAATCCAAATGCACTGAGTATACCGAACACCTTCCTATTGAGTTGCACCTCACCACCCATTTTCCCCTTAGAACAGCCTCAATTCATTGGGGGCATAGACTCTGCATGAAATATTAGGAAGGTGTTAATGTTTTGTAAACTCAGTATATATCTACCCATCTATATACACTGGGCAAAAATATAAACACAACATACTAAAATGTCAAACATTTTACTGAGCTACAGTTCATATAAGGATCAGTCAATTGAAATACATTCTATGGATTTCACGTGACTGGGCAGGGGTGCAGCCATGGGTGGGCCCGGGAAGGCATAGGCCCACCCACTGGGGAGACAGGTCCAGCTAATTATAATATGTTTTTCCGCACAAAAGGGCTTTATTACAGACAGAAATACTCCTCAGTTTCATCAGCTGTCCGGGTGGCTGGTCTCAAGACGATCTGCATGTGAAGAAGCCAGATGTGGAGGTCCTGGGCTGCTGTGGTTACACATGGTCTGTGGATGTGAGGCCGGTTGGAAGTACTGCCAAAATCTCTAAAATGATGTTGTAGGAGGCTTGGTGGTCATTCCTACAGTCAGCATGCCAATTGCACAAACCCTCAAAGCTTGGGACATCTGTGACATTGTGTTATTATTGTCCCCAGCACAAGGTCTACAAGTGTAATGATCATGCTGTTAATCAGCTTCTTGATATGCCACACCTGACAAGTGGATAGATTATCGTGGCAAAGAACAAATCCTTACTAACTGGGAATGTGAACAAATTTGTGAACAAAATTTGAGAGAAATAAGCTTTTTGTGCGTATGGAACATTTCTGGGATGTTTGATTTCAGCTCATGAAACATGGGACCAAAACTGTGCATGTTGCTTTTATATTTTTGTTCAGTGTATATACACACACACACACACACACACACACAGTGTACAACACATCAGGAACCCCTGCTCTTTCCATGACATAGACAACAGACATATCAACTGGTTAGACAATCATTATTTAGGCTGCCTGTTGCTTCAATGTCTCGCTCTCTCCCAAACAACGGCCCCCTCGCATTTGCACACATACAGGGGATGCACAGCACACACCATAACTTTTCATGACCTTACCAGCCCAGTTTTCTTCCAAACAATTTGCTATACAGTGCCTTGGGAAAGTATTCGGCCCCCTTGAGCTCTCCATCCAACCTCACTGAGCTCGAGCTGTTTTGCAAGGAGGAATGGGAAAAAATTTCAGTCTCTCGATGTGCAAAACTGATAGAGACATACCCCAAGCGACTTACAGCTGTAATCGCAGCAAAAGGTGGCGCTACAAAGTATTAACTTAAGGGGGCTGAATAATTTTGCACGCCCAATTTTTCAGTTTTTGATTTGTTAAAAAAGTTTGAAATATCCAATAAATGTCGTTCCACTTCATGATTGTGTCCCACTTGTTGTTGATTCTTCCCCCAAAAAATACAGTTTTATATCTTTATGTTTGAAGCCTGAAATGTGGCAAAAGGTCGCAAAGTTCAAGGGGGCCGAATACTTTCGCAAGGCACTGTAACTGGGCAAATAACTCACTATCACAGAATATCAAGAAATGTGCACACGTGGCTACACGCAGCTCTGTGCTTTGATCTCAAATATGCATTTTGCAACCGCAGGTGATTGAAAGACCGTCCGTGCCTGTAAATGCAATAATTCTACTCCGATGCGCTCTGCAGAGACAAGAGAGAAACAACATCTGGAGAATCTTCATCTTTGATCCAATTCTGAATGGAGTAATTGTTTAATATTGTGATTGTTGGGTGATTTTGTTGTTGCTTATTCATTCGGACAACTTAAATCTATATTATGCTTGTCCGAATAAAAAAAAATCCTGTCCTGGACAAACTTTAATCAATCAAATGTATTTATAAAGCACTTAATGTTGAGCCCTGCCTCATAGAACCCTTGGTAAATGGTGGTAACTAACCTTTTCTGAGTCAAGATCACTTTCGCAGTCAAAAAGCAAGCCGAGATCTACTGTTAAAATGTAAAACAACTTAACAAAAAAAACTGGTTTGTGTAGTAGGTTAAATACATTATCACAGCATAAAAGGAAAGGGGAATACCTAGTCTGCTGTTCAACTGAAATGTGTCTTCTGCCTTTAACCCAACCCCTCTGAATCAGAGAGATGCAGGGGGGCCATAATCGACATCCACGTCTTCGGCGCCTGGGGAACAGTGGGTTAACTGCATTGCTCAGGGGCAGAACACGGCTTAATGAGATCACAATGAGATTCCAACCTATTTTCACCTACACAAAAAGACAGCCAAAAGTTTGTTGAATTCCCAATGTGTTATCAAATCAAACTTTAAATGCACTTTAAATATAGTTGGATTTGATACTATTCTCTAACTTTTATTTTTGGTTGAGATGGAGATGTGAATGTATTATTAACTTGTAGTTTCCATTTGAAACCCTAGGCACAAAAAGGTGTGGTATATGGCTAATATATCACGACTAAAGGCTGTTCTCTGCACAACACAACGGGAAGTGCCTGGATACAGCCCTTAGCTGTGGTTTATTGGCCATATACCATAAAACCCAGGAGGTTCCTTATTGCTATTATAAACTGATTCCAACATAGTATACTGTCTGAAATACTGTACCGCGACTTTCATCCAATCAGCATTCAGGGCTCGAACCACCAGGTTTATAATTCTAGTTGAATCCTGGGCAGAATTTAAACAATAGCTGTTGAAACAATAGCTGTTGATGACTTCCCAAATGCTATATAGGCCTAAATAGCATCATTAATGATAAACTGTATGTGGACGCCCCTTCAAATTAGTGGATTTGGCTATTTCAGCCACACCGTTGCTGACATGTGTATAAAATTTAACACACGGCCATGCAATCTCCATAGACAAACATTGGCAGTAGAATGGCCGTACTGAAGAGCTCAGTGATGTGGCACCGTCATAGGATGCCACTTTCCAACAAGTCAGTTCGTCACATTTCTGTCCTGCTAGAGCTGCCCGGTCAACTGTAAGTGCTGTTATTGAAGCCCATAGCGCGTAAAAATTGTCTGTACTCAATTGAAACACCGACTGCCAAGTTCCAAACTGCCTCTGGAAGCAACGTCGGGAGCTTCATGAAATGGGTTTCCATGGCCACGCAGCCGCACACAAGCCTAAGATCACCATGCGCAATGCCAAGTGTCGGCCAGAGTGGTGTAAAGCTTGCCGCCATTGAACTCTGGAGCAGTGGAAACGCGTTCTCTGGAGTGATGAATCACGCTGCGCAATCTGACAGTCCAAAGGACGAGTCTAGGTTTGGTCAGATGCCAGGAGAACGCTACCTGCCCCAATGCATAGTGCCAACTAAAGTTTGGTTGGTAAGGAATAATGATCTGGGGCAGTTTTTCATGGTTCGGTCTAGGCCCCTTAGTTCCAGTGAAGGTAAATCTTAACACTACAGCATACAATGACATTCTAGACGATTCTGTGCTTCCAACTTTGTGGCAACAGTTTGGGGAAGGCCCTTTCCTGTTTCAGCATGAAAATGCCCCCGAGCACAAAGCAAGGTCCATACAGAAATGGTTTGTCAAGATCGATCTGGAATAACTTGACTGGCCTGCACAGAGCCCTGACCTCAACCCAATCAAACACCTTTAGGATGAATTGGAACGCAGACTGCGAGCCAGGCCTCATCGCCCAACATCAGTACCCAACCTCACTAATGTTCTTGTGGCTGAATGGAAGCAAGTCCCCGCAGGAAAGTTCCAACGTCAAGAGGAAAGCCTTCCCAGAAGAGTGGGGGCTGTTAAAGGAGTCAAGGGGGATCAACTCTATATCACTGCCCATGATTTTGGAAGGAGGTGTAGTGTATATGATTGACGAAGTATGGTTACATTTCCTTTGCTCTGTTGAACCTACCCTTTGGAATGACTTCGATAGCAATAGCAAGTGTATGAAGTGGAGATTTATCTACAATCATTCTCAAAAATCTAATTTCAGGACGGCACATTGGTGAGAGTGACAATTATCAAAGCTAAGCAGGGCTGGGCTTGGTTTAAAACCCTGCATAGGAGAATGAAGGGATAGCTGTAGACAGATCAACTCTCCAGTAGGTGCTGCCCAGCCTAGTTTTTTTCTTGATAGTGGATAATACGTTGGAATCTGACGTTGTTACAAATGTTACAAATTCAACATACAAGGTTTGTCTATGTTGAAAATTGGTTACCATGGTGACGCAACCCGGTGGCCGAAATTTTACCCTCAAAACAGCAGTACTTTTTTCAAATCCAATGCATTTTCCACGTCACAATACGTTGACAAATTACATCGAAACAACGTTGATTTAACCAGTTTGAGTCCAGTGGGGACTGTCTGTTGAAGAAAACAGTGACGGAATAATCTTGCCACTGTGCACAAGAACAGGGGGGATTTAGTGGTAGAATGGTGGTTCCTTGACCAGCCCTTTTCTCCTTGGCTATCCTGAGGTAACGCCGTGACTGTTTCCTTAGTCAACTATCACCTGCTACCCGCAGTCTGTCCCCTTTTCCTGCACCGACCTGAACATAGAGGGTGTGTGAAGTGTTCAGATATTCGTGTGTGCCCCAGACAATACCAGCATTTCATCCAGGCACTAGTGCTGAGTGATTAACAGAAATGTCATATTTTTTCTGTTATTAAACATCTAATAGACTGAAATCGGTTCAATTACTTGAATTCCATTTAGTTTCTTGAGCCCGGCGCTCCGTTTCTCTAGAGCGAAATCAAATCAATCATGGGAGAAATCAAGTCAAGAACTATGTGGGACGCTGGGCAGAAGGGAGTTGTATATTTCATTGAGCAAATATTCAACCTAGTTCAGCGCAGAAACGTGGTATGATAGAGGAATGTACACAAGGACAAGAGGGATAGAGACAGTCGTAAAAGTATTCCATATCTACTTTGAAGAACTAGTGAAATGATTCTCAGACAGCTCTGCAGCATACTTAGGCAGGATAGGATGAGTACTTAACTAAATAGGATAAGTAAAGACTGCACAGTATGGGGAGCACAACCAGTGCACTCGGAAAGTATTCAGACCCCTTGACTTTTTCCAAATGTTGTTCCGTGACAGCCTTATTCTAAAACGGATTAAAACATTTCTCATCAATCTCCACACAATACCTCATTACGACAAAGTGAAAACAGGTTTTTAGAAATGTTTGAACATTTATTTTAAAAAATTGTAAATGTTTTTCCAGAAGTATTCAGACCCTTTGCTATGAGACTCGAAATTGAGTTCAAGTGCATCCTGTTTCCATTGATCATCTTTGAGATGCTTCTACAACTTGATTGGGGTTCACCTATGCTAAATTCAATAAATTGGACATGATTTGGAAAGGCACACATTTAGAAGACGCACTTATTCAGAGCAAATTACATGAACCAGCAAGCTTTCAGTTACTGGCCCAATGCTCTTAACCACTAGGCTACCTGCCCCCACACACCCACTTACCCCCAACTCTCAGATCTTTGCATTACCTTCCCACTTCTTATCCTGACCTCACCCCTCTGAAAGAAACATGAGTCCCCCTCTCCCTCACCCCTTTCACATACTCAAGGTGCATTTGAGCATTAGAATGTGGCAGGACTAGCAAAGAAATAAGGCACTCCCTGTCTGGCTCCCTGGCTATATGTACTGGCTGGCTGGCTGGATGGCTGTATGTACTGGCTGGATGGCTGTACTGTCTGGCCGTATGTACTGGTTGGCTGGCTGGATGGCTGTATGTACTGGCTGTCTGGATGGCTGTATGTACTGGCTGGATGGCTGTATGTACCTAAGACTGGGGCAAAGTCCAACAAGACAAAGCAGGAGTGGCTTCGGGACAAGTCTCTGAATGTCCTTGAGTGGCTCAGCCAGAGTCCGCACTGAACCCGATCGAACATCTCTGGAGAGACCTGAAAATAGCTGTGCAGCAGCACTCCCCATCCAACCTAACAGAGCATGACAGGATCTGCAGAGAATAATGGGAGAAACTCCCCAAATACAGGAGTGCCAAACTCGTAGTGTCATACCCAAGAAGGCTTGATTACCAACAACGACGAGACGGCCTACAGGGAGGAGGTGAGGGCCCTCGGAGTGTGGTGTCAGGAAAATAACCTCACACTCAATGTCCACATAACAAAGGAGATGATTGTGGACTTCAGGAAACAGCAGAGGGAGCACCCCCCCTATCCACATCGACGGGACAGTAGTGGAGAAGGTGGAAAGTTTTAAATTCCTTGGCGTACACATCACGGACAAACTGAAATGGTCCACCCACACAGACAGCGTTGTGAAGAAGGCGCAACAGCGCCTCTTCAACCTCACGAGGCTGAAGAAATTTGGCTTGTCACCGAAAGCACTCACAAACTTTTACAGATGCACAATCGAGAGCATCCTGTCCGGCTGTATCACCGCCTGGTACGGCAACTGCTCCGCCCACAACCGTAAGGCTCTCCAGAGGGTAGTGAGGTCTGCACAATGCACAACGGGGGCAAACTACCTGCCCTCCAGGATACCTACACCACCCGATGTCACAGGAAGGCCATAAAGATCATCAAGGACAACAACCACCCGAGCCACTGCCTGTTCATCCCTCTATCATCCAGAAGGCGAGGTCAGTACAGGTGCATCAAAGCAGGGACCGAGAGACTGAAAAACAGTTTCTATCTCAAGGCCATCAGACTGTTAAACAGCTTCTATTTCATAGGCCACCAGACTGTTAAACAGTCATCACTAACATTGAGTGGCTACTGCCAACATACTGACTCATCTCTAGCCACTTTAATAATGAATAAATGTGTCACTAGTCACTTTAAACAATGCCATTTTATATAATGTTTACATACCCTACATTACTCATCTCATATGTATATACTGTACTCTATACCATCTACTGCATATTGCCTATGCCATTCGGCCATCACTCATTCATATATTTTTATGTACATATTCTCATTGATTCCTTTACACTTGTGTGTGTATAAGGTAGTTGTTGTGAAAATGTTAGGTTAGATTTCTTGTTAGATATTACTGCACGGTCGGAACTAGAAGCACAAGCATTTCGCTACACTCGCATTATCATCTGCTAACCATGTGTATGTGACAAATAAAATGTGATTTAATTTGACTCGAGGCTGTAATCGCTGCCAAAGGTGCTTCAACAAAGTACTGAGTTAAGTGTCTAAATACTTACGTAAATGTGATTTCAGTTGTTTTAATTCTTTATTTTTTTTTACTGTTTTTGCTTTGGCATTACGGGGTAGTGTGATTAGATTGATAAGGGGGAAAAACTATTTAATCGATTTTAGAATTAGGCTGTAACATAACAAAATTGAGAAAAAGTGAAGGGGTCTGAATACTTTCTGAATGCACTGTAGATAGCGTGAGATGGTCTGGCTGGCTGACTGCTACTGCCTTAGCAGAGATTATCATTTGTATTCCTTAAAGTCATCATTTAAAGTAACGAAGTAATATAAAACGTTCACATTTTAAAGTGAGAGAAAATCTTCAAAAGACCATCAGTTCATCCTCAAGGTCAAGGGTGACATTTGGCCTACAAGTCTCAGGCAGGGCTACCTCATCACCTGAGTGTGAGTTCAAATCACCTCCACTACATCACAAAATAGACGCATTCTAGAATCTGTTAACTTCGCGATTACTCGGAAGAAAGCGAGTGACTGTTCATCTCTAAGGCATTCATAAATAAATAACAAAAACATATGACAAAGATATGAAAGAGGATTCTGCAACACTGGGTTTGATGCTGTCTAAGACAAAGGGAGGGTTGAATGAAGACATCTGCATTAGCGCTCCTCCACTAGAACTGAGTGATAGAAAACTGAATTAACTGTATTGTCTGCTGAGTAGGCTACACTGCTGTCTGTATCTGATTTACAACACGGTACATCTACCATTGATGCAGGATCTCAAGCCCCAGTGGTCCCGGGTTGAAAATAGACCAAGCAATACATTGTGGGAGTCACAAAGGTCAGCGTAACTATCTGGTAACCACAGATGGTTTTCTGGTCTTAATGTAGCCACATAATGGACTGCAGCCTAAATGAAGAGCCTTCATATCCAGAGCCTAAGGGGTTACTATAGCAGAGGAATCAGACAAGCTGACATTCACTGCTGTGTCTGCTGCTGAACATACCCACTAGCTCTGTACAAGGAACCATTGCAGGCAGATCAGGGTTGTGTTAGGTCGGGCATAACATAGTGATTTGAAAATGTTTTCTCCAGTTTGGTGTCTACTGAACACAACCCAGTTAGTAGCTCCCAGTTTGGTGTCTATTGAACACAACCCAGTTAGTAGCTCCCAGTTTGGTGTCTACTGAACACAACCCAGTTAGTAGCTCCCAGTTTGGTGTCTACTGAACACAACCCAGTTAGTAGCTCCCAGTTTGGTGTCTACTGAACACAACCCAGGTAGTAGCTCCCAGTCTGGTGTCTACTGAACACAACCCAGTTAGTAGCTCCCAGTCTGCCTCCGTTATGTGAGGCCATCTAGGGACAACCAACCAATCAAGCCTGTGTCCCTGTGACAGACGAAGCCAGGAATATCACCCTTATACCCCTGCAGCCTGACATACACACACACACACAACAAGGTGAAGTCACCCAGCTGTCAATCACTCCCCAACTTGGAACCTCTCCTTAGCTGCTTCCAGCCACTTCCTATTTCAGCATCAAGCGGTGCTAATTGGCCCCCTTAATAACAGGACACCAGGGAGATCGTTAGAAAACACAAACCACAGGACCAGCTAAAAACACAAAGTCATCATTACCTGGCTATCGATGAAACCTGGAACATTCAAGGGATAACTCTGCCACTGAAAAAGACAGTAAGGCTGTTTCAAATTCATTAGACCCATACACACACACACAAACCAATGTGCGCGAGAACACACATGACCCCGCACACACATGTACACACGACACGATAATCAGGCCATTTCATTTTCAACTTGACGTCTGTACATGGCTTGTTTCTATGGTGATACACAAGGACTAACTTTCCAGGGGTTATCATTGGCTCCCCTGTGTTCCATCTATGCAAATGAAGTAAGGCTTGAAAAGGGCCACTTGCAAATGGTCCATTTATTTGAAAAACCTTACCCAGGTCCTCAATCCAAATTCTACTGGTACAATATGCAAAGATACAAATAACACATTCAAACAATCTACATTTATTTGCAATATTGTGTGTTAATTTTTTGCCTACTTTATATTTATTGTGTCAAACGTATAAAGTATTCTCCTTGGGAAAGTAGCTCCAGTAAAGTCTTAGCCAACCAGAAAGTAGGTGGAATGAGAGAAAGAGCATGCTTGAGTGCCATCAACCTTGTTTGTCTCAGGGAAGATCTGTTAGACTCCTTGTATCCTCTCCTCATGGCCAGAGTCACCATTGTCCAGCACCCCTGGAGCCTTGCTCAACCGACACAGCGACAGATTTATCACCTTGTCGGCTCTATGATTCAAACCAGCAACCTACAGCCCTCATAACAATAACATGTTACAATAACATGTCCTGGTCTGGCTGGTTGAGCCTCAATCCATTCAGTCACCGAGGCAATCTCTTATTTCTATAACACACAGGGTTCTCTTCCAAGGGCCTGGTTAAACTAACCTGAGTGTGTAATAACAATGGTTTATTTATATTTCATCGGGGGCTAGGTTTTTGTCGGCACTGGTTACTTCACCTATGAACCAGATAGTAAGTGTGTGTGTTCCATCTCACAGGCTGTCTAGATGTGCTAACCACTGAGGCGCCACACACTCCCTCTCTGTCTCAGCAACCTTTAAGCACATATTCATATGCACAGCTTAACATGACTGGACCATTATAAATATAGCCTCCGCTCCGCAGCATAGCGTGTGAGGATTTGACATTGCTTTTAAACAGAAAATGTGTAGCTAACTAGGCCACTATGAGATGGAAGTGCCGTACGTACGCATATATTCTAGTGTGAACTACATTGTAACGTATGTAATCATCATGATTACATTTAACTACCATTGTGTGCTACTATTAGTTCTACTACAAATGTAATACTTGCTACTAATAATGTTAGTATAGTACTACTACTAATATTAGTGTACTACTACTAATAATAATAATCATAATCATACAACTACTAGCAGTGTTTGTGTCTGCTAATGCCAGTGGCCACACCTTCAATTAATCTGTGATAAGGGAGTATTACAGTATATGGGATTAACATCACAGCCTGATGTCCAGTCTTTGACGCAGATGGAAAGCCTTGAAAGAGAGAAAGATATCCCCCTTCTCTGTTTTTCACAACAGGGCGCTTTCTCACACACTTCGGGCAAAGAGTATGTGAAACCCTCTAATAGATAAGCTTGGTGCCCGCTTTCACACACACAGACTTTGGCCCTGTGTGAATGATGTATTAGATATTGCAACCCAAATGAGGCCCACCGTCCAAGTATGAGAGCCAGCTGTAGAGCCGCTTGTACGGAACAGGCTTTTGGAGGGCTAGCCAAAAACCATTATCATTAACCTGTCTACATTTCACATTTACATTTGTCATTTAGAAGACGCTCTTATTCAGAGCAAATTACATGGGCAATTAATGTTAAGTACCTTGCTCAAGGGCACATTGACACATTTTTCACCTAGTCAGCTCAGGGATATGAACCAGCAAGCTTTCAGTTACTGGCCCAATGCTCTTAACCACTAGGCTACCTGCCCCCACACACCCACTTACCCCCAACTCTCAGATCTTTGCCTTACCTTCCCACTTCTTATCCTGACCTCACCCCTCTGAAAGAAACATGAGTCCCCCTCTCCCTCACCCCTTTCACATACTCAAGGTGCATTTGAGCATTAGAATGTGGCAGGTCTAGCAAAGAAATAAGGCACTCCCTGTCTGGCTCCCTGGCTATATGTACTGGCTGGCTGGCTAGATGTCTGTATGTACTGGCTGGATGGCTGTACTGTCTGGCTGTATGTACTGGCTGGCTGGCTGGATGGCTGTATGTACTGGCTGGTTGGCTGTACTGTCTGGCTGTATGTACTGGTTGGCTGGCTGGATGGCTGTATGTACTGGCTGGCTGGATGTACTGGCTGGCTGGCTGTATGTACTGGCTGGTTGGCTGGCTGGATGGCTGTATGTACTGGCTGGCTGGATGTACTGGCTGGCTGGCTGTATGTACTGGCTGGCTGGATGGCTGTATGTACTGGCTGGCTGGATGGCTGTATGTACTGGCTGGCTGTATGTACTGGCTGGCTGTATGTACTGGCTGGCTGTATGTACTGGCTGGCTGTATGTACTGGCTGGCTGGCTGGGTGGCTGTATGTACTGGCTGGCTGGCTGGATGGCTGTATGCACTGGCTAGGTGGCTGTATGTACTGGCTGGATGGCTGTATGTACTGGCTAGATGGCTGGATGGCTGTATGTACTGGCTGGCTGGCTGGCTGGATGGCTGTATGTACTGGCTGCCTGGATGGCTGTATGTACTGTCTGGATGGCTGTATGTACTGGCTGGATGGCTGTATGTACTGGCTGGATGGCTGTATGTACTGGCTGGCTGGCTGGATGGCTGTATATTCTGGCTGGCTGGATGTACTGGCTGGATGTACTGGCTGGATGGCTGGATGTACTGGCTGGATGGCTGTATGTACTGGCTGGATGGCTAGCTGGATGTACTGGCTGGATGTACTGGCTGGATGGCTGTACTGGCAGGGTTATACAATTGACAGGATTCAGATGAGAACAGTAACAGATCAGTACTTTTGTAAAAGTGTCCAAACATGAGGAAATCATAGTTGGCTTTAAAACAGATAAACATGTTGTTATATTGAGGGACAGGACTGACAGTGAAGACAGGCATGCAGCAAGACAGGTGTGTATAGACCGACCCACCCACCCACCCACACACACACACACACACACGGTTGGACCAGCAGGTGTTTTCCTCAGGCTGGTGGGTTGATGGTGGTGGGGTGGTACAACCCACAGATTTACTCTCATTAGCACAAGCTAATGACAATAAGCTAATGGGAGCCATTTGAGTACCTATAGTGCTAATGCTAGCTAGTGTGCTAACATCCCATGATTTATGGATTTTAGTTAGGCTAAACTACAGCTGACCATGATAAGGAACTAAAACTGTCATGTCCCCAAGGGGGATCTTGTACACACATTTAGCCGTTAGCTTAGCTAGAGCATAGTTTCCACGACCGATTCGTTTAAAAAATAAAAATAAAAAAAATAAATATGAAAGTTTATGAACCGGAAATAATGGCTTGAGTCTAAAATTGAATTCAATTTTACAAACAACAAAAGCCAAGATACTTATTTGGGGAACAAAATAAAAAGCAACTCATTTCAACAAACATGTCTTCTCCAGGTCATGACCTCCTCTTTGACTAAACAAGACTTCTGTAATTAACTGGAAAGGTTTCAGGGCTTCTGTTAGTGACACTGTCTGATCTTTGGCCTCACTAACCAACAACAACAACAGCTTCATCCTGCAACCAGTCAGACAGCTTGGTCCAAATCAGCCTAAGCAGCCCTTAATGAGGTTCTCTCTTAATGACAGGCGGCTAGCTTACATCTAGCTCCCTTTCTCTCTCTTCCTCCATCTCTCCCTCTCTGTGAAAACAGGCTCTATTACCGTCCTCAGAGGCCGAGACCTGGCCGTTAAACGGAAACACAACAGAATTATTATTATTATTATATATATTTTGTAAATGTCTTGAAAGGAGAAGACTCATAAATTGGCTGCCTGCTGTCAGACCTGTTCCAATCAATGACCTGCACCTCTAGAGGCCAGCGCATGGAAACAGCACGGAACCCACAACCATCGCAGATCCATTTTTAAACACACCGGCAGCAACGTGCTGGGACTGAGATGATGAAAGACTTGCAGTGATCTTCTCTTCTTTCTATCTCCCCATCCATCCTTTGTCCAATTAAATGTCAAAAGTAGAAGAGACCTGGTTAGTACGATCAGATCAATGTGGAGTTTCATCTTCAATGGACAGAGAGAGAAAATGGAGAATTTTGTGATCGACACAGAGCATTGTGTTTGTCTTGATGTGTTGTCCTGTTTGGTGTAACTGAGGAGCCAGTTAGATCTGAGCTCCCTCTATATTTTTAATATCTGAAAAAAAACAGCCAGTCGGTGCTGAACTTGCTTTGTTTCAAACAGCCATCTGCTCACCAGTAGTTCATTCATTAGCTAAATGAATGTGAATTACTTCAGGTTCAACCAACCAAACATTCATTCAGTAATTCAATGAGTCACAGCTACTCCAGGTGACAGTCTTACCAGGCAAAAGCAGCTGTGTGAGTGAAGACACAAGGAGAGCACCTAAGTCCTGTTTACTTACTCACCCAGCAGACTCTATTACCCAGGTTACAACAACTATGTCAGAAAGCATCCTGTGGAGGAAGTAGAGGGATGTGGTGCTGGTTGGAATTGCCTGAATTGCCTGTATTTGTCCAGCTTTTTTTTGTTCTTAACTTTCATTGAAAACATAGTTTGGAGGATTTAGTGAAATATCATAATTAATACTTGAGCCCAGTGTTGGATGTGAGTAGGATTTGCTGCTTTACAAGATCCTCATTCCTCATTCCAATGGTACTTCCATGAGGCTGCATCGTCTAAAGTGGCTTCCTTTCCTCGTCACCTCTCCTTCATCTGCACTGATCTGAAACTACCTGACAGGTGTAAGCAATATGGAGGAAGGAGGCACATAATTGGACGGTCTCTTTGCATTGTCAGCTATTTCAGATCACTACAGATGGTTAAATTAGTCTGCCTGGACTATTCCTCTTCTGTGATACAATTACAGCCAACTACGCAGACACTGAACTCCCTTCCTGTTAGTATTGCCCCATGCTACACAGAGCCCCCAGTGAAAACACACTAACAGACTCACCAGTCAAATATGATCATCTTCCCCTCCCCTCCCCACACATCACCCCGTTGCCACAGAGCCTCTTACCCCCCTTTACCGTTGTCCCACCACAATTAGTGGTAGGCCTCAGTAAGCCATCCTACTCTCCATCTCCTCTATTCTCTTCTTCCCCTGTCCTTCTCTATCCCTCCCCTTGTTGCTGATCCCTTCCTATACTCCTCCCCATCTCCCCTCTGTGCTCTTCCCTCCACAAAGTCCTAGGAAAATGCTGGGCTGGGCAGAGAAGACCTCCACATCTCTCCCTCTCCTCCTCTCCTCTTCTTATCCCTCTCTCCTCCCTCATCCTCTTCCTCCCGCTGTCCTCTCCTCTGAAACCTACAGTAGGATAAGGCTGAGGAGATTACTCTCTGTCTGTGAGACAGGTCTCATTACCTTTATCCACTCCTGATGCAAGAATTCTCTCTCTACCTCTACATCTCTATCCTCCTCCTCCCCCCACACCTCTCTCCATCTCACTCACTCTATCCCTCTCCATCTCTCTCCTCCTCCTCCCCCCACACCTCTCTCCATCTCACTCACTCTATCTCCCCTCCATCTCTCTCCTCCTCCTCCCCCCACACCTCTCTCCATCACACTCACTCTATCCCCCCTCCATCTCTCTCCTCCTCCTCCCCCCACACCTCTCTCCATCACACTCACTCTATCCCCCCTCCGTCTCTCTCCTCCTCCTCCTCCTCCCCCCACACCTCTCTCCATCACACTCACTCTATCCCCCCTCCATCTCTCTCCTCCTCCTCCCCCCACACCTCTCTCCATCACACTCACTCTATCCCCCCTCCATCTCTCTCCTCCTCCTCCCCCCACACCTCTCTCCATCACACTCACTCTATCCCCCCTCTGTCTCTCTCCTCCTCCTCCTCCTCACCACACACCTCTCTCCATCTCACTCACAAATCATTGTTTACAATGACGGCCTACACTGTACTAACCCAGACGACGCTGGGCCAATTGTGTGCCACCCTATGTGACTCCAAATCACAGCCGGTTGTGATACAGCCTGGAATCGAACCAGGGTGTCTGTAGTGACGCCTCAAGCACTGAGATGCAGTGCCTTAGACCGCTGCACCACTCATGAGCCCCAAGAGCAGATGTCCCTACACTTTGTCTTATTTATGACTGATAGGATTGAGAAGAGTGTTCTGACAAATATACAAATATACATATATTGTAAAATATACAATAAATATGTGCTCAGATGAAGGAAAAAAATCCAAGGTACAAATAGTATAAGAGAATGTTGTGAACTTCCTCTTTAAAGGGATAAGACTATTTTGTGTCTTAGTGTCTAACCAAGTGTTGATAATGTACTGTACAGCTAAGCCAGTCATCAGAACAAAATTGAATCAGAGTCTTGCCCTTGGTCTGAGAAGAGCACTCGGGCTTACAAAATATTTTTAATTCAAGGCTCATTTGTTCATTTGAAATCTCCCACCAGGGAAAATAAATCTGTTTTCTTCAGACAGAATCTGCATGTTTTCCCCGACAGTGAGACAAAAAAGCACAAGAAAAGAAAAAGAATAGAGAGAACAGATTGGGTATTTCCTGGGGCAGAGTACATCCCAAATGGTACCCTATTCCTTTAGTACAAAAGTAGTGCAATATAAAGGGAATAGGGTGCCATTTGGGATGCACACTGCCCCAGGAAATACCCTGCTCCTCTCCATTCTGCCCCAGGAGAGGAGCGAGGCAGAGAACAGAGAAGACTGATGCTTCAGCTAACAATTCATTAAGAGTCGGATGGCAGATGAAGCCTCTAAGCCAGACGTCGGAGAAAAAGAACTAGGCTACCGTTGGGGCCATTTCATTTTACATCTCGTCTTGTCCATCCAAAACACACAGAGAATCCCTGCAATTATGCCAGACGGAGGTCATTGCCTTCAGTGGCGAGATGATGGACCGTATTCCACAGCTTTAAGGCGCCATGTTATGGCCAGTGTAAACCTGGCCACTGGAAAGCCTGCAGGGAGACTCCTGAGAGAGAGAGAGAGAGAGAGAGAGAGGGCTGGCCGGGAGGGATTGCACCATATATGAGGAGTTTCCATCTAGAGACACATGCAGGAGCAACCACATGCGCGAATGGGGGCACACACACACTGAGGAAGATCCCCTCTTCCTCCTACAGAGCCCCGGCAGCCATATTTGTTTATGTCACAAACAGAGAACAGGGCTCTGGTGGGGTTTCTGCTGTGGGAGCTAGCTTTTTGTTGTTGTGGGAGCTAGTTTGGACTGGGCTGAACCGACAATGCATTCTGGGATTGCCTGGATGTCTGCGGGGGGTGGACGAGACATGACATGGTGTCCGGGGCGAGGGGGTGTGAGGGGGGATTCACCGCCCCCGGAGTCAGCACTACAACACACAAGGCTCAGCTCAGTCTACCTTGTTACAGTGGGGCTCAACATCTGAATCAGCTCTCCTCTCCTCCACTGAATCAGCTCTCCTCTCCTCCACTGAATCAGCTCTCCTCTCCGCTCTGACACTGAATCAGCTCTCCTCCATTGAATCAGCTCTCCTCTCCTCCACTGAATCAGCTCTCCTCTCCTCCACTGAATCAGCTCTCCTCTCCTCTCCTCCACTGAATCAGCTCTCCTCTCCTCTCCTCCACTGAATCAGCTCTCCTCTCCTCCACCGAATCAGCTCTCCTCTCCTCCACCGAATCAGCTCTCCTCTCCTCCACTGAATCAGCTCTCCTCTCCTCCACTGAATCAGCTCTCCTCTCCTCCACTGAATCAGCTCTCCTCTCCTCCACTGAATCAGCTCTCCTCTCCTCCACTGAATCAGCTCTCCTCTCCTCCACTGAATCAGCTCTCCTCTCCTCTACTGAATCAGCTCTCCTCTCCTCTCTGACACTGAATCAGCTCTCCTCCACTGAATCAGCTCTCCTCCACTGAATCAGCTCACCTCCAATGAATCAGCTCTCCTCCAATGAGTCAGCTCTCCTCCAATGAATCAGTTCTCCTCCAATGAATCAGCTCTCCTCTCCTACAATGAATCAGATCTCATCCACTGAATCAGCTCTACTCTCCTCCACTCTGCTGCTACTCCTCTGCTCCCACTGTGAATGTATGCTTCAGCCTAGTGCCTTAGTGAGGGAGGTAGGGATGAGGGGAGGGAGGAGACTGCTCCTCCCACTGTGGATGTACACTTCATCAGCCTAGTGCCTTAGGGAGGGAGGTAGGGATGAGGGGAGGGAGGTGGGGGAGACTGCTCCTCCCACTGTGGATGTACACTTCATCAGCCTAGTGCCTTAGGGAGGGAGGTAGGGATGAAGGGAGGGAGGTGGGGGAGACTGCTCTTCCCACTGTGGATGTACACTTCATCAGCCTAGTGCCTTAGGGAGGGAGGTAGGGATGAAGGGAGGGAGGTGGGGGAGACTGCTCCTCCCACTGTGGATGTACACTTCATCAGCCTAGTGCTTTAGGGAGGGAGGTAGGGATGAAGGGAGGGAGGTGGGGGAGACTGCTCCTCCCACTGTGGATGTACACTTCATCAGCCTAGTGCCTTAGGGAGGGAGGTAGGGATGAAGGGAGGGAGGTGGGGGAGACTGCTCCTCCCACTGTGGATGTACACTTCATCAGCCTAGTGCCGGAGGGACGGATGGGTCCCAAGGGCAAGTTTTCGGGAAAAGGGTGGTGTGATGGTTGCATCCCAAATGGTACCCTTTGCCTATATAGTGCACTACTTTTGACCAGGACCCATAAGGCTCCGGTCAAAAGTAGTGCACTATATAAGGAATAGGGTGCCATTTGGAAAGCATGCACTGCTGTGAAACATATGGACAAAGAGGCAAAATCACGTTGCTGAAAGGCTTAAGCTAAATCTTCATCTTTAATCTTTAAATCTTTAAACAATTCTGTTTACAGGGCACAACATCAAAGCTTTATAATGCCTCTATATAATGCTTTAATAATATAGTCACAACAGCTTTATAATGCTTTAATAATATAGTCACAGCAGCTTTATAATGCCTCTTCATAATGCTTTAATAATGCAGTCACAGCAGCTTTATAATGCCTCTTCATAATGCTTTAAAAATATAGTCACAGCAGCTTTATAATGCCTCTTCATAATGCTTTAATAATATAGTCACAGCAGCTTTATAATGCCTCTTCATAATGCTTTAATAATATAGTCACAGCAGCTTTATAATGCCTTAATAATATAGTCACAGCAGCTTTATAATGCTTTAATAATATAGTCACAGCAGCTTTATAATGCCTCTTCATAATGCTTTACTAATATAGTCACAGCAGCTTTATAATGCCTCTTCATAATGCTTTAAAAATATAGTCACAGCAGCTTTATAATGCCTCTTCATAATGCTTTAATAATATAGTCACAGCAGCTTTATAATGCTTTAATAATATAGTCATAGCAGCTTTATAATGCCTCTTCATAATGCTTTTAATAATATAGTCACAGCAGCTTTATAATGCTTTAATAATGTAGTTACAGCAGCTTTATAATGCCTCTTCATAATGCTTTAATAATATAGTCACAGCAGCTTCATAATGCTTTAATAATGTAGTTACAGCAGCTTTATAATGCCTCTTCATAATGCTTTAATAATATAGTCACAGCAGCTTTATAATGCCTCTACATAATGCTTTAATAATGTAGTCACAGCAGCTTTATAATGTTTTAATAATATAGTCATAGCAGCTTTATAATGCCTCTTCATAATGCTTTAATAATGTAGTCACAGCAGCTTTATAATGCCTCTACATAATGCTTTAATAATGTAGTCACAGCAGCTTTATAATGCCTCTACATAATGCTTTAATAATGTAGTCACAGCAGCTTTATAATGTTTTAATAATATAGTCATAGCAGCTTTATAATGCCTCTTCATAATGCTTTAATAATGTAGTCACAGCAGCTTTATAATGCCTCTACATAATGCTTTAATAATGTAGTCACAGCAGCTTTATAATTTTTTAATAATATAGTCATAGCAGCTTTATAATACCTCTATATAATGCTTTAATAATGTAGTCATAGCAGCTTTATAATGCCTCTACATAATGCTTTAATAATGTAGTCACAGCAGCTTTATAATTTTTTAATAATATAGTCACAGCAGCTTTATAATGCCTTAATAATAGTCACAGCAGCTTTATAATGCCTCTTCATAATGCTTTAATAATATAGTCATAGCAGCTTTATAATGTTTTAATAATATAGTCACAGCAGCTTTATAATGCCTCTTCATAATGCTTTAATAATATAGTCATAGCAGCTTTATAATGTTTTAATAATATAGTCATAGCAGCTTTATAATGCCTCTTCATAATGCTTTAATAATAAAGTCACAGCAGCTTTATAATGCCTCTTCATAATGCTTTAATAATATAGTCACAGCAGCTTTATAATTCTTTAATAATAGTCACAGCAGCTTTATAATGCCTCTACATAATGCTTTAATAATATAGTCATAGCAGCTTTATAATGTTTTAATAATATAGTCATAGCAGCTTTATAATGCCTCTTCATAATGCTTTAATAATATAGTCATAGCAGCTTTATAATGCTTTAATAATATAGTCATAGCAGCTTTATAATGCCTCTTCATAATGCTTTAATAATATAGTCACAGCAGCTTTATAATGCCTCTTCATAATGCTTTAATAATAGTCACAGCAGCTTTATAATTCTTTAATAATAGTCACAGCAGCTTTATAATGCCTCTACATAATGCTTTAATAATATAGTCATAGCAGCTTTATAATGTTTTAATAATATAGTCATAGCAGCTTTATAATGCCTCTTCATAATTCTTTAATAATAGTCACAGCAGCTTTATAATGCCTCTACATAATGCTTTAATAATATAGTCACAGCAGCTTTATAATGCCTCTTCATAATGCTTTAATAATATAGTCACAGCAGCTTTATAATGCCTCTTCATAATGCTTTAATAATATAGTCACAGCAGCTTTATAATGCTTTAATAATATAGTCATAGCAGCTTTATAATGCCTCTTCATAATGCTTTAATAATATAATCATAGCAGCTTTATAAAGCTTCAATAATAGTCACAGCAGCTTTATAATGCCTCTTCATAATGCTTTAATAATATAATCACAGCAGCTTTATAATGCTTTAATAATATAGTCACAGCAGCTTTATAATGCCTCTTCATAATGCTTTAATAATATAGTCACAGCAGCTTTATAATGCCTCTTCATAATGCTTTAATAATATAGTCATAGCAGCTTTATAATACCTCTTCATAATGCTTTAATAATAGTCACAGCAGCTTTATAATGTTTTAATAATATAATCACAGCAGCTTTAATAATATAGTCACAGCAGCTTTAATAATATAGTCACAGCAGCTTTATAATGCTTTAAAAATATAGTCACAGCAGCTTTAATAATATAGTCACAGCAGCTTTATAATGCTTTAAAAATATAGTCACAGCAGCTTTAATAATATAGTCACAGCAGCTTTATAATGCTTTAAAAATATAGTCACAGCAGCTTTATAATGTTTTAATAATATAGTCACAGCAGCTTTAATAATATAGTCACAGCAGCTTTAATAATGTAGTCACAGCAGCTTTATAATGCCTCTTCATAATGCCTTAATAATATAGTCACAGCAGCTTTATAATGCTTTAATAATATAGTCACAGCAGCTTTATAATGCCTCTTCATAATGCTTTAATAATATAATCACAGCAGCTTTATAATGCTTTAATAATATAGTCACAGCAGCTTTATAATGCCTCTTCATAATGCTTTAATAATATAGTCACAGCAGCTTTATAATGCATCTACATAATGCTTTAATAATATAGTCATAGCAGCTTTATAATGCTTTAATAATATAGTCACAGCAGCTTCATAATGCCTCTTCATAATGCTTTAATAATATAGTCATAGCAGCTTTATAATGCTTTAATAATATAATCACAGCAGCTTTATAATGCTTTAATAATATAGTCACAGCAGCTTCATAATGCTTTAATAATATAGTCACAGCAGCTTTATAATGCTTTAATAATATAGTCATAGCAGCTTTATAATGCTTTAATAATATAATCACAGCAGCTTTATAATGTTTTAATAATATAGTCATAGCAGCTTCATAATGCTTTAATAATATAGTCACAGCAGCTTTATAATGTTTTAATAATATAATCACAGCAGCTTTATAATGTTTTAATAATATAATCACAGCAGCTTTAATAATATAGTCACAGCAGCTTTAATAATATAGTCACAGCAGCTTTATAATGCTTTAAAAATATAGTCACAGCAGCTTTATAATGCTTTAAAAATATAGTCACAGCAGCTTTAATAATATAGTCACAGCAGCTTTATAATGCTTTAAAAATATAGTCACAGCAGCTTTATAATGTTTTAATAATATAGTCACAGCAGCTTTAATAATATAGTCACAGCAGCTTTAATAATGTAGTCACAGCAGCTTTATAATGCCTCTTCATAATGCCTTAATAATATAGTCACAGCAGCTTTATAATGCTTTAATAATATAGTCACAGCAGCTTTATAATGCCTCTTCATAATGCTTTAATAATATAGTCATAGCAGCTTTATAATGCCTCTTCATAATGCTTTAATAATAGTCACAGCAGCTTTAATAATATAGTCATAGCAGCTTTATAATACCTCTTCATAATGCTTTAATAATAGTCACAGCAGCTTTAATAATATAGTCACAGCAGCTTTAATATAGTCATAGCAGCTTTATAATACCTCTTCATAATGCTTTAATAATAGTCACAGCAGCTTTAATATAGTCATAGCAGCTTTATAATACCTCTTCATAATGCTTTAATAATATAATCATAGCAGCTTTATAAAGCTTCAATAATAGTCACAGCAGCTTTATAATGCCTCTTCATAATTCTTTAATAATATAGTCACAGCAGCCTTATAATGCCTCTTCATAATGCTTTAATAATATAGTCACAGCAGCTTTATAATGCCTCTTCATAATGCTTTAATAATATAGTCACAGCAGCTTTATAATGTTTTAATAATATAGTCACAGCAGCTTCATAATGCTTTAATAATATAGTCACAGCAGCTTCATAATGCTTTAATAATATAGTCACAGCAGCTTTATAATGCCTCTTCATAATGCTTTAATAATATAGTCACAGCAGCTTTATAATGTTTTAATAATATAGTCACAGCAGCTTCATAATGCTTTAATAATATAGTCACAGCAGCTTCATAATGCTTTAATAATATAGTCACAGCAGCTTCATAATTCTTTAATAATATAGTCACAGCAGCTTTATAATGCCTCTTCATAATGCTTTAATAATATAGTCATAGCAGCTTTATAATGTTTTAATAATATAGTCATAGCAGCTTTATAATGCCTCTTCATAATGCTTTAATAATAAAGTCACAGCAGCTTTATAATGCCTCTTCATAATGCTTTAATAATATAGTCACAGCAGCTTTATAATTCTTTAATAATAGTCACAGCAGCTTTATAATGCCTCTACATAATGCTTTAATAATATAGTCATAGCAGCTTTATAATGTTTTAATAATATAGTCATAGCAGCTTTATAATGCCTCTTCATAATGCTTTAATAATATAGTCATAGCAGCTTTATAATGCTTTAATAATATAGTCATAGCAGCTTTATAATGCCTCTTCATAATGCTTTAATAATATAGTCACAGCAGCTTTATAATGCCTCTTCATAATGCTTTAATAATAGTCACAGCAGCTTTATAATTCTTTAATAATAGTCACAGCAGCTTTATAATGCCTCTACATAATGCTTTAATAATATAGTCATAGCAGCTTTATAATGTTTTAATAATATAGTCATAGCAGCTTTATAATGCCTCTTCATAATTCTTTAATAATAGTCACAGCAGCTTTATAATGCCTCTACATAATGCTTTAATAATATAGTCACAGCAGCTTTATAATGCCTCTTCATAATGCTTTAATAATATAGTCACAGCAGCTTTATAATGCCTCTTCATAATGCTTTAATAATATAGTCACAGCAGCTTTATAATGCTTTAATAATATAGTCATAGCAGCTTTATAATGCCTCTTCATAATGCTTTAATAATATAATCATAGCAGCTTTATAAAGCTTCAATAATAGTCACAGCAGCTTTATAATGCCTCTTCATAATGCTTTAATAATATAATCACAGCAGCTTTATAATGCTTTAATAATATAGTCACAGCAGCTTTATAATGCCTCTTCATAATGCTTTAATAATATAGTCACAGCAGCTTTATAATGCCTCTTCATAATGCTTTAATAATATAGTCATAGCAGCTTTATAATACCTCTTCATAATGCTTTAATAATAGTCACAGCAGCTTTATAATGTTTTAATAATATAATCACAGCAGCTTTAATAATATAGTCACAGCAGCTTTAATAATATAGTCACAGCAGCTTTATAATGCTTTAAAAATATAGTCACAGCAGCTTTAATAATATAGTCACAGCAGCTTTATAATGCTTTAAAAATATAGTCACAGCAGCTTTAATAATATAGTCACAGCAGCTTTATAATGCTTTAAAAATATAGTCACAGCAGCTTTATAATGTTTTAATAATATAGTCACAGCAGCTTTAATAATATAGTCACAGCAGCTTTAATAATGTAGTCACAGCAGCTTTATAATGCCTCTTCATAATGCCTTAATAATATAGTCACAGCAGCTTTATAATGCTTTAATAATATAGTAACAGCAGCTTTATAATGCCTCTTCATAATGCTTTAATAATATAATCACAGCAGCTTTATAAAGCTTCAATAATAGTCACAGCAGCTTTATAATGCCTCTTCATAATGCTTTAATAATATAGTCACAGCAGCTTTATAATGCTTTAATAATATAGTCACAGCAGCTTTATAATGCCTCTTCATAATGCTTTAATAATATAGTCACAGCAGCTTTATAATGCCTCTTCATAATGCTTTAATAATATAATCACAGCAGCTTTATAATGCTTTAATAATATAGTCACAGCAGCTTTATAATGCCTCTTCATAATGCTTTAATAATATAATCACAGCAGCTTTATAATGCTTTAATAATATAGTCACAGCAGCTTTATAATGCCTCTTCATAATGCTTTAATAATATAGTCACAGCAGCTTTATAATGCCTCTACATAATGCTTTAATAATATAGTCACAGCAGCTTTATAATGCCTCTTCATAATGCTTTAATAATAGTCACAGCAGCTTTATAATGTTTTAATAATATAATCACAGCAGCTTTAATAATATAGTCACAGCAGCTTTATAATGTTTTAATAATAGTCACAGCAGCTTTATAATGTTTTAATAATATAGTCACAGCAGCTTTATAATGTTTTAATAATATAATCACAGCAGCTTTAATAATATAGTCACAGCAGCTTTATAATGTTTTAATAATAGTCACAGCAGCTTTATAATGTTTTAATAATAGTCACAGCAGCTTTATAATGCTTTAATAATGTAGTCACAGCAGCTTTATAATGTTTTAATAATATAATCACAGCAGCTTTATAATGTTTTAATAATATAATCACAGCAGCTTTAATAATATAGTCACAGCAGCTTTATAATGTTTTAATAATAGTCACAGCAGCTTTATAATGTTTTAATAATAGTCACAGCAGCTTTATAATGTTTTAATAATAGTCACAGCAGCTTTATAATGTTTTAATAATATAATCACAGCAGCTTTAATAATATAGTCACAGCAGCTTTAATAATATAGTCACAGCAGCTTTATAATGTTTTAATAATAGTCACAGCAGCTTTATAATGTTTTAATAATATAATCACAGCAGCTTTAATAATATAGTCACAGCAGCTTTATAATGTTTTAATAATAGTCACAGCAGCTTTATAATGTTTTAATAATAGTCACAGCAGCTTTATAATGTTTTAATAATAGTCACAGCAGCTTTATAATGTTTTAATAATATAATCACAGCAGCTTTAATAATATAGTCACAGCAGCTTTAATAATATAGTCACAGCAGCTTTATAATGCTTTAAAAATATAGTCACAGCAGCTTTATAATGCTTTAAAAATATAGTCACAGCAGCTTTAATAATATAGTCACAGCAGCTTTATAATGCTTTAAAAATATAGTCACAGCAGCTTTATAATGTTTTAATAATATAGTCACAGCAGCTTTAATAATATAGTCACAGCAGCTTTAATAATGTAGTCACAGCAGCTTTATAATGCCTCTTCATAATGCCTTAATAATATAGTCACAGCAGCTTTATAATGCTTTAATAATATAGTCACAGCAGCTTTATAATGCCTCTTCATAATGCTTTAATAATATAGTCATAGCAGCTTTATAATGCCTCTTCATAATGCTTTAATAATAGTCACAGCAGCTTTAATAATATAGTCATAGCAGCTTTATAATACCTCTTCATAATGCTTTAATAATAGTCACAGCAGCTTTAATAATATAGTCACAGCAGCTTTAATATAGTCATAGCAGCTTTATAATACCTCTTCATAATGCTTTAATAATAGTCACAGCAGCTTCATAATGCTTTAATAATATAGTCACAGCAGCTTTATAATGCCTCTTCATAATGCTTTAATAATATAATCATAGCAGCTTTATAAAGCTTCAATAATAGTCACAGCAGCTTTATAATGCCTCTTCATAATTCTTTAATAATATAGTCACAGCAGCCTTATAATGCCTCTTCATAATGCTTTAATAATATAGTCACAGCAGCTTTATAATGCCTCTTCATAATGCTTTAATAATATAGTCACAGCAGCTTTATAATGTTTTAATAATATAGTCACAGCAGCTTCATAATGCTTTAATAATATAGTCACAGCAGCTTCATAATGCTTTAATAATATAGTCATAGCAGCTTCATAATGCTTTAATAATATAGTCACAGCAGCTTTATAATGCCTCTTCATAATGCTTTAATAATATAGTCACAGCAGCTTTATAATGTTTTAATAATATAGTCACAGCAGCTTCATAATGCTTTAATAATATAGTCACAGCAGCTTCATAATGCTTTAATAATATAGTCATAGCAGCTTCATAATGCCTCTTCATAATGCTTTAATAATATAGTCACAGCAGCTTCATAATGCTTTAATAATATAGTCACAGCAGCTTTATAATGTTTTAATAATATAGTCACAGCAGCTTCATAATGCTTTAATAATATAGTCACAGCAGCTTCATAATGCTTTAATAATATAGTCACAGCAGCTTCATAATGCTTTAATAATATAGTCACAGCAGCTTCATAATGCTTTAATAATATAGTCACAGCAGCTTCATAATGCTTTAATAATATAGTCACAGCAGCTTCATAATGCTTTAATAATATAGTCACAGCAGCTTTATAATGCCTCTTCATAATGCTTTAATAATATAGTCACAGCAGCTTTATAATGCCTCTACATAATGCTTTAATAACAGTCACAGCTGCTTTTGCATAGTGCTTGGGTTATATGCACAATCACCGAAATAGAAGTATTATAAACATGCTTATAATGCAGTATGTAGAGGATTACTGTGGTCACTCTGCAGACAGAAAACAGCTGAGTTTTAGGAAGTACCCCTCACTCAATGTGGAGGACAGCAGATTCCTGGTCATGGTTTCTATATGAGATCAAACCGGTGTTTCAGTAAAACACAGATCACCATTTACAGCGTGTCCCTGTTAAATGTGCTGAAAATATTACTATGATCTCCAGCACCTGGTCAAAGCTGTTGGATGTGCCCAGGCACAACCTGGTCTCTCGCCCGGCCCAGGCACAACCTGGTCTCTCGCCCGGCCCAGGCACAACCTGGTCTCTCGCCCGGCCCAGGCACAACCTGGTCTCTCGCCCGGCCCAGGCACAACCTGGTCTCTCGCCCGGCCCAGGCACAACCTGGTCTCTCGCCCGGCCCAGGCACAACCTGGTCTTTATGTCTAGAGCCATTATAATGTGTATTTGTAATGTATAATGTGTACCTGCTCTTGTGTGGGGTTTATTGTACCTTTTCTTGCCCTGCCCAGCCTCGGTTGGTTTCCAGACCTAAATCTAGTAGACCTCCAGTAATCTAGAAGTCTTTAACCCTATGCTGGTGGCAGCTAAGTAACCTCCAGTAATCTATAAGTCTTTAACCCTATGCTGGTGGCAGCTAAGTAACCTCCAGTAATCTAGAAGTCTTTAACCCTATGCTGGTGGCAGCTAAGCAACCTCCAGTAATCTAGAAGCCTTTAGCCCTATGCTGGTGGCAGCTAAGTAACCTCCAGTAATCTAGAAGCCTTTAGCCCTATGCTGGTGACAGCTAAGTAACCTCCAGTAATCTAGAAGCCTTTAGCCCTTTGCTGGTAACAGCTAAGTAACCTCCAGTAATCTAGAAGCCTTTAGCCCTATGCTGGTAACAGCTAAGTAACCTCCAGTAATCTAGAAGCCTTTAGCCCTATGCTGGTGGCAGCTAAGTAACCTCCAGTAATCTAGAAGCCTTTAGCCCTATGCTGGTGGCAGCTAAGTAACCTCCAGTAATCTAGAAGCCTTTAGCCCTATGCTGGTGGCAGCTAAGTAACCTCCAGTAATCTAGAAGCCTTTAGCCCTATGCTGGTGGCAGCTAAGTAACCTCCATCTTTAAGCTTCTCTCACTCTTCAAACGCAGCAGTGAGGAAATCCACATGGCTAATCCCCTGGTTTTATAGGCTCTTCTTCAACAGGCTAGGTAGACAGTGAAGGTTTACTGTAAGCATGTCGTCTTCTCCCTCCACCAGCTAATAGCCACTATTGATCAATGCAGGGGTAAGTGCTCTTTAGTGTTCACCATCACACCCATTTATCGAAATAAAAGCCTTGCACGCTTTCTCTCTCAGTGTGAGAATCAACCGCTGGGGAGGATGAGTTCATGGTGGACAAGCGTCGCTCTCAGGAATGAGCAGTCCATCCCTGCCTGCCTGTCTCCTAGCAACAGTGACCTGGCAAGCAGACAGTAGTTGTAAGGTAGGGGGAGAGGAGGGGACAAACACACTCACAGACAGAGACAGAGAGAGAGAGAGAGAGAGAGAGACAGAGAGAGAGAAAGCTGATGTGTGTTTATATCAGCTGAAGAGAAATGCAGCTAGTCTTAGCTTGCATAGCTGGACCCAGTGCACAGTAAAAGTAACACGAATGTATAACTTCTCCACCTTCGAATGTGAATGATATACATGCTGTGTAACACAGATTCACATTCCAGTACATAACAAAAATCTCAAGTATTTAAATGTGATTTGTTTATATGAAGCACAAAAATGATAATTTAAAAAAATTAAAATACGTATTTCTAAAAGAGACATTTTCAAAGTGCTTCTTTCATAAGTAAATGATGACGTGTGGCATAATCATCTCTCCCGGCCTTGGTGTTTGATTAAGACAAAACAGACTGGCCTTCAGCTCAGACGTGCCTGGCTAGGCTGGCCAAAAGCAACATCTGGCATCCCTAATTACACAAACTTCTCCCCCGAAAACAAAATCAGCTCCAATATACAAAGTCCCCAGACCCCCATATAAAAGAACACTACTGCTCATCAGGGCCGGATTAATACAGGGGTTTACAGGGGCTGAGGCTCCTGGGCCCAAGCCAGTAAAGGGCCCAAGAGGCAGAAAGTTTTTTTTATTGTTATAATAATATTGTTTTGGGGAAAAAAACTAAAAAAAACTACAGGAGCCCACTCTAAATGTTCAAAATACAACAGCGAGCATAATTTAGCCACAAAAGGAAAAATTGTTTCAAAAAAATGACTGTGGATGAAGTTTTATCATAAGCACATACAGGTACAGTGGTTCCTACTTTAAAAGTTGCGTCATACTGCGGCACACCCTGCGTGCTTCTGTGGCACGTCATTTAATTCTCAGACTTTTTCTGTTACTTTTTCTGCTAGTTTGACCACCAGAGGGCATCTTTGAGAAGCATTTGATAGTATTCCGTATCTGCATTACGAGAGAATTTAAAACCTTTCGTAATAACATAGTATTTGAAATTGATTAAGAAATGTGGCTTAATTAATTTGATTAATATTATGGTGTTTCGATTCAGAGAAAAAGGAAATCCTCTGGGTTTCTGTTAGGATGGAATGTAAAATATGGCGATGTACAACAAGACAGTTGGGAGTAGGCTACAGGATTGGAGGATTCGAAATTATTTGCCTTCATTAGACAACTTTGTTCCAATATTTCTGTAAAATCAGTGATATTTTTTCCCATAGTAATTCGTTATGAATCCACAACTAAATCAACATCTGCATTTTGAAAGAGTCCCATGTTAACTACAGTATGTATTCTAGACTGCACAGTAGCCTAATAAACACATTTCGTGAATATTATTATTATTTTTTTTAAACTCTCAAAATGCAGATGTTGATTCGCTTGTATTGTACTGTTCTGTAGTTTCGTCCCAATGATTCGTCTGACAAACAAAGAACGTTGCATCCTGCAGGCCCAGTCATGGATCAAAGCTGGCGAGACAGTCAATAACATCATCTTCACAGACAAATCAACTGTGGCCCTTGAGCAATTTGCTCAAAATTCCTACAGAAAATAAAGAGATTAACGAAAGCATAAAGATGTTGATGAAGAAATGCTGTTTTGAGTTAGAACTGAAACACTTTAGAGTACTTAAGCATCGAATACATTGCAAGTTCATGGATTTTCACAACAGTAGCCAGGCTATAAAAAGTCTATTGTCTTGCTAATAGGAATCATTTGCATGATGGGCTACGTTCTTTATTGTAACCACAATGTCACATATACATTTGTATTTACCTTTACAATTACTTTTAGAGTTTGGGATTTACAAATCCGATTCACATCTGATTTCTTCACCTGCGGGATCATCTGAAAGGGGTGGGGGTGATGCTGACGAGTATTTCTGTCTGTAATAAAGCCCATTTTGTGGGGGGAATTCTGACTGGATGGGCCTGGCTGCCCAGTGGGTGGGCCTGGCTGCCAAGTGGGTAGGACTATGCCCTTCAAGGCCCACCCATGGCGGCAACCCTGAGCCATCGTGTGAAATACATAAATTAGGGCCTAATGAATTTGTCATTTGACTGATATCCTTATATTTCCTTAACTGTAAAATCTGAAATTGTTGATTGTTGCATTTATTTGTGTTCAGTATACATTACTACACTATTACAACATTACTACACTATTACTAAACTACCCGTGTACCATATTATATTACACTATTACGATAATAGTACTACACTACATCACTGTACTACACTATTACTATAATACTATTACTACATCACTTTTCTACACCACTAGATTACTACATCACAATACTACTACACTTACTAGCCTTTTACATTACACTAACACATTACTAAACTATTACATTACTACAGTATTACTACACTTAAATTACTACCTTACTACATTACTATACTATAGTATTACTGCATTACTCTATTACTACATTACTACACTACTACCTTATTAAAACATTACTACACTATTATACAATTACATGAATACTATATTAATATACTACTACAACTACATTACTACCCTGCTACCCTATTACAACATTACTAAATAGCACTACTACACTACTATGACACTACTATAATACTACGACATGACTATAATAGTAAACTATTGTGACATTACTATACTACACCATAATATTGTGAGATTACTATACTACTACACTATTACTACTATACTACTACACTATTACTACATGACTACACAACAGACTTCTCCTTCCCCGGTATCTGGGTAAAAGTTGAAGGTGCACTAGAAGGACATTCTAAAAATGCAGGTGTTACACACTCTACCCTCCAGCCTGGACTTTGCAAGACTGATCCTACTGCAGTGAAGCTGTGATGTCACCCAACCCCGGCATCAACAGCCATGTCCCAGGGAAATGTCAGAGTCAGGGATAGAGCCAGGGAAATGTCAGAGTCAGGGATAGAGCCAGGGAAATTTCAGTGGCAGGGATCGAGCCAGGGAAATTTTAGTGGCAGGGATCGAGCCAGGGAAATTTTAGTGGCAGGGATCGAGCCAGGGAAATTTTAGTGGCAGGGATCGAGCTGGGACAGGGACTCTTAAGATCTCTCTTAAGATTCACATTTAGATTTAATATGATAATTACACGTGGCTGATAATTAAGTGTGGACGACCCTAGCCTTGGCAACTGCAGTAGGAACACTTCCTAAGGTGTTAACTATCTTGGGACTGTGGATAGGGTGTCACCAGAAGGTTGAGACACGATTTAGGTTTGAGTCCTTGTCAGTCTGAGCGTGGCTTACTTACATTCCTGTAGCAGAAGGTTGGTTTCAATCTAGGGCTATATTACCGCCACACCAGAGGTCACAAGTCATGACTGCAGTCAAATTCCACATGACCGTTTTGTCATGGTATCTAGGCTTCTCCAAGCTCAGATGCTGCTGATGGCCCTAAGTAGTCTACAACTTGCTAGCTGCCTGGTACTCAGCACTCTATTGTCTCTCTAAATCACTCTGACAATACAAAAGTTACTGAAAATCAAATCAAAACACTTCATGAGAGCCATGAGCTCATCTTGCACAACATTTGAGAAAAAAAAGAGTTGATGGCCTTCATTAAAAAAATGAATTTCACACATATATTATTTAATATTTCAAAAGACAGGATTAAATTAAGAATAGTCTGATGGGTGACAATATTAGCTTATCACTTGTGAATGATGTATTATTACATGTGAATGACACCCAGCATGCGCAGTAAGGCAAGAAAGAGCACAACTTGTGTGACTTTTTCAAATCGTAGTCGCACACTTCATGTAGCCTAGCCCATAGGCCTATATGTTTTGAAAAGGTTTGTAATCACAACTTAAGTGCCCAAATAACTTCTTAAAATTAAACACACTAATCGCTTTACAACCAGTGTAGAGCCTAACTGGCCTACATAGGCAACGTGTGAGTTAAAGTTCAGAGAAGATCATTTTCACCAAACAAAATGTGCCTTTATGATCAAGCCTTACATGTATAATAGCATTTGCGGTCACATAGAATATTCGTGCTTATATCCTACTGCCGTGAGCACATTGCTGCACTTATAATGTGAATAAATAGCCTAATAGTTCATCAACATTTTAAGCTAACCGTTCTGATCTGTTGCATCAGCCTCATTGCTTTTAAAATGTTTGATGCAAGTGGTTGTATTAATTTTGGATCTATCGCATCTCACAACTGTCCCAAAGTATGTTCGGAATATTTAGTTCTCACACAGAAGGAAAATTTGACCAACAAAGTAGGTAAACTTTTGTACTATGGGGGACAGTAGATTGACATAGGCTAGTACTTTTGAGGTCATTATGCCTCAACTTATTAGCTGACAAAAAGTTAATGTGGACAGTTCTTCTAATATCTTCAATCTGCTCCTTGGAATTCAATAAGGACACGTGCAGTTGAAGCTACTTCGGAGTTGTGATACCTGCGAGGAAGACCTGGTCACATTATGGGCATTGGCTAATAAGAATTGAGATATCTGAGAGAGCCATGTGTATGAAGTGCTTCGGGGGCACAGCGATAGGCAGCGAGCAGAAGGGAATTATAATTATTATATTCAGCCTAAGGGCACAACGGCCACTGGCCGCAAAAGGCAAAGATTTTTTAGGGAGCATTATGGGACACAAGGGGGATGCCGCTGTGAAATTCAAGGCATCCCTCCCCACGTTATCAAGTGCTTGTCAAATTGTGAATGAGAAACTGATGAAGTGTGTACAGCCTGCACAACAAACAAAGCAGAGCCCATGCCTTTCATTCAACTTTTTTCAAATCCTCATTAGAGTTCCATCATGCAGCCTTAGACTGTATCAATAAAATGATTTATTGTGATGGTGTCGGCTATATTAAAATGCATGATGTTCAAAAGGTCTGTATCAGCGGCTTGTAGACTGTGTGTGTAAGCCAGGAGATAGTAAATATGTTTATGTTAATTAACGTTAAATTACCATGAGACCGGCAGTTATTTGCTTGACAATCACCGGCTGACAAAATGTCATGACCCCCACAGCCCTGGTTGAATCTAAGAGAAAACATGGAGTATCTCTTTCCACAGTACATGGTGGCAGTTTGGTTTCCTCAACTACATTTATTACATTGCCACAAGTGAATGGAATAACATACGAAGAGAGTCAGTGAAATGTAAATAGCTTGCACAATTAATTTCTACAGTATTGCCTGTTAATCGATAACAATGGACAAACACACAGATGATGAAGCCACAGAGACAGTCAGAGGGTAACTAGAGACGCTGGCTCGACTCACTAACTCCATGACGGAAAATATCCAGGAGACCTAGAGTGGCCCAAACTGACAGCCACTAATTCAATCATGTACGTTTCACTTGCAACTAAGCTGCCTTCAAATACCTAGCGCCTATTTAAAACCGCGCTCAACAATGACAGGATGGGAAGACTCTGGCGTGCCTGAAAAAACATTACGCAGAAGGAGAGTAACCAGACACTGCAAGGGCCTAGTGCTGTGGGTTATGAGTCCTACTGGTATGAGTGTGTGCTCCATCGGTCAGAGTCCACACATGACTGTGAAAGCTCCCTCGCTCCCCCTCCCACTCTCTCAAAAGGAAAACAGAGGACAAAAAAACAAGAGATCACTGTGGATGGATGAGTGTGGGGAGGGATGCACGGTGAAAAAAATGTTTATTTGTATTTTTTCCCCTTAAACAGAATATGCTGGTCCTCTCAAATCTACAGCTGTTGTTTAGTAAGGGGTGGGATTTACCAGGAGACAACAGAGCCGTCCCAAATCCCACTCTATTCCCAATGCAGTGCATGGGTTCAGGTCAAAAGTAGTGCACTACATAGGGAATAGGGTGCCATTCGGGACATATCCAATAACAGATCAGGTGTTTCTTCTGGGAAGTCCAGTGGGGCATGGGTCTATAGTAGTTACCCAGAATGATCAGGTGTTTCTTCTGGGAAGTCCAGTGGGGCATGGGTCTATAGTAGTTACCCAGAATGATCAGCTGTTTCTTCTGGGAAGTCCAGTGGGGCTTTAGTACAGAACATACCCATGTTGAGAGGCATAGTGGGACGGTAAGCTAAGGTAAAGTCCGCAAAGGGAGACACACACGGATGCATGCAGATACTCACAAATACATAGGAACACACACAAAACACACCAGGCACATTGTGCCAACCCCAGCAGCTTGGAACAGAAGGTCGTATGCTTACAGAGTTAGTGTCCAGCAAAGGCTCAAATTCAACAGTTGTGGTGAACATACTAAAATACTGTACTTTCAGTAACACACAGTGCTGGGAAAATTACAGAAATTGTCATACTTGAGTAAAAGTACAGATACTTTAATAGAAAGTTTCTCAAGTAAAATACTACTTGAGTAAAAGTCTAAAAGTATTTGGATCTAAATATACTTAAGTATCAAAAATAAAAGTATAAATAGTTTCAAATTCCTTATATTAACTTAAAGATCTGACCCTTTTTCCTGAAATTTTCACCTAAAATGACATACCCAAATCTAACTGCCTGTAGCTCAGGACCTGAAGCAAGGATATGCATATTCTTGACACCATTTGAAAGGAAGCACTTTGAAGTTTGTGGAAATGTGAAATTAATGTAGGAGAATATAACACATTAGACCTGGTAAAAGATAAAACAATGAAAAAAACATGGTTATTATTGTTTGCTTTACATCATCTTTGAAATGCAAGAGAAAGGCCATAATGTATTATTTAAGGTTAGGTGACATTTTGATTTTGGCCACTAGATGGCAGCAGTGTATGTGCAACGTTTTAAGCTGATCCAATGAACCATTGTATTATTAAGCAAAGTAGACAGCATCATTTTCTTGTTTTTAAAATCTACGGATAGCCAGGGGCACACTCAGACAATTTTCAAACAATGCATTTGTGTTTAGTGAGTCCGTTAGATCAGAGGAAGTAGGGATGACCAGGGATGTTCTCTTGATAAGTGCGTGAATTGGACCATTTTCCGATCCTGCTAAGCATTCAAAATGTAACGAGTACTTTGGGTGTCAAGTAAAATGTAAGAAGTAAAAAGTACATTATTTTCTTTAGGAATGTAGTGGAGTAAAAGTACAAGTTGTCAAAAATAGAAATAGTAAGGTAGTACCCCTAAAAAACGACTTAAGTAGTACTTTAAAGTATTTCTACTTAAGTACATTACGCCACTGAATGCACACACACCTATCAACAGGCAGAGGAAGACCAAGGGATGTTACTGCTATAAAACACACAGTATGAAGATCAGAGCCACCTCCCTCCCTCCCTGTCTCTTCTGTCTGTCTCCCTGCCTCTCTGTCTCTCTGTCTCTCTGCCTGTCTGTCTGTCTGTCTGTGTCACCCTGTGTCTCCCTGCCTGCGACTCCCTGCCTGCCCGTCTGCGTCTCCCTGCCTGCCCGTCTGCGTCTCCCTGCCTGCCCGTCTGAGTCTCCCTGCCTGCCCGTCTGAGTCTCCCTGCCTGCCCGTCTGAGTCTCCCTGCCTGCCCGTCTGAGTCTCCCTGCCTGCCCGTCTGCGTCTCCCTGCCTGCCCGTCTGCGTCTCCCTGCCTGCCCGTCTGCGTCTCCCTTTATTTATTCATAACCATTTAAATATGCAATATGTGGGGATAAAATGCCTTCAGGTGAATCAGCTCATTTCCAGTCTCAAGTCAAAAGCAGCTATACTACAAATACAGTGCCTTCAGAAAGTATTCAGACCCCTTGACATATTTCACATTTTGTTACATTACAGCTTTATTCTAAAATTGATTAAATCGTTTTCCCCCCTCAATCTACACACAATAACAAAGCAAAAACAGGTTTCTAAACATTTTTGCAAATTCATATATTTAAAAAAAAAAGGAAATATCACATTTACATAAGTATTCAGACTCATTACTCAGTACTTTGTTGAAGCACCTTCGGCAGTGATTACACCCTCTGGTATTCTTGGATATGACGCTACAAGCTTGGCACACCTGTTTTTGGGGAGTTTCTCCCATTCTTCTCTGTAGATCCTCTCAAGCTCTGTCAGGTTGGATGGGGAGCATTGCTGCACAGCTATTTTCAGGTCTCTCCAGAGAAGTTCAATTGGGTTCAAGTCCGGGCTCTGGCTGGGCCACTCAAGGACATTCAGAGACTGGTCCCGAACCACCCCTGAGTTGTATTGGCTGAGTACTTAGGGTCATTGTCCTGCTGGAAGGTGAACCTTTTCCCCAGTCTGAGGTCCTGAGAACTCTGGTGCAGGTTTTCATCAAGGATCTCTCTGTACTTTTCTCCGTTCCTCTTCCCCTCGATCCTGACTAGTCTCCCAGTACCTGCCACTGAAAAACATCACCACAGCATGATGCTGCCACCGCCATGCTTCACTGTAGGGATAGTGCTAGGTTTCCTCCAGACGTGACACTTGGCATTCAGGCCAAAGAGTTCGATCTTGGTTTCATCAGACCAGAGAATCTTGTTTGTCATAGTCTGAAAGTCCTTTAGGTGCCTTTTGGCAAACTCCAAGCGGGCTGTCATGTGCATTTTACTGAGGAGTGGCTTCCATCTGGCCACTCTACCATAAAATGCCTGATTGTTGGAGTGCTGCAGAGATGGTTGCCCTATCTCCACAGAGGAATTTTGGAGCTCTGTCAGAGTGAGCATCGCATTCTTGGTTACCTCCCTGACCAAGGCTCTTCTCCCCCGATTGCTCAGTTTGACACAAAATGAACATAGAAAAGGTCCCAATCATCTCAGGTAGTAGGATTAACGCTACATGCCATACTATCACTTAAGCCTAAGGTCAAAGGGGAGGACTTTTTAGACTCCACAGCAGAGAAAATTGCATAGGTTTATATTCATTGAATAAAAATAGAGAAATCCTACTGCATTAAGAATATCCCTCGGTTAATACACACTGCTTTTAAAACAAGCACATTTTCCACGTGTTGCGTGGTTTAATATTGCCTGAGTTGATGTTGAGAGCAGAGAGAGCAAGCTCAAGCTAGCTGATGTGTGTTTCTAAAGAACAGATAAGAGACAGAAAGTGTCTGACTCAGTGGTAATAGGCATGACAAAATAACAAATGCAATTTATCTCCGAACACAAACATCTCAGAGTGGAGACTGGAAACAGTCACCCATGATCCTATCAACCGCCAAGGATCAGCCATCAACCGCCAAGGATCAGCCATCAACCGCCAAGGATCAGCCATCAACCGCCAAGGATCAGCCATCAACCGCCAAGAATCAGCCATCAACCGCCAAGGATTAGCCATCAACAACAATGAAAACAGCCGTCTGTTTTCTGGAGAGCAAAGCAGAGATGGGTTACACCGTCCTCTCATGGGGTCAGTGAATGATAAGGGTACACTGTCCTCTCATGGGGTCAGTGAATGATAAGGGGTACACCGTCCTCTCATGGGGACAGTGAATGATAAGGGTACACCGTCCTCTCATGGGGTCAGTGAATGATAAGGGTACACTGTCCTCTCATGGGGTCAGTGAATGATAAGGGTACACCGTCCTCTCATGGGGTCAGTGAATGATAAGGGTACACCGTCCTCTCATGGGGTCAGTGAATGATAAGGGTACACCGTCCTCTCATGGGGACAGTGAATGATAAGGGTTACACCATCCTCTCATGGGGACAGTGAATGATAAGGGTTACACCGTCCTCTCATGGGGACAGTGAATGATAAGGGTACACCGTCCTCTCATGGGGATAGTGAATGATAAGGGTACACCGTCCTCTCATGGGGACATCACTACCATCCCCAGCCTCGGGACAAAGGGGAAGTGGGAGAGAGAGTACATTAATAGCATCATGTAATTTAGTATAACATTACAATGACCGGAGGTGGCACACACACACACACACCTTCTCTTCTTGGAACACACAGCAGGCCTTTGTGGACCTGCTCTTGATCAGATTCTCTGAAATGGTGTTTGTCTGCCCCAGGCCTCACGGTGTCTCTAGGTTTGGCATTTGTAGGGTAGGAAAGCCCAAGTAACCTGCCTGCATGGCATACACTGGCCAAATGTCAGGCCCCTGGTACTACTCCTAATGTCTCCTGATACTCCATGTGTGTGTGTGTGTAATATATATAAAGGCTGGCCCTGAGACACAGTAGTAAATCATAATGCCTTGCTATTGTGGTCTACATATCACAGTATTCACACCAGCATCTAGCCCACAACACTGAACGCTACACATAGTTCACTGTTTACGCAACAACTTCAGAAAGACATTAGGGAGTTGCACTCCAACCTTCATATCATGTGTCTAAGACCGGTTATGTAAATCATCTTAAAACACATTATATATGGAAGATCTAGACACGAACATAGAATGACCAAGCACTTTATATGGATAGTATTCTATAGAGTTAGGCTTAAGTTCAGGGTTGGGATAATAGTTAAGGTTAGGATATGGATAATGGTTAAGGTTAAATGTTGTTGAACATCTACAAACTACTGATTTGGGACAATCCAAATAAAAGTGTTAACGCACTTTGTTTCCAGTGTAAGTCGATCATCTTGTGGAAACAGGCGTTATGACGATCAATCCTCTCCCTCAGTCCAGACGGGCTAACAAAACCAATCCTATCCATCTATATATAATGAGGGGATGTATCTGCCGCCTTGTGTATCGCAAGTCCTTATCGCCACACATGCATTTTTTTAAAACGGCATAAAGACGGGATAACACACACTAGCATCTCTCTTAGACACACACCTCTCCAGGAATGTGTTGCTTTGATGGACAGAGAGCAAGGCTGAGACAGTGTGAGGCAGAGTAATGAGTGTGGCTGTGTAATTACAGAGTAGCTTAGCGTAGCATGTTGCTAGCAGTAAACAGGGCCTTGGCTTGGCTAGCCCCAGGGTCTGGTATATAGCTGCACTCTCCGTTAGGGCTGCTGGTGGCTAAAGTTAATAGCAACAACAAATAAAATCCTGTATGTGTTCTGTTGGCAGGCTAATTTCTCCTCTGACCCGTCACATATGACCCCTATGAAGAAGGTGAAAGGTCGCTACTGGGGACACCACCTCAGAGCTCGCAACTTGCCACTTTCCATTTCTGGATCCCTGACGAGGATGGCGTCATATGAGGAATGAAGGATTTCTATGTACTACGGCCAAGGTGAGTAGGGCCCTCGTCTACCATGTATCTCAATGTCATCATCTCTGTCCAAGCCACATAATTAAATAAGACATATTATATCTATATGGTACCATCCTTGTTTATGTCATTGTGTTGGGGACCTCCAGGGCAAGAGGCCAGATGAACACCATGGCATGCCCAGCAGAGAGCAACCTGGCTTGGCTACAGGCTACACAGACCCGAGACTCTCTAGCTGCCTGAACAACCATGAAGGAGAGCTGAAGGAGAGATGGAGTATAATTCTGGGAGAGAGAGAATGAGGAAAAAGGGAGAGGGATGCAGAGATAAATATCGAGAGAGCGAGAGAGGGAGATGGCCTGTGGCTTTTGAGAGCGTGCCAACACACATCTTCTCGTGGTTGTGTTTGATTGAGACAATGTTTAGCAGAGCAGCTGCAGAACACAGCTCAGTGTTTTGTCAATCATGCCCAAGCAGAGCAAAAACAGAGCGGCCCATAGCCTTACACTGCCCACTGTGTCCCTTAGTAGACAGAGAGGGGGGTTACAGTATTGCTGTGTAAAAGGAGCGCAACATCCTAGCCTATTTAATCTCAGAGCCTACAGTGGATTCGGTAAGTATTCAGATCCCTCAATTTTTTCCACATTTTGTCACGTTACAGCCTTATTCTAAAATGGATTAAATCGTTTTTAACCCGCAACAATCTAAACACAATACCTCATGACAAAGCAAAATGTCTATTTTTATATTTTGGCAAATTTATACAAATTAAAAACTGAAACTTACACAAGTATTCAGACACTTTACTCTGTACCTTGTTGAAGCACCTTTGGCAGCAATTACAGCCTCGAGTCTTCTTCGGTGTGACGCTACAATCTCTGTCAGGTTGGATGGGGAGCGTCGCTGTACAGCTATTTTCAGGTCTCTCCAGAGATGTTTGATCGGGTTCAAGTATGGGCTCTGGCTGGGTCACTCAAGGACATTCAGAGACCTGTCCAGAAGCCACTCATGCATGGTCTTGGCTGTGTGCTTAGGGTCATTTTCCTGTTGGAAGGAGAACCTTCGCCCCAGTCTGAGGTCCTGAGCGCCCTGGAGCAGGTTTTCATCAAGGATCTCTGTACTTTTCTACGTTCATCTTTCCCTCGATCCTGACTTGTCTCCCAATCCATGCAGCTGAAAAACATCCCCACAGCATGATGCTGCCACCACCATGCTTCACCGTAGGGATGGTGCCAGGTTTCCCCCAGATATGACGCTTCGCATTCAGGACAAAGAGTTCAATCTTGGTTTCATCAGACCAGAGAATTTTGTTTCTCATGGTCTGAGAGCCCTTTGGGTTCCCTTTTGGTAAACTCCAAGCGGGTTGTCATGTGCCTTTTACTGAGGAGTGGCTTCCATCTGGCCACTCTACCATAAAGGCCAGATTGGTGGAGTGCTGCAGAGATGATTGTCCTTCTGGAAGGATCTCCCATCTCTACAGAGGAACTCTAGAGCTCTGTCAGAGTGACCATCAGGTTCTTGGTCACTGCCTGACTAACGCCCTTCTCCTGATTGCTCAGTTTTGCCGGGCTGTAGGAAGAGTCTTGGTGGTTTCAAACTTCTTCCATTTATGATGGGGTCTCCCGAGTGGCGCAGGTGTCTAAGGCACTGCATCTCAGTGCTTGAGGTAACACTCCATACCCCGGTTCATTCCCAGGCTGTGTCACAGCCGGCCGCGACCGGGAGACCCATGAGGCGGTGCACAATTGGCCCAGTGTCATCCGGATTAGGGGAGGGTTTGGCTGACCAGGATGTCCTTGTCCTATCGCGCTCTAGCGACTCCTTGTGGCGGGTAGGCTGCATGCATGCTAATCTCAGTCGCCAGCTGTACAATGTTTCCTCCATCACATTGGTACGGCTGGCTTCTGGGTTAAGTGTGTTAAAAAGCAGTGAGACTTGGCAGGGTCGTGTTTCGGAGGACGCATGGTTCTCGACCTTCACCTCTCCCAAGTCCGTACAAGAGTTGCACCAATTGGATATCTGTATATGTTTTTTAAAGAATGATGGACATTTTTTGGTACCCTTCCCCAGATCTGTGCCTCGACATAATCCTGTCTTGGAGCTCTACAGACAATTCCTTCGACCTCGTGGCTTTGTTTTTGCTCTGACATGCACTGTTAACTGTTGTGTTTGCCATTCCACAGGTGGACTCCAATCAAGTTGTAGAAACATCTCAAGGATGATCAATGGAAACAGTATGAGCCTGAGCTCAGTGTTGAGTCTCATAGCAAAGGGTCTGAATACTATTGTAAATAAGTTGTTTATTTATTTGTAAGACATTTGCAAAAAAAAGACAAATCCCTTTGTCATTCAAATCTAATTTTATTGGTCACATACACTTGGTCAGCAGATGTTAAATGCTTCTGCTTCTAGTTCTAGTAATATCTAACAAGTATTCTAACAATTTCACAACAACTACATTATACACACAAGTGCAAAGGAACAAATAAGAATATGTACATATAAATATATGGATGAGCGATGGCCGTGCGGCATAGGCAAGATGCAGTAGATGGTATAGAGTACAGTATATACATATGAGATGAGTAGTGTAGGTTGTGTAAACATGATATAAAGTGCTATTGTTTAAAGTGACTAGTGATACATTTATTACATCCAATTTTTAATTATTAAAGTGGCTAGAGAATTGAGTCAGTATGTTGGCAGCAGCCACTCAATGTTAGTGATGGCTGTTTAACAGTCTGATGGCCTTGAGATAGAAGCTGTTTTTCAGTCTCTCGGTCCCCGATTTGATGCACCTGTACTGACCTCGCCTTCTGGATGATAGCGGGATGAACAGGCAGTGGCTCGGGTGGTTGTTGTCCTTGATGATCTTTTTGGTATTCCTGTGACATCGGGTGGTGTAGGTATCCTGGAGGGCAGGTAGTTTGCCCCCGTTGTGCATTGTGCAGACCTCACTACCCTCTGGAGAGCCTTACAGTTGTGGGCGGAGCAGTTGCCGTACCAGGCGGTGATACAGCCGGACAGGATGCTCTAGATTGTGCATCTGTAGAAGTTTGTGAGTGTTTTTGGTGACAAGCCAAATTTCTTCAGCCTCCTGAGGTTGAAGAGCCGCTGTTGCGCCTTCTTCACCACACTGTCTGTGTGGGTGGACCATTTCAGATTGTCCGTGATGTGTACTCCACTACTGTCCCGTCGATGTGGATAGGGGGCTGCTCCCTCTGCTGTTTCCTGAAGTCCACGACCATCTCCTTTGTTTTGTTGATGTTGAGTGTGAGGTTATTTTCCTGACACCACTCCAAGGGCTCTCACCTCCCCCCTGTAGGATGTCTCGTCGTTGTTGGTAATCAAGCCTACCACTGAAGTGTCGTCTGCAAACTTGATGATTGAGTTGGAGGCGTGCATGGTCACACAGTCATGGGTGAACAGGGAGTACAGGAGAGGGCTGAGAACACACCCTTGTGGGGCCCCAGCGCTGATGATCAGCGGGGTGGAGATGTTGTTTCCTAACCTCATCACCTGGGGGCGGCCCGTTAGAAAGTCCAGGACCCAGTTGAACAGGGCGGGGTCGAGACCCAGCTTAATGACGAGTTTGGAGGGTTGAACATCATGGGGTATTGTGTGTAGATTGATGAAGTGAAGGGGTCTGAAGTCTTTCCGAATGCACTGTACACACCAAGGCAGGAGATGGAAGCACAATCATGTATTGATTAACAAAATTTGTACAGTAATTTGTCTTTTCCATTGAAGTGTGAACTGTAGCATTTACTTTCAAATTGTTCAATAGACAATCTTTCAGAAGGCAAGGACAATGATTGGTATTCGCCACAGGCAGCATGCATTTTTTGTTTAAAGAAATAACTGCAAAAGATTAAAACATTCTACCCACACCTCTACAGAAACGTGATCAAATGTCTCAATGCGCTTTAGAAACTGTCATGGCCCAGTTCCTACATCTCCATATCATACAGCAAATGAAGGCGTTTTTGATCCCATAAAAAGGTGAATGGATGCTTTCCATGAATGGATGTTTTCCATGCGGGGTTGCAACGCTCACTTACAAGCTCTGATTTAGCAATGGAAACAGTTTGATAAATACCAATAATCTCTACGTACAACAGAAATTTGTGAGCAATTTATGCACAGTTGATAAATGAGGCCCCAGGTTTCAATGCCATTTAAGCATTGTTTTCAGAGCCATCGTCTCAGACAGGTAGTGAATTCCCCCAGCATTAGTTACAGAGCTACCCTGTCAGTGCTACAGAAGCCTGATCGAACTTCACTACCACATATGCTCATGACAACAGAATAGCTCATACTGCATGACTTAAACTAAAGGACAACATTGGTATGTAACCTATCCCTGCTTGTATAATAAAATATTAAGAGGAAACAGAAAAGTAAATTGTATTGCCAGGGTGTTTCTAAATGACCATATGATGTGTGGTATGAAACATCCCTCCCTCAATTTGAGCAGGATAGCAGAGGCCAGGTGGCAATCATGTTTTATGCGTCCTACCCAAACACTGAGATTCAAACTCTCTCTCTCTAAATGAACATTTCAATTTGAGCAGGACAGCAGAGGCCCGGTGGCCATAATGTTTTATGCATCCTACCCAAACACTGAGATTCAAACAAGTGCTGCTGTTGCTCGAGCGTGGCTAATGGATTGTGCATCGGAGACAGCGGCAGCACTGCGCCTGAATCTTAAACACCCCTGCTAAGTCCATGGCCCGACCCCTAATCAATGAACCACAGGTTTTAACAGGCACCCGGAACAGCACTGTGGAGCGTTCAGTATTCAGGTGTATAATATTCACACAGATGACGACCTGATGTGCAAGTTCACAAGAATTGACCTTAGTCCATAGTGAAAGTTCATAGTGGTCTGAGGTTTGTGTGTTTGGGGAAAAAAAAGCACACAGTACTGTGATTAGTTCAGACATTTCCAAGCCGTTGGGCCACAACAGAGCCACAGATGACGCAATCTCAATTACACTCCACACTGGACAAAAGGAACACCTACGTGAGAATGCTGTTCATTGACTACAGCCTAGCGTTCAACACCATAGTGCCCTCCAACCCTCAACATAGGGGCCCCCTGAGGAGTGCGTGCTTAGTCCCCTTTTTTTATTTTTTTTTATTTTTATTTTTTTTAACCTGGATAATACTCGCCAGTCTAGCTTCCCTGCCCCATCCACCGCTGCCCCCTGGACACTGATCACTTGGCTACATAGCTGATGCATGCTGGACTGTCCATTAATCACGGTACTCCATTCTGCTTGTTTATGTTTTATCTGTCGGCCCCAGCCGCACTCAGGCTCTGTGTGTAGTTAATCCGACCCTCCCTGCCTAGTCAACGCCATTTTGCCTGCTGTTGTTGTGCTAGCTGATTAGCTGTTGTTGTCTCACCTACTGTTTAGCTAGCTCTCCCAATTCAACACCACTGTATGCCTCGCTGTATGTCTCTCTCAAATGTCAATATGCCTTGTATACTGTTGTTCAGGTTAGTTATCATTGTTTTAGTTTACAATGGAGCCCCTAGTTCCACTCTTCATACCCCTGATACCTAATTTGTCCCACCTCCCACACATGCGGTGACCTCACCCATTACAACCAGCATATCCAGAGATACAACCTCTCTCATCATCACCCAGTGCCTGGGCTTACCTCTGCTGTACCCGCACCCCACCATACCCCTGTCTGCGCATTATGCCCTGAATATATTCTACCATGCCCAGAAATCTGCTCTTTTCTTTTTTTTTTTTTTTGAATTTTACCCCTTTTTCTCCCCAATTTCGTGGTATCCAATTGTTGTAGTAGCTACTATCTTGTCTCATCGCTACAACTCCCGTACGGGCTCAGGAGAGACGAAGGTTGAAAGTCATGCGTCCTCCGATACACAACCCAACCAAGCCGCACTGCTTCTTAACACAGCATGCATCCAACCCGGAAGCCTGCCGCACCAATGCGCCGGAGGAAACACCGTGCACCTGGCCACCTTGGTTAGCGCACACTGCGCCCAGCCCGCCACAGGAGTCGCTGGTGCGCGATGAGACAAGGTCACCCCTACCGACCAAGCCCTCCCTAACCCGGGCGACGCTAGGCCAATTGTGCGTCGCCCCACGGACCTCCCGGTCGCGGCCGGTTACGACAGAGCCTGGGCGCGAACCCAGGGACTCTGATGGCACAGCTGACGCTGCTGTACAGTACTCTTAACCACTGCGCCACCCGGGAGGCCCGAAATCTGCTCCTTTTATTCTCTGTCCCCAACGCTCTAGGCGACCAGTTTTGATAGCCTTTAGCCGCACCCTCATACTACTCCTCCTCTGTTCCGCGGGTGATGTGGAGGTAAACCCAGGCCCTGCATGTCCCCAGGCACACTCATTTGTTGACTTCTGTGATCGAAAAAGCCTTGGTTTCATGCATGTCAACATCAGAAGCCTCCTCCCTAAGTTTGTTTTACTCACTGCTTTAGCACACTCTGCTAACCCTGATGTCCTTGCCGTGTCTGAATCCTGGCTCAGGAAGGCCACCAAAAATTCTGAGATTTCCATACCCAACTATAACATTTTCCGTCAAGATAGAACTGCCAAAGGGGGAGGAGTTGCAGTCTACTGCAGAGATAGCCTGCCAAGTAATGTCATACTTTCCAGGTCCATACCCAAACAGTTCGAACTACTAATTTTAAAAATGACTCTCTCCAGAAATAAGTCTCTCACTGTTGCCGCCTGCTACCGACCCCCCTCAGCTCCCAGCTGTGCCCTGGACACCATTTGTGAATTGATCGCCCCCCATCTAGCTTCAGAGTTTGTTCTGTTAGGTGACCTAAACTGGGATATGCTTAACACCCCGGCAGTCCTACAATCTAAGCTAGATGCCCCCAATCTCACACAAATCATCAAGGAACCCACCAGGTACAACCCTAAATCTGTAAACAAGGGCACCCTCATAGACGTCATCCTGACAAACTGGCCCTCCAAATACACCTCCGCTGTCTTCAACCAGGATCTCAGCGATCACTGCCTCATTGCCTGTATCCGCTACGGAGCCGCAGTCAAACGACCACCCCTCATCACTGTCAAACGCTCCCTAAAACACTTCTGTGAGCAGGCCTTTCTAATCGACCTGGCCCGGGTATCCTGGAAGGACATTGACCTCATCCCGTCAGTTGAGGATGCCTGGTCATTCTTTAAAAGTAACTTCCTCACCATTTTAGATAAGCATGCTCAGTTCAAAAAATGCAGAACTAAGAACAGATGTAGCCCTTGGTTCACTCCAGACCTGACTGCCCTCGACCAGCACAAAAACATCCTGTGGCGGACTGCAATAGCATCGAATAGTCCCCGCGATATGCAACTGTTCAGGGAAGTCAGGAACTAATACACGTAGTCAGTCAGGAAAGCTAAGGCCAGCTTCTTTGCATCCTGTAGCTCCAACTCTGGGACACTGTGAAGTCCATGGAGAACAAGAGCACCTCCTCCCAGCTGTTCACTGCACTGAGGTTAGGTAACACGGTCACCACCGATAAATCCATGATTATCGAAAACTTCAACAAGCATTTCTCAACGGCTGGCCATGCCTTCCGCCTGGCTACTCCAACCTCAGCCAACAGCTCCGCCCCCCCCGCAGCTACTCGCCCAAGCCTCTCCAGGTTCTCCTTTACCCAAATCCAGATAGCAGATGTTCTGAAAGAGCTGCAAAACTTGGACCTGTACAAATCAGCTGGGCTTGACAATCTGGACCCTCTATTTCTGAAACTATCCGCCGCCATTGTCGCAACCCCTATTACCAGCCTGTTCAACCTCTCTTTGATCTGAGATCCCCAAGGATTGGAAAGCTGCTGCAGTCATCCCACTCTTCAAAGGGGGAGACACCCTGGACCCAAACTGTTGCAGACCTATATCCATCCTGCCCTGCCTATCTAAGGTCTTCGAAAGCCAAGTCAACAAACAGATCACTGACCATCTCGAATCCCACCGTACCTTCTCCGCTGTGCAATCTGGTTTCCGAGCCGGTCACGGGTGCACCTCAGCCACGCTCAAGGTACTAAACGATATCATAACCATCGATAAAAGACAGTACTGTGCAGCCGTCTTCATCGACCTTGCCAAGGCTTTCGACTCTGTCAATCACTCAATCACTCTGTAATATCACCATATTCTTATCGGCAGACTCAGTAGCCTCGGTTTTTCTGATGACTGCCTTGCCTGGTTCACCAACTACTTTGCAGACAGAGTTCAGTGTGTCAAATCGGAGGGCATGCTGTCCGGTCCTCTGGCAGTCTCTATGGGGGTGCCACAGGGTTCAATTCCTCGGGCCGACTCTTTTCTCTGTATATATCAATGATGTTGCTCTTGCTGCGGGCGATTCCACGATCCACCTCTACGCAGACGACATCATTCTATATACTTCCGGCCCGTCCTTGGACACTGTGCTTTCTAACCTCCAAACGAGCTTCAATGCCATACAACACTCCTTCCGTGGCCTCCAACTGCTCTTAAACGCTAGTAAAACCAAATGCATGCTTTTCAACCGTTCGATGCCTGCACCCGCACGCCTGACTAGCATCACCACCCTGGATGGTCCCGACCTTGAATATGTGGACATCTATAAGTACCTAGGTGTCTGGCTAGACTGTAAACTCTCCTTCCAGACTCATATCAAACATCTCCAATCGAAAATCAAATCTAGAGTCGGCTTTCTATTCCGCAACAAAGCCTCCTTCACTCACGCCGCCAAACTTACCCTAGTAAAACTGACTATCCTACCGATCCTCGACTTCGGCGATGTCATCTACAAAATTGCTACAGGGAGGTCGTCAAAAACCTGGCAGTGTGGTGCCAGGGCAACAACCTCTCCAACACCAGCAAGACAAAAGAGGTGATTGTGGATTACAGGAAACCGAGGGCCGAGCACGCCTCCATTCACATCGACAGGGCTTAGTGAAGCAGGATGAGAGCTTCAAGTCCCTCGGTGTCCACATCACTAAGGACCTATCATGGGCCAAACACCAACACAGTTGTGGAGAGGGCACGACAACGCCTCTTCAGGAGGCTGAAAAGATTTGTCAGGGCACTCAGACCCTAAAAGAGTGATACAGCTACACCATTGAGAGCATCTTGACTGGCTGCATCACCGCTTGGCATCCAATCGCAAAGCACTACAGATGGTAGTGCGTACGGCTCAGTACATCAAATGGAGCCGAGCTCCCTGCAACCAAATCAAATCAAATTTGATTTGTAACATGTCCAGGACCTATGTACTAGGCGGTGTCAGAGGAAGGCCCTAAACATTGTCAAAGACTCCAGGTCCCCCATGTCATAGACTTCACTATGCTACCGCACGGCAAGCAGTACCGTAGCACCAAGTCTAGGACCAAAAAGCTCCTGAACAGCTTCTACCCCCAAGCCATAAGACTGCTGAACAGTTAATCAAATCGCCACCCTGACCAATTGCATTGCCCTCATTTTTTTGCACTGATATTCTCATACTGGCTCTATGCACACTCACTGGACTCTACCCACACTGACACTCCAACACACACACACACACTTACACTCTTCACATACTCTGCTGCTACTCTATCCTGTTGCCTAGCCACGTTTACCCCTATTTGCATATTACCTCAACTACCTCGTACATTGACTCAGTACCCGTTGTATGTAGCTTCGTTATTGTTTTTTAATTCTGCTGCTATTGCCTTATTTTTTTCCTTTTTAACACTGCTTTGTTGGGAAAATACTTGTAAGTAAGCATTTCCCTTCTGTATTCAGTGCATGGGACAAATCAATTTTGATTTAATTTGAACAGCAGCAGATGTAGTACCGGGGAAATGCTAATGTACATGCAAATGACAATTAGACTTGCTAGTTGCTATTCAGTGACACAAGGTGCCTTCCCTTGTATTGTTACGGGGATATTCTGTGTTCTAAAACAGGGATTTTCAAACTGGGGTCAGTGGACGTACTGCAGGGGGTTTGCAAATGTAAAAAGTATTATTATATTTATTATTTTAAATGAATATCGTTAGCTGCAACCGAATACCATCGCAGATACCCCTTTTATGTCTCTGCGTCCCATATGAAGGAAGATAAAGGTCAATTCACGAGCAAATGCTAACTAGCATCAGCACAATTTTATGCATTTTATTTCACCTTTATTTAACCAGGTAGGCCAGTTGAGAACACCTTTATTTAACCAGGTAGGCCAGTTGAGAACACCTTTATTTAACCAGGTAGGCCAGTTGAGAACAAGTTCTCATTTACAACTGTGACCTGGCAATGACTGGATCTACAGGAACAGTTAGCATGGCAGATGTTCCTGTTCATCAGACTGGGGAAGTAGATAAATGGCTTTATTGGCAAAATCTCAAACTATCCCTTTAATATGGAGGAAATTACAGTCATTGGAGCTAATTACAGTTTTTTTTCTGTATAGAACATTGTTAAGCGTGCCATCTGTGGCAATTTATTAGATGGAAAAACTGTGTGTCAACTTAAAATGACCAAAACCAGATAGAACCCATTCTATTTTACTGGGTTACAGTTCATAGAATGACTGAGTCTATCAAAATATATTCATTAGGCCCTAATCTATGGATTTCACATGACTGGGCAGGGGCGTAGTCATGTGTGGGCATGAAAGGGCATAGGCCCACCCACTTGGGAGCCAGGCCCTCCCACTGGGTAGGCAGGCCCAGCCATCCAGAATGAGTTGTTTCCCACAAAAGGGCTTTATTATTACAGACAGAAGTACTCTTCGAAACACCCCGCTCTTCAGACAATCCAGCAGGTCAAGAAGCCGGACGTGAAAGTCCTGGGCTGGCGTGGTTACACGTGGTCTGTGGTTGAGGCCGGTTGGACGTACTGCCAAATTTTCTAAAATGACGGAGGCAGCATATGGTAGGGAAATTAACACTAAATTCTCTGGCAACAGCTTTGTTGAAGATTCCTTAAGTCAGCATGACAATTGCACACTCCCTCAAAACTTGGCATCGTGTTGTGTGATAAAACAGCACATTTTGGAGTGGCCTTTTATTGTCCCCAGCAGAAAGTGCCCCTGTGTAATGATCATGCTGTTGAATCATCTTCTTGAGATGCCACACCTGTCAGATAGATGGATTATCTTGGCAAAAGAGAAATCCTCACCAACAGGGATGTAAATAAATGTATGCACACAATTAGATAAATAAGCTATTTGTACATATGGAACTCTTCTGGGATCTTTTATTTCAGCTCATGAAACATGGGACCAACACTTTACATGTTGCATTTATATTTTTGTTCAGTATACAGTACCAGTCAAAAGTTTGGACACACCTACTCATTCCAGGGTGGTATACAGAATATAGTCATCTTTGGTAAAAGACCAATTACATACTATGGCAAGAACAGCTCAAATAAGCAAAGAGAAACAACAGTCCATCATTACTTTAAGACATGATGGTCAGTCAATCTGAAAAATGTCAAGAACTTTGAAAGTTTCTTCAAGTGCAGGCACAAAAATTATCAAGCGCAATGATGAAACTGGCTCTCATGAGGACCGCCACAGGAAAGGAAGACCCAGAGTTACCTATGCTGCAGAGGATAAGTTCATTAGAGTTACCAGCCTCAAACTGCAGCCCAAATAAATGTTCAAGTAACAGACATCTCAACATCAACTGTTCAAATCACTAAATAAACTTCAGTTAGTGCTAAATACGGCTGCTAGAATCCTGACTAGAACCAAAATTATTACTCCAGTGCTAGCCTCCCTACACTGGCTTCCTGTCAAAGCAAGGGCTGATTTCAAGGTTTTACTGCTAACCTACAAAGCATTACATGGGCTTGCTCCTACCTATCTCTCTGATTTGGTCCTGCCGTACATACCTACACGTACGCTACAGTCACAAGACGCAGGCCTCCTAATTGTCCCTAGAATTTCTAAGCAAACAGCTGGAGGCAGGGCTTTCTCCTATAGAGCTCCATTTTTATGGAACGGTCTGCCTACCCATGTCAGAGACGCAAACTCGGTCTCAACCTTTAAGTCCTTACTGAAGACTCATCTCTTCAGTGGGTCATATGATTGAGTGTAGTCTGGCCCAGGAGTGGGAAGGTGAACGGAAAGGCTCTGGAGCAACGAACCGCCCTTGCTGCCTCTGCCTGGCCGGTTCCCCTCTTTCCACTGGGATTCTCTGCCTCTAACCTTATTACAGGGGCTGAGTCACTGGCTTACTGGGGCTCTCTCATACCGTCCCTGGAGGGGGTGCGTCACCTGAGTGGGTTGATTCACTGATGTGGTCATCCTGTCTGGGGTGGCGCCCCCCCCTTGGGTTGTGCCATGGCAGAGATCTTTGTGGGCTATACTCAGCCTTGTCTCAGGATGGTAAGTTGGTGGTTGAAGATATACCTCTAGTGGTGTGGGGGCTGTGCTTTGGCAAAGTGGGTGGGGTTATATCCTTCCTGTTTGGCCCTGTCCGGGGGTGTCCTCAGATGGGGCCACAGTGTCTCCTGACCCCTCCTGTCTCAGCCTCCAGTATTTATGCTGCAGTAGTTTGTGTCGGGGGGCTAGGGTCAGTTTGTTATATCTGGAGTACTTCTCCTGTCCTATTCGGTGTCCTGTGTGAATTTAAGTGTGCTCTCTCTAATTCTCTTTCTCTCTCTTTCGGAGGACCTGAGCCCTAGGACCATGCCTCAGGACTACCTGACATGATGACTCCTTGCTGTCCCCAGTCCACCTGGCCGCGCTGCTGCTCCAGTTAAAACTGTTCTGCCTTATTATTATTTGACCATGCTGGTCATTTATGAACATTTGAACATCTTGGCCATGTTCTGTTATAATCTCCACCCGGCGCAGCCAGACGAGGACTGGCCACCCCACATAGCCTGGTTCCTCTCTAGGTTTCTTCCTAGGTTTTGGCCTTTCTAGGGAGTTTTTCCTAGCCACCGTGCTTCTACACCTGCATTGCTTGCTGTTTGGGGTTTTAGGCTGGGTTTCTGTACAGCACTTTGAGATATCAGCTGATGTACGAAGGGCTATATAAAGAAATTTGATTTGATTTTAAATCAAATATCATTAGTCACATGCGACTACAACAGGTGTAGACCGTACAGTGAAATGCTTACATACGAGCCCCTAACCAACAGTGCAGTTTAAAAAAATATACAGATAAAGAATTAGAGATAAAAGTAACAAGTAATTAAAGAGCAGCAGTAAAAAGACAACAATATATACAGGGGGGTGCCGGTACAGAGTCAATGTGCGGGGGCACCGGTTAGTTGAGGTAGTATGTACATGTAGGTAGAGTTATTAAAGTGACTAAGCCTAGATGACAACAGGAGAGTGGCAGTGGTGTGGAGAGGGGAGAGGGTAATGCAAATAGTCTGGGTAGCCATTTGACAAGATGTTCAGGAGTCTTATGGACTTTGGGGGGGGGGGGGGGGTAGAAGCTGTTTAGAAGCCTCTTGGACCTAGACTTGGTGCTCCGGTACCGGGTGCCGTGCAGTAGCAGAGAGAACAGTCTATGATTAGGGTGGCTGGAGTCTGACAATTTTTTGGGACTTCCTCTGACAACGCCTGGTATAGAGGTGCTGGATGGCAGGAAGCTTGGCCCCAGTGATGTGCTCTGCCATTCAAACTACCCTCTGTAGTGCTTTGCGGTCTGAGGACGAGCAGTTGCCATACCAGGCAGTGATGCAACCAGTCAGAATGCTCTCGATTGTGCAGTTGTAGAACGTTTTGAGGATCTGAGGACCCATGCCAAATCTTTTCAGTCTCCTGAGGGGGAATAGGTTTTGCACGCTTCACAACTGTCTTGGTGTGCTTGGACCATGTTAGTTTGTTGGTGATTTGGACACCAAGAAACTTGAAGCTCTCAACCTGCGCAACTGCAGCCCCGTCAATGAGAATGGGGGCGTTCTCTGTCCTCTTTTTTCCCTGTAGTCCACAATCATCTCCTTCTTGATCATGTTAAGGGAGAGGTTTTTGTCCTGGCACCACACGGCCAGGTCTCTGACCTCCTCCTATAGGCTGTCTCGTTGTTGTCGGTGATCAGACCTACCACTGTTGTATCATCGGCAAATTGAATGATGTGTTGGAGTCGTGCCTGGCCGTGCAGTCATGAGTGAACAGGGAGTACAGGAGGGGGCTGAGCACGCACCCCTGAGGGGCCCCTGTGTTGAGGATCATCGTGGAGGATGTGCCCGTCTGGAAGTCCATGATCCAGTTGCAGAAAGAGGTGCTTAGTCCCAGGGTCCTTAACTTATTGATGAGCTTTGAGGGCACTATGGTGTTGAACGCTGAGCTGTAGTCAATGAATAGCATTCGCATATAGGTGTTCTGTTTGTCCAGGTGTGAAAGGGCAATGTGGAGTGCAATAGAGATTGCATCATTTGTGTATCTATTGTGGCGGTACGCAAATTGGAGTGGATCTAGCGTTTCTGGGATGATGGTGTTGATGTGAGCCATGACCAGCCTTTCAAAGCACTTCATGGCAACAGAAGTGAGCGCTACAGGTCGGTAGTCATTTAGACAGGTTACCTTAGTGTTGTTGGGCACAGGCACTATGATGGTCTGCTTAAAACGTGTGGGTATTACAGACTCGGACAGGTTGAAAATGTCAGTGGAGACACTTGCTAGTTGGTCAGCGCATGCTCGGAGTAAATAATTGTTAAATTAAATCCTGATGAACACTTTTTTTCAATGTACACATACTGCGCTGGCTCAGTGCATCTGGGAAGGTCCCAAACCTGGCAAGGTCCATGGAGTTCATGAATGCTGTTGCTGAAACGTTACTTGACGGTAACCAAAAAGACGAGCTGTGTGAAAAGATCAAGCAAAACCCAATGTCACGTACAACAAGAGCAAGAAAGAGTGAAATACTAACAGAGGATGTTTTAACACAGCGTGATGAAGCTATTCGGAGTGCACCATGCAGAGCGTTAGCTGTCGATTAATCTACTGATGTGAGTGATAATGCCCAACTTCTGGTGTGTTAGATTTTACCACACAGAGAAGAAGGAATTATGTGAAGACCTGTTAGGTGTAACACATACAAGAGGAAAGGACATATACATGGTCATAAAGGAGATGAGAAAGAGGGGGATAGATCTAAAACAAGTGGTCTCTATCACCTCAGACGGGGCCCCTGCCATGACAGGAAGAGAGAGAGGAGCTGTGACACAGGTGACAACCCTGATCTTACAGCTAACCACTGCATCATTCATCAGTCGTATGCGGAAGTGATGAATACAATGATGAAACTCAACTTTCTCAGGGCATCTTCATCTCATCAACATCGCCTGCTGAGAGAATTCCTGAAAGAAGGAGGCAAATGGAGGCAAATGCAAATGACCTACTGCTGCACAACAACGTAAGATGGCTCAGTAAAGGCAGGGTGTTGGAACGCTTTTGATCCATTCAAAAGGAAATAACAGCTTTCCTTGTACAGCTCAGGAGTCAGAAGGCAACACAGTTTTCTCTTTTTTTGCAAGACGTGAGCAAAATGGATATTGTTGCTTTTTTGGTAGACATCACACCTTAATGAGCTCATCGTAATAACCTTAATGAGCTCATCGTAATGTTTGGAGGAAAAAGGGGGAGGCTTGCAAGCCAAAGAACACCATGCCAACCGTGATGCACGGGGTGGAAGCATCATGCTGTGGGGGTGCTTTACTGCAGGAGGTGCACTTCACTAAATAGATGGCATCATGAGGGAGGAAAATTATGTGGATATATTGAAGCAACATCTCAAGTCATCAGTCAGGAAGTTAAAGCTTGGTCGCAAATGGAACTTCCAAGTGGACAATGACCCCAAGCATACTTCCAAAGTTGTGGTAAAATGGCTTAAGGACAACAAAGTCAAGTGGCCGTCACAAAGCCCTGACCTCAATCCTGTGGAACATTTGTGGGCAGAACTGAAAAAGCGGGTGCGAGCAAGGAGGCCTACAAACTTGACTCAATTACACCAGCTCTGGCAGGAGGAATGGGACAAAATTCACCCAACTTATTGTGGGAAGCTTTTGGAAGTTAAAGGTCCCCATAGCACACACATTCCTGGGTAGCTCGTCTTTCAGTTCGCTGCAGCTAGCGACTGGAACGAGCTGCAACAAACACTCAAACTAGACAGTTTTATCTCAATCTCTTCATTCGAAAACTCAATCATGGACACTCTTACTGACAGTTGTGGCTGCTTTGTGTGATGTATTGTTGTTTCTACCTTCTTGCTGTTGTCTGTGGCCAATAATGTTTGTACCATGTTTTGTGCTGCTACCATGTTGTTGTTATGTTGTGGTGCTACCATGCTGAGTTGTCATGTGTTGCTGCATTCCTATGTTGTTGTCTTACATGGAACCCAAACCGGCTGCGCGCGTGCGCCATCGTGTATAAATGTATTTTGTCCCCCCACACCAAATGCGATCACGACACGCAGGTTAAAATATCAAAACAAACAATGAACCAATTCTATTATTTTGTGGACAGGTCAAAAAGCATTCAACATTAATGGCAATTTAGCTAGCTAGCTTGCACTTGCTAGCTAATTTGTCCTATTTAGCTAGCTTGCTGTTGCTAGCTAATTTGTCCTGGGATATAAATAGAGTTATTTTACCAGAAATGCACAAGGTCCTCTACTCTACCAATTAATCCACACCAAAAAACGGTCAACCGAATCATTTCTAGTCATCTCTCCTCCTTCGAGGCCTTTTCTTCTCTGGACTTTATATTGCGATTGCAACTTTCATAAATTAGGTGCATTACCGCCACTGACCTTGTTCGTTTTTCTGTCACCCTCGTGGGTATAACCAATGAGGAGATGGCACGTGGGTACCTGCTTCTATAAACCAATGAGGAGATGGGAGAGGCAGGACTTGCAGCGCGATCTGCGGCAGAAATAGAACTGACTTCTATTTTAGCCCTTGGCAACGCAGACGCTCATTGGCGCGTGCGAGCAGTGTGGGTGCAATGATTAAATAATATAGATTTCTAAATTTATTTTGCAACACTCACGCACACGACGTGAGCAGTGTAGTCAGCCTGTTAGGTCTCTCTTTATGAAGTGTTGTCTCTCTTGTTGTGATGTGTGTTAAGTTCTGTATTTATAATGTATTTATTATTTATTTTTAATCCCAGGCCCCGTCCCCGCAGGAGGCTTTTTGGTAGGCCGTCATTGTAAATAAGAATTTGTTCTTAACTGACTTGCCTAGTTAAATAAAGGTCAAATAAAACATTTAAATAAACAGACAGGTGGAAATCTGTCCTTTTGTCTGATGAGTTCCAACCGCTTTGTTTTTGTGAGAACCAGAGTAGGGTCCCTGGGCATCTCTGTAGGTTCTCAGTGTTCCATCTAGAACATCCCTGTAGGTTCTGTGTTAAATAACATCCCAGGATGAAGGTTCCACATAAAGGGTACTAAAGGGCTACAATCTATAGAATCTATATAGTTCTGAGTGTGAGAGAATGAGCATACTCCCAGGCACTCCACTCTCTCAGCCATGCCTTATGCCATCCCATCTATAGAGCAGTGAACAACTAAGCAGGCCTGGCCTGCAGAAGAAGACATTCTATTAAGTGGTATTGGGAGAATTCAAGACAGCTTTCTAATAGGCCGCTATTAGAGAGATGATTTAGCTTTCATGATTACAGCCTTAATGGATAGACTCATTATGAGCAATGATAGAAACAAGCAACATTGGTTGCATCGTTAATGAGTTATCTTTGGAAAACACACTTGAACTTAATGCTGTACATGGTGTGCTCCCTAAAGGAATGCTGTACATGGTGTGCTCCCTAAAGGAATGCTGTACATGGTGTGCTGCCTAAAGGAATGCTGTACATGGTGTGCTCCCTAAAGGAATACTGTACATGGTGTGCTCCCTAAAGGAATGCTGTACATGGTGTGCTCCCTAAAGGAATGCTGTACATGGTGTGCTCCCTAAAAGAATGCTGTACGTGGTGTGCTACCTAAAGGAATGCTGTACATGGTGTGCTACCTAAAAGAATGCTGTACGCGGTGTGCTACCTAAAGGAATGCTGAACATGGTGTGCTACCTAAAGGAATGCTGTACATGGTGTGCTACCTAAAGGAATGCTGTACATGGTGTGCTCCCTAAAGGAATGCTGAACATGGTGTGCTCCCTAAAGGAATGCTGAACATGGTGTGCTCCCTAAAGGAATGCTGAACATGGTGTGCTACCTAAAGGAATGCTGTACATGGTGTGCTACCTAAAGGAATGCTGTACATGGTGTGCTACCTAAAGGAATGCTATGTAAAGGAATGATTCAGCATGTGAAAGCTCACACCAACCACCTTGTGAGAGATCAAGTACTGTGGAGAAAAATCCTGCATTGAAGATATGCTTTTCAAATCTAGAATGTACTTCAAAATGGCTGCCAATCCCCAGTTGGCCTCAGAACAGTTCATTATCCATCAGATTAAGATGAAGCTTTATACACCCAAAGGGTTCCCATAGGGGGCAGGCAGGAAACTTAATAGCGTTGAAGCCATCGATCCGATTAATGCTTTGTCTTCTCTCAGTAGGCCGGAGCTGTTACTAAATAACACGGCTCTGATTTATCATTCATCTTTAATGAGTTCTGAGCAGTGAACCTGGTGCTAAGTGATCAGGATCATACACGCAGTCTACACATGGCCCTCAATACAATACAGTTCATGTTACAAAGCCCCTCGACTCTCATATTGCTCTTCCTCGTTTCGCTCAGGTCTAGAAACATCGTTTCAGCAAAGTGTCTGCAAGCTGGGCGGGCCGCACCTAAGCAGGCAGGTGAAGGAGCAACTGTCGGACCTCCTGGAATATCACTTCTCTCCGGCACCTAACAAGGCTTCAATTGACAGCTGGTGTGTGGGCTCTGTGTAGCCACTTTGGAGAAGGTCAGAAGAAGTCAAGGAGGTAAAAAACTATCTGTGCGGTGCGACTGTGCAGCGGTTAGCATCTACGCCACCCTAGCAGGCTGTCTGTCACCTGAGCACCCGTATAAACACTCCATCTCATCAGGCTAACAACACTTAGCTAACAGCAATCACCTGGCTGGCTGCCAAACAAGGTATAAGCGTATTAGCATGCTGGTCGCACTAGCAGCTAGCATTTCTGCATTGCCATGGGGCTAACAACTAGCGAGTTAGCTGTTAGCATGTCGATGGGAGGCTAACGGCCCATATGATAACATTACATGGACAAACTGTCAATTCTCATTCCTCTCAAAAAATGTAATTATAAATGTTGTCCAACATCATTATTTGGAAACAGCACATTGATGATATTTTTTCAATGGAAGAGTGATGTTGAACAGCGCCAGCAGTTCCATGCTTTTCTTAACTCTTGTTCTGAGCACCCCAGATTCACTATGCAATCTGACATTGATGAATAAATGATTGCATTGGAGCAACTAGAGAGTGAAGCTTTTCCTTTTCTTTTTACATGACAGCCCAGCCTGCATGTTTGCCCTCTGGGTCTAGCTAGATGCCCAACAGAGCCCTGTTGTCGTCACATAGCTAGTCTGATATCTGAGCAAACAGAGCCGAGGTGGCACCACTGAGATTCCTGAAGGTCACAGTCATGTCCTCTACACTGCCTGCCTCCCTCACTCCTTCCCTCCCACCACCAATCCCTCCCTCTTTCTCTCTTTCTTCCTTCCTTCCTTCCTTCCTTTCTCTCTCTCCCGCCCTCTTTCACTCTCTTTCTCCGCATCACTGCACACAGCTCAAAGTACCAATTATGACGTTAAGCGCATTTTGATTTCTGCAGATCACTGGTTTGCTACCTTCCCTTTCTGGCTGCTAGGGGGTTGAGAATGGGGGAGGGAATGGGGAGACTGGGGGGCGCAGTGTGAGAGGATGATGGCTGGCTATGGCTTAGTAATAATAAGCAGCAGCACCAGAAGAGAGCAGCAGGCTATTGCTTTGCGTGTCCCAGCAGTGTCCGGTCACTGTGTTCCCGTGTGATAGCGGAGAGAACAGACAGGACATTTCCATAGGCACATTGTTCCAACGAGACCAAACTGGCACTCCGGATGGCATTGTGCATAATATGTCTGTCTCAGCTAGTCAACTTGCATTCAGGGTTGATCTGTGCTGGCAGAATATAGGAGCTTTTATTTAACAGTACACAAATATGCACACACACACACAAACTAAGACTCACTCAAACAAACAGAACAATTAGAAGGAGATGCTTCTGAGAGGGTGAAAATGGGTCTCATATCCTATATTCTGACAGACCATGCAGAGTCCATCTTTCCCCCTGTGATATTTAGAATGAGGCACTCTAGACAGTATCAGTAACTGACAATGGCGCAGCTATTGTGGCGAACACTGATAATACCAAACCTATATAAGTACATTCCACTGAAATTACCTCAAATCTCCATTCACAGACATGCTTTCAGCTGTCTCCCCCAACAGTGGAGTGTCTACTTATAGGACAAACCCCTTCCTCACGTTGATGGTCTTGGCAAAGGAGAAATGCTCACTAACAGGGATTTAAACAAATTGTCACTTTTTTGAGAAATACGCTTTTGTATAGAACATTTCGGTGAGCTTTTATTTCAGCTCATGAAACATGGGACCAATACTTCATATTGTGTTAATATTTTAATTCAGTGGAAAATTTGCACGAATTGCGGTTGACAGGGGAAAAGGTGGCTCCGGTAATATGGGGCATAATTTTGTTTTGGGCTAGAGGCGCAAGCATGACTGTCACTGTGCTCTATTCTTCCTCTATGGCAGTGACAGCGAAGCCTAGTCAAACTGGCCTGTGCTCTTGGTTCTAACAGGCAAAATGAATAATGTATCCACTTCACTCATGCTGTGAACTGCTCCAATAATTAGTTGACAGGGGATATGACGGGGGATATGACGGGGGATATGAATGGGGAATGTAATGGGGAATGTGACGGGGGATGTGACGGGGGATGTGACGGGGGATGTGACGGGGGATGTGACGGGGGATGTGACGGGGGATGTGACGGGGGATATGATGGGGGAATGTGACTGGGGAATGTGATGGGGGATATGACAGGGGAATGTGATGGGGGATATGACAGGGGAATGTGATGGGGGATATGACAGGGGAATGTGATGGGGGATATGACGTGGGAATGTGGTGGGGGATATGATGGGGGATATTATGGGGGATATGACGGGGGATGAGGCTGGCTGATCACAGCTGTCACACGTGATACTGGGTGAAGCACTCATTCTGACATGACATATCTGACATGACGCTCTGTACTCTGATACTCTCTTTGAAGGCGTGCATTCTGTGCACTGTCATTGAAACTTATTTGTCAGATCAAAACGATGAATATCATGAAAAACAGCTGCATATCCCCTACCAGCTGTCATCGGCTTCTCTCTGTCCGCTCTTTCTGCACATCTCCATCAGTTTTTATCAATTTAGCTCTGATAGCGAGCAGGGGTGGCTTATTGGAGCGGCCCGCAGCGTGAGTGAAGTGGATACACATCTTTTCATTTCGCCTGCATGCTGACTGGCTGCGTCACCGCTTGGTATGGCAACTGCACCGCCCCGATCGTAAGGCGCTACTGAGGATGGTGTGGATGGTCCAATACATCACTGGGGCCGAGCTCCCTTCCCTGTCAGAGGAAGGCCCTAAAAATGATCAAAGACTCCAGCCACCCTAATCATAAACTGTTTTCTCTGATACCGCACAGCAAGCGGTTTGGGACCACAGGGTACCTGAACAGCTTCTTTACCTGTTGTGGAAAAATCATTGTTTATTTTCAGCATGCTGGATGGGTTCCAACCAACTCAATGCACCATAGTACACATGTCAATCAGGAGCTCTCCCTGGGCAGACCATGCAGTTGTCTTATATACGGCTACACAGACAAGTTATATTTGCATGATTTAGCATAATTAATAAATCATTACCGTTTTGTTTCCTACATGCGAGCGACCAATACTGTTTCATAACATGTGACAGTCCAACACCTCACAAGGCTTCTCCTTTCTAAGCTGAGACCTTAAACTGAGATCTTTAGTTTGTTCTCAAAACAAGGTCTGGGCATATTGCCAAATTGCAGCTACTGATAAGAGGATTTGTTGAGTGAACCACTTGCATAAACGCAGAAATTGGTTTCCAGAACAGCACATGAATAGAACATAGAAATGAGTTATAAGAAAAGCACAAACATAAAAATTCCCATTACAACCCCAAGCCATAATACTGCTGAACAGTTCATCAAATGGCAACCCGGACTATTTTGACTTTATGCACAATCACTGGACTCTACCCAGACACACGTGCGCACACAAAAAACACGCACACACGCATATTGACACCACACGCATATACAAAATATCACACTTGTCACATACGCTGCTGCTACTCTGTTCATTATCTATCCTGATTGCCATGTCACTTTCACCCCTATCTACAGTGCATTCAGAAAGTATTCAGACCCCTTGACTTTTACCACATTTTGTTACGTTACAGCAAGGAACAGGCACAGATCTGGGGAAGGGTAACAAAAAAATGTCTGCAGCACTGAAGGTTCCCAAGAACACAGTGGCCTCCATCATTCTAGAATGGAAGAAGTTTGGAACCACCAAGACTCTTCCTAGAGCTGGCCACCCGGCCAAACTGAGCAATCGGGGGAGAAGGGCCTTGGTCAGGGAGGTGAACAAGAACCCGATGGTCACTCTGACAAAGCTACAGAGTTCCTCTGTAGAGATGGGAGAACCTTCCAGAAGGACACCCATCTCTGCAGCACTCCACCAATCAGGCCCTTATGGTAGAGTGGCAAGACGGAAACCACTCCTCAGTAAAAGGCACATGACAGCCTGCTTGGAGTTTGCTAAAAGGCATCTAAAGGAGAAACAAGGTTATCTGGTCTGATGAAACCAATATTGAACGCTTTGGCCTGAATGCCAAGCATCACATTTAGAGGAAACCTGTCTCCATCCCTACGGTGAAGCATGGTGAGGACATGCTGTGGGGATGTTTTTCGCCGGCAGGGACTGGGAGACCAGTCAGGATCGAGGGAAAGATGAACGGAGCAAAGTACAGAGAGATCCTTGATGAAAACCTGCTCCAGAGCACTCAGGACCTCAGATTGGTGAAAAAGGTTCACCTTCCAACAGGACAACGACCCTAATCACACAGCTAAGACAATGCAGGGGTGGCTTCGGGATTAATTCTCAATGTCCTTAAGTTGCCCAGCCAGAGCCCGGGCTTGAACCCGATCGAACATCTCTGGAGAGACCTGAAAATAGCTGTGCAGCGGCGCTACTCATCCAACCTGAGAGCTTGAGAGGATCTGCAGAGAAGAATGGGGGAAACTCCCCAAATGTAGGTGTACCAAGCTAGTAGTGTCATCCCTAGGGCTGTAGCGGTCACGAAATTTCGTCAGTCGGTGATTCTCAAGCAAATAACTGGTCACTCTCATGGTAATTGATTAATTAACATACACACATTTAGCATGTCCTGGCTTCCATACACAGCCTAGAAACCACTGATGCAGACCTTTGGAACATCTACATTTGAAAAAGTCTAATAAATCCATGTAATATAGCCGACACCTTCACAATAAATCCATTATTTATTTCTGACAGGTCTAAAGAAGCATGATATGACGAAAATGTAGTCTATTTCAGAAGAACAGAATAGAACAGAATGTTAGGTCCTGATCTGGCTATGCCAAATGGCTGTGGGCTACACTAGTTAATTTAGTGGACAAGATTGGCTTCGAATTCAGTGGCATTATTTTTATCATATTTTATAGCATGAACAATACAATTGAACAAAGCTGAATAAAATAGAAAGGATATTTTCTCCAAACGATTAGAGGGAGTGTGCACATGGGCTATTCTGTGTTGAGCAGTTAACAAAGAAATAGGTATTCCTATGTGCTTAATTTATAGTTATTAAAGTAACTTCAGATGTTATACAAATGTTGGACTATAGGTTTAGATTTTGAATACATTGTAATGCGACTCTAATGATGATTTTTAAAAAGTTAATTGAAAGGCATGAGCTCTGCTTAGTTTTTTTGCGCAGGCTGTACACACGTCATCAGTCTTTCATACACAATTTGACAAGCACTTGATAATGCCTCAAATTTCCTGCCGGCATCCCCTTTGTGTGGCCATAGTGCACCCTAAAACAATCCATGTCATCTTTGCACTTAAATAGTGAATGGAGGACGCTTTTCCCCGTGTGGTTTATTGTCATGCCAGCCAGGTAGGCTATACTCCTGCTGTAAAGGTAAACAATGTGCTTAATATTAGGAAAGTTGAGAAATAAATATAGTAGGCATAGCCTATAGAAAGAAAAAATCCTCTTTTTAATGGAGGAAATCACTGTTTTCTCCCGCAAATGCAGAGCCTATTGAAATGTTGCGCAACATGAGCTCATGAAGTGTTCAATATGATTTTCGATTACATTTGCAATGATGTCAGAGTGATTTAGAGGGACAATAGAGTGCTGATTGACAGGCAGTTCAGCAAGTTTGGTAGTAAAGGGTTGGAAAACGTATTTAGAGGTGATATTTCCGTTTTTAAAATGTTTAAAACATTTGCAAACGTATCTTAAAAACCTTTTTTTGCTTCGTCATTACGGGCTATTGTTTGTAGATTGATGAGGGGGGGAAAAAAATATATTTTATAATAAGGCTGTAACGCAAGAAAATGTGGAAAAAGTGAAGGGGTCTGAATAGTTACCTGAATGCATATTACCGCCATTAACACATTTTCTTACTTCTACCCCCTGAACCATCCATAATTCAAATTTAAGTCCGATGCGCTAGTTTGACAACCACTGTTCTAGCTAGCTACTTGTATGACTGAATGATGAAGAATGCTAGTAAAGGGGCTTTTAAAATGGCAAATTCAATTTCAAATCAATCCAAGATGGCTCTCTGGATAAAAGCAAAGTAATTTGCATCTACTGCAAGGGTGCATTGGTTTATCAGCAAAGTACATCAAGTCTTCGTTATCATTTGTTAAATGAAGATGGCGCCGACGAAGATGTCAGCATCCCGACTAGCTCTTTGGAAACTGCAGTATTGTGTTTTTTATGTACTATTTTTACATTATTAGCTCAGGAAATATGGTGTCGTTACATAAAGTAGGGAAGAACTATTGGATATTAGAGTGGCGGTAATTCACCAGAACTACGAGCATTACGACCAGGAATACGACTTCCCTGGAGCAGATCCTTTGTTCACTCTCACCAAAGCAATTGAACTTATTACAGATGGCAACCCAAAACATCACCAGCGGAGGAGAGGCACTCGAGGCATCCTGCTGGTTCGACTTAGGAGGAGCGCACACCACCCACCTCTTCCGAGTATATTACTTGCTCATGTTCAGTCTTTAGATAACAACGTTGATGAGCTTAGAGAAAGGATTTCTTTCCAGAGAGATATTGGAGCCTGTAACATAGTTTGTTTCACGGACACATGGCTCTCTCGGGATACTCTGTCGGAGTCGGTAAAGCCAGCAAGATTCTCAGTACATAGCGCAGACAGGAATACATATCTCTCTGGGAAGCAGAAGGGCGGTGGTGTGTGTTTCATGATTAACGACTCATGGTGTAATTCTAGGAACATACAGGAACTCAAGTCCTTTTGTTCACCCGACCTAGAATACCTCACAAGAGAATTCTCCTCCGTCATTGCCACGGCCGTTTACATCCCACATCAAGACAAAACCTCGACGGACCTCAAAGAATGTCACTGGACTTTATGCAAACATATCCTGAGGCAGCATTTATTATAGCTTGGGATTTTAACAAAGCAAATCTGAGGACTAGGCTGCCTTAGTTCTATCAACATATCGACTGTCCTACTCACGCTACTAAGACTCTCGACCATTGCTATTCAAACTTCCGGAATGCTTTCAAGGCCCTCCCCCACCCTCCTTTTGGCAAATCTGACCACGACTCCATCTTGCTCCTTCCGTCCTAAAGGCAGGAAGTGCTTCGTACTATTCAACGCTGGTCTGACCAATCGGAATCCACGTTTCACGATTGTTTTGATCACGTGGACTGGGATATGTTCCGGGTAGCTTGCGGATACGGTGAATGAGTTTATAAGGAAGTGTATAGGAGATGTAGTACCCACTGTGACTATTAAAACCAACCCTAACCAGAAACTGTGGACAGATGATAGCATTCACACGAAACTGAACATCTGCTAATCATATGCATGTGACCAATAAAATTTGATTTACAAGTGAAACATGCCGTTGACTACAGCAATACAAGTAACAACGGAGGACATCTTAGAAGAGTGTGCGCATGGGAGGCCTATGGACAAGTTGACAAGCAGCAAGCTAACAAGCAATAGCCAAGTGGATAGCTACACTCCACATTGTGGGCTTGAGGGATATCATTTAGATAGCGCCGAAAGACTCAATGTATGAATTACCCTCGAGAGCCACCGTCGTTACAAGAACACATGAGCTGTATGAAAGCGAGAGGACTACGAAGCAGAGGAGTTGAAACATGCAACGGCTGTTGCTCTCACAGATGACCACTGGACTTCGGTCAGTAACCACAACTACTTTGGGGTTACTGCGCACCACATCAATGAAAACTGGAAACTGCATTCACACGCTGTGGACGTAATGAAGACGGAAGAGATGCACTATGAAACATGAGCTGAGCATTTCATGTATGTAGCAAAGCAGTGGAACATTGAAAACAAAGTTACCACAGTTTGCACAGACAGTGCGCGGAACATGATTGCAGCTGTGAGCCATCTGCCTTTTGAACACGTGCCCTGCACCGCACAGTCTGCTAAGGTCCATCACAGTTTCCCTACAAATCAGCGGGTTTGACAAGGCCCTGATCAAAATCTCAAAAATTGTTGGGTATTTCAAACACAGCCCACCAAACGCTGCAGAGCTAGGACAACAGCAAATTGCAAATGGGCAAAAGAAGGAGTCACTCACACAAGAAGTCACAACAAGATGGAATTCCACTCTGGAAATGGTAAAGCTTGTCCACAGAAATCAACAACCACAGGGATGCTCTGGCCCAACAGAAAACTAACATCACCATGCCAACCACAGCTGAACTGGAGAAACTACTGGAGCGCTGCAGGTGATATTCTTTATCACACTACTAGTGTTATAATGTGTGTGTGTGTGTGTGTAACAAGTCTCTCACAATTGACTGACGTGGTTTTGAATTATCTTTCACTGTGGGTACTTGACTGATTTCTGGGAGAAGTACATTTCCTGCTCAGTGGTGTTGTCTGCTTTGTGCCATCTCCTTCAGGTCATGGAGAGCTCTGATGATGACCCTGCCTACATGATAAGATTCAAGCTAACATTCGGACCTGGAAAAAACGCAAGGAAACCACCAAGCTCACATGGCTGAAGATAGCCACAAATCAAAACATGCGCCGAATACAACAGTGCAGAGCCCCTAACCAACAGTGCAGTTTAAAAAATACAGATAAGAATAAGACATAAAGGTAACAAGTAATTAATGGGGAGCAGTAAAAAATAACAATATATACAGGGGGGTGCCGGTACAGAGTCAATGTGCAGGGACACCGGTTAGTTGAGGTAGTATGTACATGTAGATAGAGTTATTAAAGTGACTATGCATAGATGACAACAGATAGTGGCAGTGGTGAGGAGAGGGAAGGGGTGGGTATTGTGAATAGTCTGGGTAGCCATTTGACTAGATGCTCAGGAGTCTTATGGCTTGGGGGTAAAAACTGTTTAGAAGCCTCTTGGACCTAGACTTGGCGCTACGGTACTGCTTGCCATGCAGTAGCAGAGAGAACAGTCTATGACTAGGGTGGCTGGAGTCTGACATTTTTTTGGGACTTCCTTTGACACCGCCTGGTATAGAGGTCCTGGATGGCAGGAAGCTTGGCCCCAGTGATGTACTGGGCCAGACGCACTGCCCTCTGTAGTGCCTTGCGGTTGGAGGCCGAGCAATTGCCATAGCAGGCAGTGATGCAACCATGCTCTCGATGGTGCAGCTGTAGAACTTTTTGAGGATCTGAGGACCCACGCCAAATCTTTTCAGTCTCCTGAGGGGGAACAGGTTTTGTTGAGCCCACTTCACAACTGTCTTGGTGTGCTTGGACCATGTTAGTTTGATGGTGATGTGGACACCAAGGAACTTGAAGCTCTCAACCTGCTCCACTGCAGCCCCGTTGATGAGAATGGGGGCGTGCTCAGTCCTCTTTTTCCTGCAGTCCACAATCATCTCCTTCGTCTTGATTACGTTAAGGGAGAGGTTGTTGTCCTGGCACCACATGGCCAGGTCTCTGACCTCTTCCCTATAGGTTGTCTCATTGTCATAGGTGATCAGGCCTACCACTGTTGTATCATCGGAAAATGTAATGATGTTGTTGGAGTCATGCCTGGCCGTGCAGTCATGAGTGAACTGGAAGTACAGAAGGAGACTGAGCACGCACCCGAGGGGCCCCTGTGTTGAGGATCAGCGTGGCGGATGTGTTGTTACCTACCCTTACCACCTGGGGGCAGCCTGTCATCAAGTCCAGGATGCAGTTGCAGAGGGAGGTGTTTAGTCCCAGGATCCTTAGCTTAGTGATGAGTTGAGGGCACTATGGTGTTGAACGCTGAGCTGTAGTCAATGAATAGCATTCTCACATAGGTGTTCCTTCTGTCCAGGTGGGAAAGGGCAGTGTGGCGTGCAAATTGGAGTGGGTCTAGGGTTTCTGGGATGATGGTGTTGATGTCAGCCATGACAAGTTACCTTAGTGTTCTTGGGCACAGGCACTATGGTGTCTGCCTAAAACATGTTGGAATTACAGACTCGGAAAGGGAGAGGTTGAAAATGTCAGTGAAGACACTTGTAAGTTGGTCAGCGCATGCTCGCAGTACACGTCCTGGTAATCCGTCTGGCCCTGCGGCCTTGTGAATGTTAACTTTTCTAAAGGTCTTACTCACATCGGCTGCGTAGAGCGTGATCACAGAGTCTTCCGGTACAGCTGGTGCTCTCATGCATGTTTCAGTGTTATTTGCCTCGAAGCGAGCATATAGACGAGTTTAGCTTGTCTGATAGCTGCCTAGTGACACGAGCCTCTCGGCTGTGCTTCCATTTGTAGTCTGTAATGGTTTGCAGGCCCTGCCACATCCTCCGAGTGTCAGAGCCGGTATAGTACGACTCGATCTTAGTCCTGTATTGATGCTTTCCTGTTAATGGTTCATCGGAGGGCATAGTGGGATTTCTTTTAAGCTTCCGGGTTAGAGTCACGCTCCTTGAAAGCAGCAGCTCTAGCCTTTAGCTCAGTGCGGATGCTGCCTGTAATCCATGGTTTCTGGTTGGGCTATGTACGTACGGTCACTGTGGGGACGACGTCATCGATGCACTTATTGATGATGCCAATGACAGATGTGGTGTACAATGCGATTGGAGGATTCCGGGAACATATTCCAGTCTGTGTTAGCAAAACAGTCCTGTAGTTTAGCATCTGCTTCATCTGACCACTTTTTTTATTGATCTAGTCACTGGTGTTTCTTGCATTAATTTGAGCTTTTACGAAATCAGGAGGATAGAATTATGGTCAGATATGCTAAATGGAGGGCGAGGGAGAGCTTTGTATGCATCTCTGTGTGTGGAGTAAACGTGGTACAGAGTTATTTTCCCTCTGGTTGCACATTTAACATGTTGATTGAAATTAGGAACAACTGATTTAAGTTTCCCTGCATTAAAGGCCCCGGCTACTAGGAGCACCGCCTCTGGGTGAGCATTTTCTTGTTTGCTTAGGGCGGAATACAGCTCATTCAACGCTATCTTGGTGCCAGCCTGTGGTGGTATGTAAACAGCCACAAAGAATATAGATGAAAACTCTCTTGGTAGGTAATGTGGTCTGCAGCTTATCATGAGAAACTCTACCTCAGGCGAGCAATGGCTCGAGACTTGCTTAGATATAGTGCACCAACTGTTATTTCCAAAAATACAAAGACCGCCGGCCATTGTTTTACCAGACGCCACTGTTCTATCCTGCCGGTACATCATATACAGTGGGGCAAAAAAGTATTTAGTCAGCCACCAATTGTGCAAGTTCTCCCAATTAAAAAGATGAGAGAGGCCTGTAATGTTCATCATAGGTACACTTCAACTATGACAGACAAAATGAGGGGGAAAAAAATCCAGAAAATCACATTGTACGATTTTTAATGAATTTATTTGCAAATTATGGTGGAAAATAAGTATTTGGTCAATAACAAAAGTTTATCTCAATACTTTGTTATATACCCTTTGTTGGCAATGACAGAGGTCAAACGTTTTCTGTAAGTCTTCACAAGGTTTTCACACACTGTTGCTGGTATTTTGGCCCATTCCTCAATGCAGATCTCCTCTAGAGCAGTGATGTTTTGGGGCTGTTGCTGGGCAACACGGACTTTCAACTCCCTCCAAAAGATTTTCTATGGGGTTGAGATCTGGAGACTGGCTAGGCCACTCCAGGACCTTGAAATGCTTCTTACAAAGCCACTCCTTCGTTGCCCGGGCGGTGTGTTTGGGATCATTGTCATGCTGAAAGACCCAGCCACGTTTCATCTTCAATGCCCTTGCTGATGGAAGGAGGTTTTCACTCAAAATCTCACGATACATGGCCCCGTTCATTCTTTCCTTTACACGGATCAGTCGTCCTAGTCCCTTTGCAGAAAAACAGCCCCAAAGCATGATGTTTCCACCCCCATGCTTCACAGTAGGTACGGTGTTCTTTGGACGCAACTCAGCATTCTTTGTCCTCCAAACACGACGAGTTTAGTTTTTACCAAAAAGTTATATTTTGGTTTCATCTGACCATATGACATTCTCCCAATCTTCTTCTGGATCATCCAAATGCTCTCTAGCAAACTTCAGGCGGACCTGGACATGTACTGGCTTAAGCAGGGGGACACGTCTGGCACTGCAGGATTTGAGTCCCTGGCGGCGTAGTGTGTTACTGATGGTAGGCTTTGTTACTTTGGTCCCAGCTCTCTGCAGGTCATTCACTAGGTCCCCCCGTGTGGTTCTGGGATTTTTGACACCTCGGGGTGAGATCTTGCGTGGAGCCCCAGATCGAGGGAGATTATCAGTGGTCTTGTATGTCTTCCATTTCCTACTATTTTTCTCCCACAGTTGATTTCTTCAAACCAAGCTGCTTACCTATTGCAGATTCAGTCTTCCCAGCCTGGTGCAGGTCTACAATTTTGTTTCTGGTGTCCTTTGACAGCTCTTTGGTCTTGGCCATAGTGGAGTTTGGAGTGTGACTGTTTGAGGTTGTGGACAGGTGTCTTTTATACTGATAACAAGTTCAAACAGGTGCCATTAATACAGGTAACGAGTGGAGGACAGAGGAGCCTCTTAAAGAAGAAGTTACAGGTCTGTGAGAGCCAGAAATCTTGCTTGTTTGTAGGTGACCAAATACTTATTTTCCACCATAATTTGCAAATAAATTCATTAAAAATCCTACAATGTGATTTTCTGGATTTTTTTTCTCATTTTGTCTGTCATAGTTGAAGAGTACCTATGATGAAAATTACAGGCCTCTCATCTTTTTAAGTGAGAGAACTTGCACAATTGGTGGCCGACTAAATACTTTTTTGCCCCACTGTAACTAGCCAGCTGTATGTCAATATTGTCGTCGTTCAGTCACGACTCTGTGAAGCATAAGATGTTACAGTTTTAGATTTCCCGTTGGTAGTTTAATCTTCCCAATAACTCGTCCATTTTATTGTCCAAAGATTGCATGTTTGTGAGAGAGAGACAGAGAGAGACAGACAGACAGAGAGAGACAGAGAGAGACAGAGAGACAGACAGAGAGAGACAGAGAGAGACAGAGAGAGACAGACAGAGACAGACAGAGACAGACAGAGAGAGACAGAGAGAGAGAGACAGAGAGAGACAGAGAGAGACAGAGAGAGACAGAGAGAGACAGAGAGAGACAGAGAGAGACAGAGAGAGACAGAGAGAGACAGAGAGACAGAGAGACAGAGAGACAGAGAGACAGAGAGACAGAGAGACAGAGAGACAGAGAGTGTGTACTTCAAGAAAACGTATGAGGGTGTGGGTCTACTGGGAGCATTAGTAAGTTACAGGACTTTCATATTATCTTAACTTGTTTATGGTGAATATGTCACTGAAAACATTCTGATAGAGAATATGTTGTGTGTTTCAGTCCCTACATGCCTTTAACTCAATACACTGCTCAATACACTGTGATTTAGTGTCATCTTGATGACTATAAACATCTGTATTAATGTCATCAATCTGAGGTTAAAAAAATGAAATTTTTTAAAATTTGAGTTTGTATAAGGTAGTAACGCAAACTGTCCACATTAGCAAAATTAGTGCTATATAAAATCATTTTAAATGGCAAAATAATTCAACATTGGATGATGGTAGACGGTGCCCACTCAAACTATTGCAACAATTACATCTAGTTCTCACTAATTTAAACATTTTGATATAATTTCTCTCAAAAACACAAGCTCCTTACTCCTACACTCCTTTGTCAGCAGCACATTTTGGTCATGGTTACTTTCAAGTACTTATTTTAAAAGCACCAGGTACCACATTGGGACTGTACTGAATGAGGTTCTCTTTTCAATCAAATCCAAAAGAATTACAGGACGAAGTAATATATTTTATGCAATTAGGCTAATTGTTTTCTTAAAAACACAGTGGAGTATGAAATAAAGTGAAACCAGAAGACATACATACTTTCTGCTTGCTTATATTTGTCTGAACCATACAGGCTCTATAACCAGCCACACAGGATAGATAGAGGGGCATGTTATTCCCAGGACATCAGAGCAGGAGAGAGGGGCATGTTATTCCCATGACATCAGAGCAGGAGAGAGGGGCATGTTATTCCCATGACATCAGAGCAGGAGAGAGGGGCATGTTATTCCCATGACATCAGAGCAGGAGAGAGGGGCATGTTATTCCCATGACATCAGAGCAGGAGAGAGGGGCATGTTATTCCCATGACATCAGAGCAGGAGAGAGGGGCATGTTATTCCCATGACATGAGAGCAGGAGAGAGGGTCATGTTATTCCCATGACATCAGAACAGGAGAGAGGGGCATGTTGTACCCATGACATCAGAGCAAGAGAGAGGGGCATGTTGTTCCCATGACATCAGAGCAGGAGAGAGGGGCATGTTATTCCCATGACATCAGAGCAGGAGAGAGGGGCATGTTATTCCCAGTACATCAGAGCAGGAGAGAGGGGCATGTTGTTCCCAGTACATCAGAGCAGGAGAGCGAGGCATGTTATTCCCATGACATCAGAGGAGGAGAGAGGGGCATGTTATTCCCATGACATCAGATCAGGAGAGAGGGGCATGTTGTTCCCAGTACATCAGAGCAGGAGAGAGGGGCATGTTATTCCCATGACATCAGAGCAGGAGATAGGGGCATGTTATTCCCAGGACATCAGAGCAGGAGAGAGGGGCATGTTATTCCCAGGATATCAGAGCAGGAGAGAGGGGCATGTTATTCCCAGTACATCAGAGCAGGAGAGAGGGGCATGTGTGTCAGTGAGTAGAAACTTATTACGCCCTGGTTGGACGGCTGGGAGGCACGCTGCCGACTCCATTCCAGTATCAACAACACATGACACAACACATTGAAGTCAACCACTGACAGCCTACTGTAGTAGCCAGGCCGTAGGGAGGAACAACACATACAGTAGGCTACAGTGGACAGCAAAAGGTCAGGAAATTGTCCAGTGCTCATACACAGTTCAGATGAATGGACCACTACACATTTTGAAAAGGCATGTGATATTTATTATTACCTTTTTAAAGTTATTTCTCAATTTTATTTCTCTCTGCATTTGTTGGTAAGGGTCGGGTGCTTTTTCTATGCTTCCCTTTCTGAAGATTTGTTTTTCTTCAAAAACTGCTGAATACACAATATTTTTGGATAAGGAAAATACGTTTTAAATAGTACAATGATTCTCTACACAATTACTGCTTGTTTTGTCACAAAATCTGAAATTAGGCGAACTATTAGAAGTTTAGCAAACAGGAAATGGCGGAGTGATCACTGCATAGTGCCCCTTTAAAGACAAACAAACTGCAGCACCACCTCTCAGGCTGTCTCCCAATGTACTACTGGCACTCTGCTCCCATTCCAGTGTGTGTCCTGGTCTAAACCTTGCATGGAGTCCCCAGACACCCAGTCTGGTTGTAGGAAGTACAAAGTAGGAAGAAAGCAACACTTCCCACTAAGAGAAAATAATAGGATAGGCCCATACTAATAAGACAAACAGTGTTCCCCACTCTGCATCACTGTGTAGCCTACTGTACGCTCGTAACCTCTGTATTAGATATGCACATACATGAGCATGGTTTGGGTTGGAGAATGATGTTCATCGACGACAGCTCAGTTTTCAACATCATAGTGCCCTCCAAGCTCGTTACCAAGCTCGAGACCCAGGGACTGAACACCTCCCTCTACAACTGGATCCTGGACTTCCTGACAGGCAGGGTAAACAACAACACCTCTGCCACACTGACTCTCAACATGGGGACCCCCAGGGGTGTGTGCTTAGCCCCCTCCTGTACTCCCTGTTCACCCATGACTGCGTAGCCAAGCACGACTCCAACACCATCATGAAGTTTGCTGACAACACAAAAGAGGAAGCCTGTGTCAGAGGAAGGCCCAAAAAATTGTCACAGACTCCAGTCACCCAAGTCATAGACAGTTCTCTCTGCTAACACACGGCAAGCGGTACCAGAGAGCCAAGTCTAGGTCCAAAAGGCTCCTTAACAGCTTCTACCCCCAAGCCATAAGACTGCTGAACAATTAATCAAATGGCCACCCGGACCATTTACATTCACCCCCCTTGTTTTTACACTGCTAATACTTGCTGTTTATCTATGCATAGTCACTTTACCCCTACCTACATGAACATGTGACCTCGACTAACCTGTACCCCCGCACATTGACTCGGTACCGGTACCCCCTGTATATAGCTTTAGAACTGCATTATCCTGTTTCTTCTCTCACATTTCACGTGTTTTATTTCATATCAATATTACAACCTTCTTTCTCCATTGTTGGGAAAGAGCTCGCAAGTTAAGCATTTCACTGTACTTTATTGCACATGTGGATGTGACCAAAAAGCTTTCAAATGTTCCCCTGCAGAAAACACCTGCCTGAGTGAATGTGATAGGTGAGAGCCCTGAGTTGAGTGCCCCTCCAGTGATCAGGAAGGGAGGGAGATGAGGTTAAAATAGATGAAGAGAGGAAGCCATTTAACAGTATTGGGACATGTCCCAGGGATGGTACAGAGAGGGGGTAAGGGCATGAAATGCAACACCACCTCACACACGCATCATCCCCCCCCAGCCATTAGTTTCCCCCTGATGCCCAGTATCCCCAGTGCCAGAGGCCCCCGCTGCCCTGAATCCCGTTACTAACACCATGCCAACGGAGCCGGCCTCGCCAGTCAGCTGAACACAGATCCGGTTTCCCTCCTTAATGCTCCCAACAAGCCTGTTCCCTCTGTGGCCAAGTGTCAAACAAACCCCTCCCCCCAAAGTCACCCCCGAGGACTAGCACCACTCTACCCTGCCTTCACCCTGAATATCTTTATACATAAAATTGAGAAAGGCAGGTGATCCATCCAGAGACCCAGGTCAGGCATGGTTGCGTTAGAACCGCTCCCCAGGTACAAAGCCCCGGGTGTGTGTTTCAGCTGGGCTGCCTGGTTGGCTGGCTGGCCTGGGTGATGTGTTGACACTGATAATTAAAAGGGAATACGGGAAAGAGAAGCTGTTAGAGCTATAGCTCTCCCTGGCATAATCCTAACTTGAGATGCAGGAAACTGCAACTCAAATCTTAGAGCGAATTTCCCATTGAGACCAATGCACGATTCAATGGTGAAGTAGTTTCACGCATGTTTCTCAAATTAGGTTTCTATCCTTTAATTACTCCTAACCAGAAGGGACACACCATTGTCACGTTAACAAACATCATAATGCCCAGTTTCACATCCCCCAAAATCGGCTTAAGGGGTACAACGCAATCTGTTATCCTCTAAATAGGAAGCCTGTGTCAGAGGAAGGCCCAAAAAATTGTCAAAGACTCCAGTCACCCAAGTCATAGACAGTTCTCTCTGCTAACACACGGCAAGCGGTACCAGAGAGCCAAGTCTAGGTCCACATACATACTACTATAGGACAAAGTGGATATACACACACACACAAAAGTATGTGAACACACATTCAAATTAGTGGATTCAGCTATTTCGGCCACACACGTTGCTGACAAATGTATAAAATCAAGCACACAGCCATGCAATCTCCATAAACAAACACTGGCAGTAGAATGGCCAGTACTGAAGATCTCAGTGACTTTCAACGTGGCTCCATCATAGGATGCCATCTTTCCAACAAGTCAGTTCCTCAAAATGTCTGCCCTGCTAGAGCTGCCCTGGTCAACTGTGTCGTGTCTGGACTATCATTAAATGTAAAGACCGCTATTTTATCAAATCTATTCTGTGTAATTATTATTACGTGATTAAACAAATCATGTAAACTTTGACTAGGAAGTTGGGGCACCACGGGAAAATGTTTATAGAGTCTCTAATTCCCGAATCGACTCTTCAGATATTTTCATATCTTATTGATTAGTCTTCTATGAATGCATCCTTATTACCTCATGAGTTCTCATTACTGAACGTCGCAAACCCTTGGATATCTGCACGAACCCTAGCCTAAATGATGAATCATCGATATACAAATTGGCTTAATTATTTATTTACTGATTAACTAAATAACCACAGAAATACATAAAACAAACAATAGATAGTGGTTACTAACGCAATGCATTGATATGTCCCTAGTCGGCTAAACCCATATGACGGCTTGGTAGACAATGAAAGGGGTGGGGACAGATAAAAGAGTGGGAAAGACTAAATGGATTCACTACACACAGTTGATAATTAAATTAATTGAACTGCTAATCCTTTGCACATGAACGGCCGCTCATTCGAGAATAATTGCAATGTACATATTTACATCCGTATGTCGTTGTCGTCTTCTCTGTTGGAATTGCTGGTCCGTATTGCCAGTCAGTTTATCAGAGAGTCTCTGGTTAACTTCCCCAGAAGTCAATGTCTTTCGTAGTTGTCGCTTTCTCCGCGGCTCTGGATAGTGTCTGTTGTAATGGATACGCCAGGCGTAGCATCGAGTAGATTATTCAGCGGATGTCGGTATTCTCGTACTAGACTTATGTCATTTCCAGCTGCAGACTAGTAATTCTACGTCTAGGATTTGCTCTTATTCTGTAGTGATCGATATTCTCAGAGTTGAAACATTTCCAGCTGTGTAGCCAACACTACACTCTGTATGGTCTCCATGGACTACAGAGTTGTTGTTCTTAACCATTTCACATGTTGCGTCAGCTGCATGTTTTCTAGTCTAATAGTCTATAGAATTGTAGCCATTCCAACGTGGGGACTCCGTCCCGGCATTCTCTGACTTCATGTCAATTTTTTAGGAAGTAGGTTTTATACTCTGTGGAAAAAGGGACGATTCCATGACACATGATGTCATGTCTGGCCTCACGGGGGCGTGGTCACTGACTAGTTGTCTCCTGACCCCTCCTGTCTCAGCCTCCAGTATTTATGCTGCAGTAGTTTATGTGTCGGGGGGCTAGGGTCAGTTTGTTATATCTGGAGTACTTCTCCTGTCCTATTCGGTGTCCTGTGTGAATCTAAGTGTGCGTTCTCTAATTCTCTCCTTCTCTCTCTCGGAGGACCTGAGCCCTAGGACCATGCCCCAGGACTACCTGACATGATGACTCCTTGCTGTCCCCAGTCCACCTGGCTGTGCTGCTGCTCCAGTTAACTGTTCTGCCTTATTATTATTCGACCATGCTGGTCATTTATGAACATTTGAACATCTTGGCCATGTTCTGTTATAATCTCCACCCGGCACAGCCAGAAGAGGACTGGCCATCCCACATATGCTCTCTCTAATTCTCTCTTTCTTTCTCTCTCTCGGAGGACCTGAGCCCTAGGACCATGCCCCAGGAATACCTGACATGATGACTCCTTGCTGTCCCCAGTCCACCTGACTGTGCTGCTGCTCCAGTTTCAACTATTCTGCCTTATTATTATTTGACCATGCTGGTCATTTATGAACATTTGAACATCTTGACCATGTTTTGTTATAATCTCCACCCGGCACAGCCAGAAGAGGACTGGCCACCCCACATAGCCTGGTTCCTCTCTAGGTTTCTTCCTAGGTTTTGGCCTTTCTAGGGAGTTTTTCCTAGCCACCGTGCTTCTACACCTGCATTGCTTGCTGTTTGGGGTTTTAGGCTGGGTTTCTGTACAGCACTTTGAGATATCAGCTGATGTACGAAGGGCTATATAAATAAATTTGATTTGATTTGATTTGATGACTAGTTAAACTTTATATGAAAACCCATACTCTCATTTAGAAGGCTAAAATCACATTACATCTTTTCACAAATAGTTCATATTTACTCATTCATTTTATCCAACATCTATATGTAAATCTGATCATTGAAAAGTGTAGACAAACAGAAATACAGTAATGTGGGTTTCCTGTCCTTCATGAGATCACCAAATGAAACACACTCGTCATGACTGTCCCTTAAGTGTCCACGGACCACTCCCACATTATCAAAAATAAATATTATTTCATTATTCAAACTTTTGATGTCCAAGGGTTTCTCTGTGTTCCACAGTTTACATTCCAATCTCCAACACTACAGAGCATAGGGGCAGAGTGTTTTATGACAGACCATAAAACAGCCGACTTCCCACTCGTAGAGTGTAACCTGAACCTTCAGATCGTCACAGGAGAGTTATGACAGCTCTAAGTGTTGTTATTGTGAAGTGGAAACGTCTAGGAGCAACAACAGCTCAGCCTGGGAAATGGTAGACCACAAACTCACAGAGTGGAACAGTGAAGTGCTGAAGCTTGCAAAATGTGTCTGTCCTAGGTTGCAACACTCACTACCGAGTTCCAAAGTTCCTCTGGAAGCAACGTCAGCACAATAACTGTTCGTCGGGAGCTTCTTGAAATTGTTTTCCATGGCCGAGCAGCCGCACACAAGCCTAAGATCACCATGTGCAATGCCAAGCGTCGCTGGAGTGGGGAAAAGCTAGCCGCCATTGGACTCTGGAGCAGTGGAAACTAGTTATCTGGAGTGATGAATCACGCTTCATCATCTAGCAGTCCGAAGGACAAATCTGGGTTTGGCGGATGCCAGGAGAACGCTATCTGCCCCAATGCAGTGTCAACTGTCAAGTTTGGTGGAGGTGGAATAATGGTCTGGGGCTGTTTTCATGGTTCGGGCTAGGAAAATCTTAACGCTATAGCATATGATGACATTCTAGACAATTCTGTGCTTCCAACTTTGTGGCAACAGTTTGCAGACGGCCCTTTTCTGTTTCAGCATGACAATACCCCTGTGCACGAAGCTAGGTCCATACAGAAAAGGTTTGTCGAGATCGGTGTGGAAGAACTTGACTGGCCTGCACAGAGCCCTGACCTCAACCCCATTGAACACCTTCGGTATGAATTGGAATGCCGACTGCAAGCCAGGCCTAATCGCCCAACATCAGTGCCTGATCTCACTAATGGTCTTGTGGCTGAATGGAAGCAAGTCCCTGCAGCAATATCCCGACATCTAGTGGAGAGCCTTCCCAGAAGAGTGAAGGCTGTTATAGCAACAAAGGGGGGGGGGGGGGGGGGGGGTCAACTCCATATTACACTGTACTTGTGCATGTGGAAAATAAAACTTGAAGTTGAAATTAAGGGATGGTGGAGGCTGGAGGATAGGAGGAGGGTGGATGGAAAGAGTGCCCTCTGCCTGTCCTGCTGTCATCCCTCTGATGCCCCTGGCTGTCACAATACAACACCCAACAGAGATGGGCGGAAAGGGGCCGTCCCCCCACCCTATGCCAGGAGGACTTTGCAGAGGGGCAAAAAGGGCCCTCTTTCTCCCTCTCGCAACCTTTTTTGGGGGGTGCAATTTTTTTTAAACTAATTTCTGGTAATTATACACATTTTGCAATGACTTGAGCCATGTTCGTATGATATCTGAGTGAGAGTGACTAACAAAATCAATGGGGGTCCCTGGAGGTCAGTGTCCCTGGACACTTATAACTGGCAAGACCAACTTACTGTAAATTGAAAATGTTAGTGACGGTCAGTGACTGACATAAGAGGAAAACGGCTGATGCACTACCAAATGTATAAATTGCATGTTATTTTTTATGCTACCAGTAAGTTGAGACCGACTGACTTCCTAAAACAGTTTTTTTTAACCGACAGCATCATCTGTGCAGAGACTGGAGAAAACAATGAAATGCTCTTGGAGTTGCAGCGGTGTATTACGTGCGCAATTTGATTTGAACTGTGAAGTGCCCACCTCGGAGGTCTAGAACTATCCAGCTAAACCAACAAGAGGACCACTTGTGCCCTATACAACACTGAGTGATAGCAAACTGAAGCAGCCGTTTACCCACAGGTGATTCATACATGATTCATTCTTTATGTGGGCCACCCCTAGCCTACTGTTGCACTGGAACAAACCATCTAGGCAGGCAGCACAGCAGGGGCATCCATACAGTCTATTTTCAGATCAGCCATCCAGGTTACATTCATCAAGCAACAACACCAGGCATTTCACAGACACAGAATACTGAAATATACCAATAATTGATTCTACTGAAATATACTAAGTATTAACTCTACTGAAAAACATGTAATAACTGGTTTCCCAGAGGCCTGGAATATTACCATAAAATAAGATAAAATAGAGAATTTTGCAGCCTATATTAGGTGTACTCCCCTACCACATAGACTGGCCTGTTGTTGTATGTTGGTGACAGTTTTCTAGCTATAGGGTAGTTGACAGCTCCTCAGCCTACCCACTGGGAAAAACTGGTTGCATCAACGTTGTTTCCACATTATTTCAACAATGTGGGGGAAAAAAAATTCACCCTACCTTTAACCTAAATCCAATAACATGTTTTGTTGATTTTACGTTGAATAAACGTTAGTTGACAACTCAACCAAATGTAAATCAACACTATAAGTTGATGGTGAGTCACTATCCCAGTGAAGGCTAATGCAACAACACGAATTGGACTCCAAGTCAATATGCCATGGTAAATCAACCAACCCAGCCCAGGCCGGAGAGCTTTTATAAACAATGGATGACAACGTCGGGTCATAAGGTGAACAGTAAAATGTGTCAAGACAGACAGTGGCGTAATATCTATCACCGTAAATGTGACATTATGCACAACTTGCCTTTATAATATGAGCGCCACATCAATAACTAACCGTTGACGGTTGAGGTGTTTGTCATTACCTTCTTTTTGATGTTACAGTGGCAGCAGACGGTCCACAGGTATTTGAGGGTCCTCCACAGGAGAATGATGAAGAGACCCCCGAAAAACGTGACCATGGAGGAGGCGAGGAATGCCCACCACATGCGCTGGCCATTGTTGTCGCAGGGCACGTCTGGCGAGAAGGGGATGATCACGTCCATCTTGGACATAGAGATCGAGGAGTCCGGATTTTTGTTAAAATAGTTATTTCTACTCATCATAGAGTTGCCGCTTCCATGGGTAACGGTGGCGTCCGCCTCATCTAGCATCTAGAAGCCTTGGAGAGCCTATGCCAGCGTCCCCAGCCCCACTCACCAGCCATATTGCTTTAAAAAAAACTATGCGTTGTGTATTCTCACCCGCACTTAATTAATTGTATGTTTATTTCAATCTATTTCAGATTTCCGCGACAGTCGAAAACGCCGCACGCACTAACTGGACCGAAATAGCCGGTCGGTGTCCATTCGCGAGAGGCATTTAAATCCGCAGTAATGACAAACGTTGAGCGCTTTTCATTTTGAGAGCTTTTCCGAGTTTTTCAGGACCAATGCCATGGCAAAGATGGTCTGTCTCATCTAGCAGCCGTCGAGGCTTCCAATGATGTTTCAGATTATGATAGGCGCAGCGACATTGAAAAGGGCTGTTTTCTTCAAACAGTTTCTGCCCGACCTCTCAAGTCGTCTTCCATCCAGGGATTCGGTCGATTAACAGCGGAAAATTGATTTCACTTTTCTAAACACCAATTTAATCGATAGCCTCGATGTTTTTTGGATGGCAGAAGCTATTTCAAGTCCCCAAACTGTTGCCACGATGCGAAAACACAAACGACATCATCTAGCGGAGTGTTCGCTTTCTGACATATAAGCGCTCGGGTGATGTCGCCTTCGCAACTGACTGTCCCCATTCCTTCCGCTTGATCCAGCCCAGGGTCGCGCAGATCGGCCAGTTGATAGTGCCTGTCAGAGCCGCTCGCTCCACTGAATGCTAGAGAGATTTACAGGTCGGAGGGGCGGTGCGTAGCTCAAAGATGGTCAGAAAGCAGTAATACCGCAAAGCGCTGATGTTTATACCAAGTGCCAGGCACTTGTCTCAGTCAGTTCCTATTGTGCTTTCAAGACCACTGAGAACTCGGGAAAAAACTAGATCAAGTCATGACGTCAGGTCGGAAAGTCGGAGATCTAGAAAAAGCCACAGAGTTTCGGATTTGGAATTCGGAGTTGGATGACCGTTCAAAAAAAAAAAAAAAAAAATCCCAGTCGCAGCTTGTTTTTACCGAGTTCTCAGGGGTTTTGAACGCGGCATTTGGCAATACATTGCGCTCTTTCGGTGTAATGTATTCACGTTGAAAGTGACACATGTCTCTGAGCTACATATGTGACTGTCATGTTCATTTGAACAGCAGCCGACAATATATCGTACTGTGATGCAGCAGCAACTTCGGTTTGAAATGCCAAGGCTTCCATTTTAGGACAGTTATTAGATTAGCCACAGATGATTCCATCGAGTTCATACAACACAGCAGTTGTCCCCATTTTAATTCTCAGAACTGAACCTGATGATATGAGTTTCCCTTGCTACACAGGCCTCTGTCACTATAATGATATTTTCTAATTTGGCTTATTTTCATCTTCATTTGAAGGAGGCTCCTTCAATCATTCACCATAATGTGTTTCCAGTGCCAAAGCCCTTATTCTGCCCCCAGTCAATTATCCTTTACATTCTGAAGACAATTAGACAGAGGATAAGACAGGAACAGGTGCCACCCACAGACAGATGCATCAGTGGCCAATAGAAAGACTGTGTCTCAGGACAGGATGGTCACAGAGGGCGCATGAGGACCCACAGCTGGGAGTGGGACTTGGACTGGAACCAGTGACCTCACCTTTCCAGGGAAAGTACACTAGGCCTACCATGTGCCATTGTCTTGACAGAGGTCATAGTGTGCTACCCTGTCTCAACACCTCCCCTATTACCTATGAGGTCAAAGCCTTGAATTATTTTTCACCATATTCTATACTAACTACACTGTTGAACTGATCTGTGTTGATGATAGAGGCAGACTGGGACAAAAATTGGCCCAGGCATTTTTAACACACCGACCCATTTTTTTCCTTGAGGCCCCCATTTTTAGCCAGATAAGGATCCTTTTTGCACAAAAATCCAAGTTTGACAGTCCCACAGGGTTAAAACTGGACCAGCCCGCCCATCTGGTGTATGCCAGAATGCCAGATGCCTAGTCCTCCCCTGGTTGAAGAGACCAAGGACACACAGATCAAAAATATTTAAATCAATCAACAGTTTCAGGGAGATGTGTAGCCGCAGGTCGTGGGCAACCCTATGCTGCCCCACTTCTTGTGTAGTGTTTTCACTTTGAATGAAAACAAGGGGGTTGACCCCTGAGCCTTCTTGGGCTGGCTTTCTGGGCAGCTGCAACCTGGCCTCAGAGCATTTCAAATTATTCTGTACGTAAATCCGTGACACTCCATTTAGTATGATCTGTTGCGTTTCGTATGGTATGTATTAATTTGTGGATGTCCATCATCCATTTTATATGATATGTTACGAATTACAATTCGTATATGTTACTAATTGCAATTCGTACAATATATTAAGAATTTGCAAAACGTACGATATGTTACAAATTTCAATTTGTTGTTGCTAACATTATCTAGGTGGCTAGCGCTAATGTTACCTAGCTGGCTAACATTAGCTATGGGTTAAGGTTAAGGTTATGAGTTAGATTAAAGGGTTTTCGAATGGCTGAAGATATTTCAAGTCCACAAACTGTTGCCACAATGCGAAAACACAAATGGCACAATCTGGCAGTGTAGGGTTGAGGTTAGGAGTTAGGTTAAAGGGTTAAGGTTAGGATTAGGGTTAGCTAAAAGTGGTAGTGGAAGGATTATCTAACATGCTAAGTAGTTGCAAAATAGCTAAAAGTAGTAAGTAGTTGCAAAGATGCTAATCAGCTGAAATGCTAAAGTTGTTCGTGAAGCGATTCAACTGTGCAACCTTTGGGTTCCTAGACGTTCGCATTATACATCCACCCCGACCAACCACCCTCCTTTTGTTTATGCCTTAGGTAACCTTCTGTCTTATGTAACCATCCTAACATATCATACTAATTTGAGTGTGTCCCGGATTTACACTTACTTTGTTACATCTAGTTTAAGAGACCAGACTGCTGGGCAAGGTGCGTCTTTGTGTTAAATCCTGCCTACTTGAATGCCCCTGCTGCCATGGCCTGGTCGTCACTAGTTGCCACAGTCATAAACCCTGCTTATTTCTAGCATTTCTCTTCTTAAAATCAGATTTTATGCTGTGTTCATGTGCTAGTTGGAACTAGGAAACTCAGAAATGTCCAACTTCCCAACTGACTTTTTCCACATTTTGTTACATTGCAGCCTTATTCTAAATGGAATAAATATTTTTTTGACAGAAATCGACACACAAAACCCCATAATGACAAAGAAAACAATGTTTTTTAGAAATGTTTGCAAATGTATAAAAAATAGTAATATCTTATTTACATAATTATTCAGACGCTTTGCTATGAGACTCGAAATTGAGCTCAGGTGGATCCTGTTTCCATTGATCATCCTTGAGATGTTTCTACAACTTCATTGGAGTCCACCTGTGGTAAATTCAATTGATTGGAGATGATTTGAAAAGGCACACACCTGTCTATATAAGGTCCCACAGTTGACAGAGCATGTCAGAGCAAAAACCAAGCCATGAGGTTGAAGGAATTGTCCGTAAAGCTCAGAGACAGGAGTTTGTCGAGGCACAGATCTGGGGAAGAATACTAAAACATTTCTGCAGCATTGAAGATCCACAAAAATACAGTGGCCTCCATCATTCTTAAATGGAAGAAGTTTGGAACTACCAAGACTCTTCCTAGAGCTGGGCGCCCGGCCGAACTGAGAAATCCAGGGAGAAAGGCCTTGGTCAGGGAGGTGACCAAGAACCAAATGGTCACTTTGACAGAGCTCTAGAGTTCCTCTGAAGATGGGAGAATCTTCCAGAAGGACAACTATCTCTGCAGCACTCTACCAATCAGGCCTTTATGGTAGAGTGGCCAGATGGAAGCCACTCCTCAGTAAAAGGCACATGACAGCCCGCTTGGAGTTTGACAAAAGGCACCTAAATACGTTTCTCTGGTCTGATGAAACCAAGATTGGTGGTTCCAAACATCTCAAGCATGATCAATGGAAACAGGACGCACCTGAGCTCAATTTCGAGTCTCCTACTAGCAAAGGGTCTGAATACTTATGTAAATAAGGTATTTCTGTTTTTATTTTTAATACATTTCTTAAACTTTCAAAATCTGTTTTCACTTTGTTTTTATGGGGTACTGTGTGATTTGTTTTTATTTATCCATTTCAGAATAAGACTGTTAACAAAATGTGGAAAAAGTCAAGGGGACTGAATACTTTCTGAATGCACTGTATGTAGAGGACACAGTTGTGACTTACTTATTTAGTGGTAATTGTCTTTTTACGTGGATTTTTACGTAGGTGAGGCTTGACTAATGCAGGGTTGAGACATGGTTCCATAAGCTTGTCTGCTCGATGCATTTGTTTATTTTTCCAATAAATATGCAGGAATACTTCATGCAGGATTTCACACAGAATAGTGTGCCATCCCATAGAGGAAGGAAGATGAGGCTTTACTAATACAGGGTTGAGAGTTGAGGAGGAGGTGTGACGCTTGGCTAGGGGAGGGTTGAGCTCTGAGGAAGAATGACACAGTTCATAATATGTATTCCGTACACGTATTTGACAAACTGGTCTCCATTTGGGTGCCAAGCTTTCCATGACAACAAAAACAGTGTTCCTATTCTATGGAATATGGTGGGAACCTTCCTCCAGCTAATACATCAGCCTATCTGATTGCGTACATAATTGTGAAGAATATATTTTTTCAAATCTTTGATAGGGAGTGAAAGAGTGCACACTTTGAAGAGAAAGGGGAGCAAGATAACGGTGCTTGACGGTTGGTCCAAGCCTGGCAAACGGGATAGGGTATGGTGGGTCATGGGGCGATCTCTCATCCCAATGAGTAGGCCAGGGAGCTGGAGGCCAGTTATCTCCTTGAACATCATGGGAAGACCATGTAACCTTAGTTACAGCTTTGAGAAAGTGACCTTGAGCATTGGAAGCCCAATCCACCAATCAGATCTGGTGTAGCTAGAGGCTGCCTAACTTGATGGAATGGGGAATCACACAGCACAAAGTGCATTTCTGGTACTGGACTGTATAGAAATGTTGTGTCTAAGTTTCTTGGATTCATTGACAGTGAAGATACTGTAGTTTATCAGTAATGAGAATATAGTAATTGAATAATTTCCCCAAATGGAATATAATCATGCAAATACAATTTTGGGGGGGCCATTTAGCCATTTTCATTGTTAAATCCATTATAATGATCAGTGTAGGACCATTTGATGGCACCGTTGGCCAGAACAAAGTCATTCAGTAAAAGAACATGACCCTTTCTCTAACATTCAGTCTTTCTTCCCATCCTGTACACTGATGGGAGAGGAGTCAGAGGACTGAACAGGTGAAAGTCCTGTCTCTGTGATGTCAGCCAAGAGTGGAAAACCTGGTTTATTGTTGCTCTACTATTACATCTTGGTTAGGGATGTCGGTTTGAATGCAGAGGAATGTGTGGCAAGCTTTGTCATGTCTGAGAAGCCGTATCTCTCTACAGTGATCCAGAGAGATACAGCTGCCTTCTCATTCTCTGCACAGAAAAATTGATGGATGTTGGTTTTATCTGCCATGTCATTTACTCTGCTGCGTTCAGCTAAATTATATATATTTTTTATTATAGTGCATCTCTGAAGGGTGGCAGATTTTAGGGGCATCATAATTCGGAATGCGAAACACTACATTTTCCTGCTTTATATCAAAATCAAAATAAACCTCTGTGCAGTGTGTCTTACATGTATTTGCTGGGGATCTGTCCTCTATGGATCCACTGTGCATTCTCATCAAGCTGCCAGACCATCAGAGGCCAAAGCTGCCCTTTAGGTAACTGTTTGTGGTGTCTGGTTGGGTGCCTTTTCAATGCAAAATGAACAATAACTACTGTATTCTATTTCCAAAGGGATGATTGAACAATATTAAGTGGTCTACGTTTAATATTTCCTAGTACTGAATGAAACAAGGTTGCCAACTAACTCATTCAAGAACAGGGAGAGATAGCAAGACACAAATAACTGATGACTCCCACTTGCAGAGATAATCAGCGATCAAGTCGTGGAGATCTCCACAGGTGGGTGTATCCTTAACAGCATGCAGCAAAATGGCAGTTTGGTTGTTAGCCAATGTCAAAGCGTTCTTGCAAGAGCTGCACTCTACCGATTGGCTGTTGTGCAGTCACGTCGCTGAAATTTGCATAAACTTTTGGAACCTTGAACACTGGTAGCTAGCTCGCTGGTCGCCAACCGTTAAGTCGCTGTGTCTCCTCGCATCTTCTTCCATTGAAAATGACTGCAGCTAGGTCGCTGATATTCCTGCCAAGTGTAAGTCCCCAGTAATGAGTCTGACGCAGAAGCCATGTCATTGCGATAGAGAAAATGACTTTTATTCTAATGTTCATGTCTTAACATATCACATTTTTCAAAGAAAATTAAAATAAAACCGCAGAACAGTACCTGGCAGCTTGTCATTCTTCTTAGAAATACAACCATTTCACATGGAATCCCTCATTTTAAACCATCTCTACCTACTACAAAAAAGGTACATTCCAATTGTACTTAATATGCCTATCATACAGCCCAATAGTCAAACTTCAGATCTGATTTTCCTTTGAAAAACTGTGCATTAAGTCCCTTTTTCAGCAAGAATGCAAATATGGAGGAGCATTCTGGTGTGTCTGTTTTCTAACCAAGATGATTAAAGAATAAAAAGGCCATCAATGAAATGTATGGAACTAATGTGATACATTTAAAATGTGAATTAGTTAATAAAAAATGATATAGTACCTATTTATTTATGTCTACTGGGAAACCTAGGAACCATTTTGTTAAGGTCCACAGAATAACAAGTGCAAAACAGAAATAAAAAAATAAACTGACGTACTGGATTTTGGCACATTAGGATGCAGGACAATGCGTTTCTGCCACTTAGATCAAAATACATTAAATAACAATGAAAAAATATATCACTAACATTTAAATGGTTTTATTAAGGAATAAGAAAATATAGAATTTGCTCCATGGTGTCATTCTGGTTTGTGAGTACATTTAAAAAAGGTGACAACCAAAGACAAAAACAGAAAAACATGCAAATACCTGCTAAGACATGACTACTGAACTTCCACAGGCCTGAGAACTAGTTGAAATACATGTACTATAGAATAATTCATCTGCATACTGTTACAGTCCATAGGCCCCTGTGAGGCATGTACACTCACACAAACATATATATATATATATTCTCTATATTGTCTTTAAATATGTGACAGATAGATATGTGATGGAGACACAGTGGTCTGTCTAGCCCTGGAGTGTATTCTGGAGGTGGTCACCATCTGGCCTACCCTCACAACCTTGCCATTGTCATACGCTCTGTACGGTCTCATTCCAAAACAAGCTCTGGGGGGACCCCAGGACCGAGTTTGGGAAGCCCTGCTCTATAGTGTTTGTTTGCAGACCTATAGTGTTAACTTGGGTTGAAAAATTCTGTGAACTTTCAATAAAATCCTTGGTTTACGGATTTCCTGCTTATTCACCTCCCGATTCCAGGAATCCTCCAACTGGGATTTCTGAAACTACAGGGAATTTTGCAACCCATGTGTTAACTTCATGGTGTTTGCAGATCTGAAGGTAACAGATGGGTGTGAACAGCATGGTGATGGCTCCAGCTAGCCTTCCAATGGGGAGGTCCTATCGCCATATTGCTTCAACTTATTCTTTTCCATCAGATCGGAAAGGGTAAGGAATGGGGGCCTGTCTCCGACGGAAGGCACTTCCGATAAGCCCGTAAACTGTCCACTCACGTGCAGTAACCATAGAAACGCAACGAGTAGACCAGACACCATTCGCTACTGCCATGTGTGATTTTCATGGCTTTTGCTTTGCTATAGACACACAATTTAACTTGACACAGTTACACACGTGATTGAAAGCTGTAAAATATTGTTTGATTTGACCCTTTCAAAATGGCCTTTTGGATAAAACATTTGACAGAAGACCAATAAGACATATTGTTTGGAGAGGTTTGTCTGTTCTACAGGTAACGTTTCTATGGCGTCAACTTCATACCAATATCAAAGACCATGGTTCAATCCAACCAACAAAGTCATTACAATTCATCAATAATATTACTCTCTCTCTCGTACACACGATTCATACGCACACACAGTTATTATTATTCCACATTATTAGTTGTCAGTCATTGAACGGGGTGTGTAAAACAGGGTGATGTCATTTGATACACAGGTTTGATTTAAGGGCTGATTCTGGGTCAGGGGGGTCTAACACATTCCAGCAGAACATTTAACAACAATACACACTCATGTCTTAACTGTAAAAGTCTGCTTACAATGCAGCTTTACAGAAACACCACCTTAAAACCCTTAGGGAAGACCAAATGAAGTGTAACACCTTGTCAGTTCTACCAACCTGCTACAGATTACACAGAGAAGAAAAGGCTCTGGTTAAAAAGTACAAATCAACACCCTAAAAACAATAACATCTAGCTTACATGTGTAGTAGCTTACTGAAGTGTACTGTAGTGTACCTATTGGTATAGAGTGGAAGGTTTTGTAGTGTTTGTTGTGAGTGGAGAGGGAGAGGCGCAGTGCAACAGGGTGCAGTGGTGGCCTCCACCCTCTAGGGGAGAAGGGTGCAGTGGTGGCCTCCACCCTCTAGGGACAGCCAAGGGGAGTCCACAGGACCTTACTCTGTTCCTGGTCAACTATAGTTATGATCTGAGTGCAAATGTAGGGCAGAGAGCCGCCCTGGACAATGCCTGGAAAGATACAGGAAGAGCAGGGTTAACTAAGTTAGAAAATGACACACGAAGCCACATACACGTATGCACACACTCATCCACCCACCCCCACACACAGCCAAAGGGAAACGGAGACAGTGCAACATGAGTCGAATACCAACCTGTAAAGAATGTGCTATACTCCTGCTCTATCTTCTGTGCAACCTCAAACTGCTCCTTGGAATGTTTTTGAGAGACCTTGTCTCGCAGATACACTGGATCCTTCTGTTCCCTGAGGAGAGAAAACCAGCGCAGAGTATTAACACAGCCTCACTAACAACACAGACAAACCAATATAGAGTATTAACACAGCCTCATTACTAACACAGACAAACCAATATAGAGAATTAACACAGCCTCATTACTAACACAGACAAACCAATATAGAGTATTAACACAGCCTCATTACTAACACAGACAAACCAATATAGAGTATTAACACAGCCTCATTACTAACACAGACAAACCAATATAGAGTATTAACACAGCCTCATTACTAACACAGACAAACCAAGAAAGAGTATTAACACTCATCCTTATTACTAACACATACAGGTAAACTGCCAAAATAAAGGAACAGCCAACATTGTGTCTTAATAGGGTTTTGGGCCACGATGAGCCACCAGATCAGCTTCAACACGCCTTGGCAGAAATTCTAGCGATTGCTGTCCGCGGTGCTGAAACATCAGTGCTCTGTTGAATTGGCGCCTTTTACATTTTAGTCATTTAGCAGACGCTCTTATCCTTTTCCTAGACCATGTTGCTGTGTGCATAATAGCAAAGTTAACCAGCATATTGGTGTTGAGAACAATGCGGCGGAGGCAGCAGCAGAATGAGGAGATGAGAAAACAGCCCTTGCCTTAAATTGTCTAAGAAAAGTGGGGAAACCAACTTAAATTGGGTACATATTCAATAGCCGAATTGTTAAAAAAAATAATTTAATCCTTTATTTAACCAGGTAGGCCAGTTGAGAACAAGTTCTCATTTACAACTGTGACCTGGCCAAGATAAAGCATAGCAGTGTGACACAAACAACAACAAAGAGTTACACATGGAATAAACAAACGTCCAGTCAATAACGGAATAGAAAAGTCTATATACAGTGTGTGCAAATGAGGTAAGATTAGAGATGTAAGGCAATAAATAGGCTATAGTGGCGAAATAATTACAATTTAGCAATTAAAACACTGGAGTGATAGATGTGCAGAAGACGAATGTGCAAGTAGAGATACTGGGGTGCAAAGGAGCAAAAAAAAAACAAAATCAATATGGGGATGAGGTAGTTGGATGGGCTATTTACAGATGGGCTATGTACAGGTGCAATGATTTGTATAAGCTGCTCTGACAGCTGATGCTAGCGAGGGAGATAGGAGTCTCCAGCTTCAGTGATTTTTGCAATTCATTCCAGTCATTGGCAGCAGAGAACAGGAAGGAAAGGCAGCCAAAGGAGGAATTGGCTTTGGGGGTGACCAGTGAAATATTCCTGCTGGAGCGCATGCTACGGGTGTTGCTGTGGTGACTAGTGAGCTGAGATAAGGCAGGATTTTACCTAGCAAAGACTTATAGATGACCTGGAGCCAGTGGGTTTGGCGACGAGTATGAAGCGAGTGCCAGGCAACGAGAGCGTACAGGTCGCAGTGGTGAATAGTATATGGGGCTTTGGAGACAAAACGGATGGCACTGTGATAGACTGCATCCAATTTGCTGAGTAGAGTGTTGGAGGCTATTTTGTAAATGACATCGCCGAAGTTGAGGATCGGTAGGATAGTCAGTTTTACGAGGGTATGTTTGGCAGCATGAGTGAAGGATGCTTTGTTGCGAAATAGGATGCAGATTCTTGATTTAATTTTGGATTGGAGATGCTTAATATGAGTCTGGAAGGAGAGTTTACAGTCTAGCCAGACACCTAGGTATTTGTAGTTGTCCACATATTCTTAGTCAGAACCGTCCAGAGTAGTGATGCTAGACGGGCGAGGGGGTGCGGGCAGAGATCGGTTGAAGAGCATGCATTTAGTTTTACTTGCATTTAAGAGCAGTTGGAGGCCACGTAAGGAGAGTTGTATGGCATTGAAGCTCGTCTGGTGGTTTGTTAACACAGTGTCCAAAGAAGGGCCAGAAGTATACAGAATGGTGTGGTCTGCGTAAAGGTGGATCAGAAAATCACTAGCAACAAGAGCAACATCACTGATGTATACAGAGAAAAGAGTCTAACCAAGAATTGAACCCTGTGGCACCCCATAGAGATTGCCAGAGGTCCGGACAACAGGCCCTCCGATTTGACACACTGAACTCTGTCTGAGAAGTAGTTGGTGAACCAGGCGAGGCAGTCATTTGTGCCCGGCTTTATCAATCATCCACAGATATCTATAAAAATAAGACAGATCCTGCTTCTGTTGCCTGTGATTGTTTAACAGCCAGCTGATTTCGTGATCACCAAGCTTCATGCAACCACAACGTGTTGGAAAAACAAATCACAAATTCACCTTTTTTTAATCTTTGCTGTAATAAAGACTATATACTTTTTGTTAGAACTGCATTTATTGTGTTGTTAACACTATCAAAATTGTCAGAAAAATTCATCATAATATTGCCTATAACTCTTTTTTTGATCTCCCTATTGTTATTATTACTATTATGACCATCATTATAATAAGTAATTATCAATATCATTAGTAGGCTTAGTATAGCAGCCTTGTATAACCACCATTGAGCTATAGGCCTAAGAGCACATCCTGTTTAGTCTTAATACCATAACGTGAGTGGACCTAAATCATTCACTTGTTTGTGTCATCACACAGTAGAAATCTAATTGTATTTGTCACATGTGCCGAACACAACAGGTGTAGCCCTTTACAGTGAAATGCTTACTTACAAGCCCTTAACCAACAATGCCATTTTAAGAAGAATAAGTTAAAGTATTTACTAAAATAATATGTACATGTAGGTAGAGGTAAAGTGACTATGCAAATAGTCCGTGTAGCCATTTGATTAGCTGCTCAGGAGTCTTATGGCTTGGTGTTGGAAGCTATTTAGAAGCCTCTTGGACCTAGACTTGGTGCTCTGGTACCGCTTACCATGTGGTAGCATAGAGAACAGTCTTTGACTAGGGTGGCTGGAGTCAGACAATTTTTAGGGCCTAAGACTGCCAACTTCTGGGAAAAGAGGTTTGTCTGAGTAAAATAAATGAAATACTTTTGTTGACATTGTAGAATTCTAAATAATAGATACATCTAAATCCCCATGTCACTACAACTCTACTCAACAGTCCTGGGACAAACCAATTTGGTGCCCTAAGATCTTTAAACAATGCATAAAAATATGTAGTAGAGGAAACTACGGCATTTTAAAGTGTTTTAAAATGGTGGCAAAAATGGATGCAAATGCCACCGCAATTCAAGAATGAATCCTCTAACACAGAATCATCTTCTCTCATAAATTTTAAGAAAAAAATAAGTCAAATTATAGCAGGGCTCTAACCCTGTTCCTGGAGTGCTACCCTCTTCTGTAGGTTTACACTCCAACCCTGTTCCTGGAAAGCTACCCTCTACCGTATGTTTACACTTCAACCCTGTTCCTGAAGAGCTACCCTCTCATGTAGCTTTTCACTACCACTCCAGTTGTAACTAACCTGATTCAGCATATTAACCAGCTAATTATTAGAATCAGGTGTGATAGATTAGGGTTGGAGTGAAAACCTACAGGACAGTAGCTCTCCAGGAACAGGGTTGGAGATCCTTGGTTTAGAGTATAGACAACACATTCTGTCTAACACAGGCCAGCTGCTTGCTAACAGTAGGACTCAGTGATATAACCACACAGAAAATGTGGCTACACCAAATGACATTACATAAATAGTTTGGAGGGGGAAAAAAGTGGAAGAGCATCTCCAGCTGTTTGGGATTACAAATGTGTGTGTGTGTGTGGGGGGGGGGGGGGGCAACACTCAGAGTTAACACTCCTGCAAAACACACACACCAGGGTTTCCGTTAGCCGGAAATTTATGAAAAGCAGACAAAATTGTACCGGGCCAAATTGTCCAGGAGAGTCTATCATAGCCTAAACTCTGATTAGGCTACTGTTGATTGTGAGGATGAGGCCTTTTTCATTGAAGTAAAACACAAGTTAGAGGATAAAGAGTATTGTGAAGGTTTAAACCAGTTCGCAAGTGTTCTGTTTAATTCTGTTCAGCCATATTAAGTTCAAACTGTAATGCTGTGTTTGCCGCAACATAATAGCCTGCTCTTATGGCTTGACTTACTTTTGAATTACCCTAATTAAGTTGAGAAACTTTTGTAAAAGTTGTGGCTATTAGCCTATTATACTGCAGGTCTATGATATAAAGGCATGATATGAAGGCAGTACAGTTGTGTGGTGTGGCTATTAGCCTATTATACTGCAGGTCTATGATATAAAGGCATGATATGAAGGCAGTACAGTTGTGTGGTGTGGCTATTAGCCTATTATACTGCAGGTCTATGATATAAAGGCATGATATGAAGGCAGTACAGGACGGTGCTCCTACTAACTCCAACAGTTGAACTTGAGGTGAGGAAGTGTTTCAGGCCTACCAGAGTTACTCCTATAATCTAACAATATAATGCTTATCTTTATACAAAATATTTGGAGAGAAAATGTTTGAATTAACCCCCTTCTGTACGTCAATATCTATATAGCAGACGCAGTAACAATCTGACAAGAAATGCATGTCGTTGTTATTGCATGCGGCCGGCATATCGCTATCTCTCTGGGGCCAGGACTAACCTTCTCTTCTTTCCTTTTTAAACACTTTATTTGTAAACACATACATACACTTAATAATATAAACCCAACATGTAAAACCAATGTAAATTGATAATTCAACCACCTGACAGGTGTGGTGTATCAAGAAGCTGATTAAACAGCATTATCATTACACAGGTGCACCTTGTGCTGACGACATTAAAAACCCACTAAAATGTGCAGTTGTCACAACGCCACAGATGTCTCAAGTTTTGAAGGAGCGTGCAATTGGCATGCATGAATGTCCACCAGAGCTGTTGCCAGATAATTTAATGTTAAATTCTCTACAATAAGCCGCATCCAACATCATTTAGAGAATTTGGCACTACGTCCAATCGGCCTCACAACCATGTGTATGGCAGTGTCTGGGTGAGAGGTTTGCTAATGTCAACGTTGTAAACAGAGAGCCCCATGGTGGCGGTGGGGTTATAGTATGGGCAGGCATAAGCTATGGACAATGAACACAATTGCATTTTATCCAAGGCAATTTGGCCCACTGTGAGGCCCATTTTTAAAAAAGGTATCTGTGACCAAGAGATGCATATCTATATTTCCAGTCATGTGAAATCTATAGATTAGGGCCTGATGAATTTATTTAAATTGACTGATTTTCTCATATCATCTGTAACTCAGTAAAATCAATATACGCACGCACGCAGACACATGTACAGTTGAAGTCAGAAGTTTACATAAACCTTAGCCAAATACATTTAAACTCAGTTTCAGAATTCCAGACATTTAATCCTAGTAAAAATTCCCTGTTTTTAGTTCAGTTAGGATTACCACTTTATTTTAAGAATGTGAAATGTCAGAATAATAGTAGAGAGAATGATTTATTTAATCTTTTACTTCTTTTATCACATTCCCAGTGGGTCAGAAGTTTACATATACTAATTGAGTGTTCGGTAGATTTGCCTTTAAATTGTTTCGCTTAGGTCAAACGTTTCAGGTAGCCTTTCACAATAAATTGGGTGAATTTTGGCCCATTCTTCATTTTCTATGGGATTGAGGTCAGGGCTTTGTGATGGCCACTCCAATACCTTGACTTTGTTGTCCTTAAGCCATTTTGCCACAACTTCGGAAGTATGCTTGGGGTCAGTGTCCATTTGGAAGACCCATTTGCGACCAAGCTTTAACTTCCTCACTGATGTCTTGAGATGTTGCTTCAATATATCCACATAATTTGCCTCCCTCATGATGCCATCTATTTTGTGAAGTGCACCAGTCCCTCCTGCAGCAAAGCACCACCACAACATGATGCTGCCACCCCCATGCTTCACCGTTGGGATGGTGTTCTACGGCTTGCAAGCCTCCCCCTTTTTCCTCCAATCATAGCGGCGGTCATTATGGTCAAACAGTTCTATTTTTGTTTCATCAGACCAGAGGACATTTCTCCAAAAATTACAATCTTTGTCCCCATATGCAGTTGCAAACCGTGGTCTGGCTTTTTTTTAATGGTGGTTTTGGAGCGGTGGCTTCTTCCTTGCTGAGAAGCCTTTCAGGTAATGTCAATATAGGACTCATTTTACTGTGGATATAGATATTTTTGTACCTGTTTCCTCCAGCATCTTCATGAGGTCCTTTGCTGTGGTTCTGGGATTGATTTGCACCATTCGCACCAAAGTACGTTCATCTCTAGGAGACAGAATGCGTCTCCTTCCTGAGCGGTATGACGGCTGCGTGGTCCCATGGTGTTTATACTTGCGTACCATTGTTTGTACAGATGAACGTGGTACCTTCAGGTGTTTGGAAATTGCTCCCAAGGATGAGCCAAACTTGTGGAGGTCTACAATTTTTTTTCCTGAGGTCTTGGCTGATTTTTGGGGGTTTTCCCATGATGTCAAGCAAAGAGGCACTGAGTTTGAAGGTAGACCTTGAAATAAATCCACAGTTACACCTCCAATTGACTCAAATGATGTCAATTAGCCTATCAGAAGCTACTAAAGCCATGACATAATTTTTGTGGAATTTTCCACGCTGTTTAAAAGCACAGTCAACTTAGTGTATGTAAACTTCTGACCCACTGGAATTGTGATACAGTGAATTATAAGTTAAATAATCTGTCTATAAACAATTGCTGGAAAAATGAATTGTTATGCATGAAGTAGATATCCTAACAGACTTGCCAAAACTATTGTTTGTTAACAAGAAATTTGTGGAGTGGTTGAAAAACGAGTTTTAAATTACTCCAACTTAAGTGTATGTAAACTTCCAACTTCAACTGTATATGCACACAATACAGTGGATGCCTAAGCCTATTGATCTATGCATGAAATGCCCTGATGCAATTAGTGCTCAAATCGCTGACAGTTGAACCATGAGGTGGACAATTACTGTTTTAGGAAAGTAAATACCAATAAAATATTAGGCTATAAAATGTTGCATGTGCTACAAATCGAAACACAAGGAATAGTGTTTTTGCCATCGGTTGTTTTTAAGGCTGCGCCAGGTTGGATCTGAATGCATAGGGATGTCCGGTAAATTAACATCTTCCCAGGCACGTTGTCTGGCGTCAAATCTTCATGTAAACTGACACATACCCCTCATTCAAACACTCATGTCCACACACAGGTCAGACAGCGCTATTCAGCACGGCAATGTGTCTGCCGGGGGAATCTCATGGTAGAGAGGAAATCTATCCAACCTTTTCATTACTGACTGTTCAAGGAGGAGAAGAAGTTATCAAATAACATTCGGATACAGCCAGGGGACTTGTCAGTGTGCGTGTGGTAGTAGTCAAGAAGGAGCCTGGGGATTTGACTATGCTAGTGTTATACCGCTCTTATTATACGGTTCCTGCTGAATCCCTTGACATCACATTCATTTCTTCAATTAGTTAGTTACTCACCCGGGGCACCATCGCGGACACACACACACACACACACACACACCAAGTACAAATGGACAAAACACACTAAAGACGCGTCTCCATGGAATTATTTCATCTCAGACCTGGGAACTGGTCAAATGGAACATAACATTTTAAAAGATGTAGAATTATTAGAACACTGAAAATCTGTGAAGAGGATGGGTGTGGCTGGCTACTTACTTGATCTGCTTGGCGTTTTTGTAGCGGATGAAGATGACGATAGGGTAGATGTGAACGCTGTGCAGCCTCTCAATGGCGTGGGGGGCGATGTCTAGCAGACAGTGGCAGTCCTAAGAGGGGGAGAAGAGGAAATCTCAGTTCAGTCGTGTTCTAGGTACAACAACTGGGATGACAAGCAACATGATGCTGCTGCTGCTTTCAGAAAGGACCACCATGATGCTGCTGCTTTCAGAAGAGACCACCATGATGCTGCTGCTGCTTTCAGAAAGGACCAACATGATGCTGCTGCTGCTTTCAGAAAGGAACAACATGATGCTGCTGCTGCTTTCAGAAAGGAACAACATGCTGCTGCTGCTTTCAGAAAGGACCACCATGATGCTGCTGCTGCTTTCAGAAAGGACCACCATGATGCTGCTGCTGCTTTCAGAAAGGACCAACATGATGCTGCTGCTGCTTTCAGAAAGGAACAACATGATGCTGCTGCTTTCAGAAAGGACCACCATGATGCTGCTGCTGCTTTCAGAAAGGACCACCATGATGCTGCTGCTGCTTTCAGAAAGGAACAACATGATGCTGCTGCTGCTGCTGCTTTCAGAAAGGAACAACATGATGCTGCTGCTGCTTTCAGAAAGGACCAACATGATGCTGCTGCTGCTGCTTTCAGAAAGGAACAACATGATGCTGCTGCTGCTTTCAGAAAGGAACAACATGATGCTGCTGCTGCTTTCAGAAAGGAACAACATGATGCTGCTGCTGCTGCTGCTTTCAGAAAGGAACAACATGATGCTGCTGCTGCTTTCAAAAATGGACCAACATGATGCCGCTGCTGCTGCTGCTTTCAGAAAGGAACAACATGATGCTGCTGCTGCTTTCAGAAAGGAACAACATGATGCTGCTGCTGCTGCTGCTTTCAGAAAGGACCAACATGATGCTGCTGCTGCTGCTGCTTTCAAAAATGGACCAACATGATGCCGCTGCTGCTTTCAGAAAGGACCAACATGATGCTGCTGCTGCTTTCAGAAAGGACCAACATGATGCTGCTGCTGCTGCTGCTTTCAGAAAGGACCACCATGATGCTGCTGCTGCTTTCAGAAAGGACCACCATGATGCTGCTGCTTTCAGAAAGGACCACCATGATGCTGCTGCTGCTTTCAGAAAGGACCAACATGATGCTGCTGCTGCTGCTGCTTTCAGAAAGGAACAACATGATGCTGCTGCTGCTTTCAGAAAGGACCAACATGATGCTGCTGCTGCTTTCAGAAAGGACCAACATGATGCTGCTGCTGCTTTCAGAAAGGACCAACATGATGCTGCTGCTGCTTTCAGAAAGGAACAACATGATGCTGCTGCTGCTGCTGCTTTCAGAAAGGACCAACATGATGCTGCTGCTGCTGCTGCTTTCAAAAATGGACCAACATGATGCCGCTGCTGCTTTCAGAAAGGACCAACATGATGCTGCTGCTGCTTTCAGAAAGGACCAACATGATGCTGCTGCTGCTGCTGCTTTCAGAAAGGAACAACATGATGCTGCTGCTGCTGCTGCTTTCAGAAAGGAACAACATGATGCTGCTGCTGCTGCTGCTTTCAGAAAGGACCAACATGATGCTGCTGCTGCTTTCAGAAAGGACCAACATGATGCTGCTGCTGCTTTCAGAAAGGACCAACATGATGCTGCTGCTGCTTTCAGAAAGGAACAACATGATGCTGCTGCTGCTTTCAGAAAGGACCAACATGATGCTGCTGCTGCTTTCAGAAAGGAACAACATGATGCTGCTGCTGCTGCTGCTTTCAGAAAGGACCAACATGATGCTGCTGCTGCTGCTGCTTTCAAAAATGGACCAACATGATGCCGCTGCTGCTTTCAGAAAGGACCAACATGATGCTGCTGCTGCTTTCAGAAAGGACCAACATGATGCTGCTGCTGCTGCTGCTTTCAGAAAGGAACAACATGATGCTGCTGCTGCTGCTGCTTTCAGAAAGGAACAACATGATGCTGCTGCTGCTGCTGCTTTCAGAAAGGACCAACATGATGCTGCTGCTGCTTTCAGAAAGGACCAACATGATGCTGCTGCTGCTTTCAGAAAGGACCAACATGATGCCGCTGCTGCTTTCAGAAAGGACCAACATGATGCTGCTGCTGCTTTCAAAAATGGACCAACATGATGCTGCTGCTGCTTTCAGAAAGGACCACCATGATGCTGCTGCTGCTTTCAAAAATGGACCAACATGATGCTGCTGCTGCTTTCAGAAAGGACCAACATGATGCTGCTGCTGCTTTCAAAAATGGACCAACATGATGCTGCTGCTGCTGCTTTCAAAAATGGACCAACATGATGCCGCTGCTGCTTTCAGAAAGGACCAACATGATGCTGCTGCTGCTTTCAAAAATGGACCAACATGATGCCGCTGCTGCTTTCAGAAAGGACCAACATGATGCCGCTGCTGCTTTCAGAAAGGACCAACATGATGCTGCTGCTGCTTTCAAAAATGGACCACCATGATGCTGCTGCTGCTTTCAAAAATGGACCAACATGATGCTGCTGCTGCTTTCAAAAATGGACCAACATGATGCTGCTGCTGCTGCTTTCAAAAATGGACCAACATGATGCTGCTGCTGCTGCCAGAAAGGACCAACATGATGCTGCTGCTGCTGCTGCTTTCAGAAAGGAACAACATGATGCTGCTGCTGCTGCCAGAAAGGACCAACATGATGCTGCTGCTGCTGCTGCTTTCAGAAAGGACCAACATGATGCTGCTGCTGCTTTCAGAAAGGAACAACATGATGCTGCTGCTGCTGCTGCTTTCAGAAAGGAACAACATGCTGCTGCTGCTTTCAGAAAGGACCAACATGATGCTGCTGCTGCTTTCAGAAAGGACCACCATGATGCTGCTGCTGCTGCTTTCAGAAAGGACCAACATGATGCTGCTGCTTTCAGAAAGGAACAACATGATGCTGCTGCTGCTGCTTTCAGAAAGGAACAACATGCTGCTGCTGCTTTTAGAAAGGAACAACATGATGCTGCTGCTGCTTTCAGAAGAGACCAACATGATGCTGCTGCTGCTGCTTTCAGAAAGGACCAACATGATGCTGCTGCTGCTTTCAGAAAGGAACAACATGATGCTGCTGCTGCTTTCAGAAAGGATCAAATGCAAGAGACTCAATGTCTATTAAGACAGAATGTTGTAAATTGTGAGAAATGAAAAACCTGAAGACTGCTTTTGATGTGACATTAAAAAAAGCATTTAATTGACCACATCTAACTTTATTCTGAAATAACTAAGGGGAACACTTTAATTTGATAAAAGAGACGAGAATCTGACAATATAGAAGTATTTATCTCGGATCAGGTCCCCCCCCGTTCATACAATCTTTTTCACTATTATCTAAAAGGTGATACTGATGCTAGATCAGCCCTGATGTTGTACCTTCTCTGTGATCTCCTTGATGGAGGCCACGGTGGTCACATCAAAATGGCCACTCCTGCGTTTGTAGTCAATGAAGAGGCAGTCTTTGACGCCGCGCTCTATAGCCTGCTGGGATGCCTTCATCACCTCTGAGGAAAACACACAGACAGAAGTCAGAGACTGTTCATCCTAATGAATACAACCCAGTAGTATAACCAAAGAAATAGAAAATGACAAGAAGGGCTACACTCAATGATTGTATATCTATAAGTCTAAACCCCATTCTGTTCGATAAAATGAGAAGCAATCATCAATAGGCAATAATTTAACAATATATTATTATGTATGCTTTTCTTTTGGAGTGCATGTAGGACAATGTGTCCCAAATGACACCCAATCCACAGGGCACATAAGGCAGCGGTCAAAAGTAGTGCACTACAGTGAATTCGGAAAGTATTCAGACCTTGACTTTTTCCACATTTTGTTACGTTACAGCCTCAATAATCTACACACAACACCCCATAATGACAAAGCAAAAACTGGTTTAGGAATGTTTGCAAATGTATTACAAATTTAAAAAAACTGAAAAAGCTTATTCACACACAGTGGGGCAAAAAAGTATTTAGTCAGCCACCAATTGTGCAAGTTCTCCCACTTAAAAAGACGAGAGGCCTGTAATTTTCATCATAGGTACACTTCAACTATGACAGACAAAATGAGAAATAAAAATCCAGAAAATCACATTGTAAGATTTTTTATGAATTTATTTGCAAATGATGGTGGAAAATAAGTATTTGGTCAATAACAAAAGTTTCTCAAAACTTTGTTATATACCCTTTGTTGGCAATGACAGAGGTCAAACGTTTTCTGTAAGTCTTCACAAGGTTTTCACACACTGTTGCTGGTATTTTGGCCCATTCCTCCATGCAGATCTCCTCCAGAGCAGTGATGTTTTGGGGCTGTTGCTGGGCAACACGGACTTTCAACTCCCTCCAAAGATTTTCTATGGGGTTGAGATCTGGAGACTGGCTAGGCCATTCCAGGACCTTGAAATGCTTCTTACGAAGCCACTCCTTCGTTGCCCGGGCGGTGTGTTTGGGATCATTGTCATGCTGAAAGACCAAGCCACGTTTCATCTTCAATGCCCTTGCTGATGGAAGGAGGTTTTCACTCAAAATCTCACGATACATGGCCCCGTTCAATCTTTCCTTTACACGGATCAGTCGTCCTGGTCCCTTTGCAGGAAAACAGCCCCAAAGCATGATGTTTCCACCCCCATGTTTCACAGTAGGTATGGTGTTCTTTGGATGTGTCCTCCAAACACGACGAGTTGAGTTTTTACCAAAAAGTTATATTTTGGTTTCATCTGACCATATGACATTCTCCCAATCTTCTTCTGGATCATCCAAATGCTCTCTAGCAAACTTCAGACGGGCCTGGACATGTACTGGCTTAAGCAGGGGGACACGTCTGGCACTGCAGTATTTGAGTCCCTGGCGGCGTAGTGTGTTACTGATGGTAGTTTGTTACTTTGGTCCCAGCTCTCTGCAGGTCATTCACTAGGTCCCCCCGTGTGGTTCTGGGATTTTTGCTCACCGTTCTTGTGATAATTTTGACCCCACGGGGTGAGATCTTGCGTGGAGCCCCAGATCGAGGGAGATTATCAGTGGTCTTGTATGTCTTCCATTTCCTAATAATTGTTCCCACAGTTGATTTCTTCAAACCAAGCTTCTTACCTATTGCAGATTCAGTCTTCCCAGCCTGGTGCAGGTCTACAATTGTGTTTCTGGTGTCCTTTGACAGCTCTTTGGTGTTGGCCATAGTGGAGTTTGGAGTGTGACTGTTTGAGGTTGTTGACAGGTGTCTTTTATACTGATAACAAGTTCAAACAGGTGCCATTAATACAGGTAACGAGTGGAGGACAGAGGAGCCTCTTAAAGAAGAAGTTACAGGTCTGCTTGCTTGTTTGTAGGTGACCAAATACTTATTTTCCACCATAATTTGCAAATAAATTCATTAAAAATCCTACAATGAGATTTTCAGGATTTTTTTTCTCATTTTGTCTGTCATAGTTGAAGTGTACCTATGATGAAAATTACAGGCCTCATCTTTTTAAGTGGGAGAACTTGCACAATTGGTGGCTGACTAAATACTTTTTTGCCCCACTGTAAGTATTCATACCCTTTGAATTGAGACTCGAAATTGAGTTCAGGTGCATCCTGTTTCCACTGATCATCCTTGAGATGTTTCTACAACTTGATTGTATTTCACTTGTGGTAAATTCAATTGATTAGATATGATTTGGAAAGGCACACACCTGTCTATACAAAGTCCCACACTTCATGTCAGAGAAAACACCAAGCCATGAGGTTGAAGGAATTGTTTGTAGAGCTCAGAGACAAGATTGTATCAAGCCACAGATCTGGGGAAGGGTACCAAAACATTTCTGTAGCATTGAATGTCTCCAAGAACAGAGTCTTTCTTAAATGGAAGAAGTTAGGAACCACCAAGACTAGAGCTGGCCTCCCATCCAAACTGAGCAACCGAGGGAGAGGAGCCTTGGTCAGGGAGGTGACCAAGAACCAGATGGTCACTCTGGCAGAGCTCCATAGTTCCTCTGTGGAGATAGGAGAACCTTCCAGAAGGACAACCATCTCTGCAGCACTCTACCAATTACACCTTTATGGTAGAGTGGCCAGACAGAAGCCACACCTCAGTAAAAAGGCACATGACAGCCCACTTGGAGTTTGCCAAAAGGGCACCTAAAGGACTCTCAGACCATGACAAACAAGATTCTCTGGTCTGATGAAACCAAGATTGAACTATTTGGCCTGAATGCCAAACGTTACGTCTGGAGCAAACCTGGCACCATCCCTACGGTGAAGCATGGTGGTGGCAGAATCATGCTGTGGGGATGTTTTTCAGCGGCAGGGAATGGGAGACTAGTCAGGATCGAGGGAAAGATGAACGGAGAAAAGTACAGAGACATCCTTGATGAAAACCTGCTCCAGAGCGCTCAAGACCTCAGATTGGGACAAAGGTTCACCTTCCAACAGGACAACAACCAGAAGCACAAAGCCAAGACAAAGCAGGAGTGGCTTCGGGACAAGTCGCTGAATATCGTTGAGTGGCCCAGACAGAGCCCGGACTTGAACCCGATTGAACATCTCTGGCGAGACCTGAAAATAGCTGTGCAGTAACGCTCCCCATCCAACCTGACAGAGCTTGATAGGATCTACAAAGAAGAATGGGGGAAACTTCCCAAATACAGGTGTGCCAAGCTTATAGCGTCATACCCAATAATACTTTTTAGAATAAGGTTGTAATGTAACAAAATGTGGAAACAGTTAAGGGGTCTGATTACAGTGCTGATCTCAACTCAACCAGTATTATTAGTATTATATTGTGGTAATATATATATGTTGTACTCTACTCAACCAGTATTATATTGTGGTACTGTTGTACTTTACTCACCCAGGACACATCTGCAGAACTTCCCGGGGGACTCTTTAACCAGCATGTCCTTGACGGGGTCTGAGAGAGGGCCGAGGATCACGACCGGCCTAGAGGAAACACACACTACCTTCTGGACCCGCTGGTACGCCAGGCTCACACAGTCTGAGGGGGAGAGACACACACACCAGTCAGTGGGGTAGCATTACACACGAAGCCTCATACTCTGTCCATGTAAAGGTGTGCGTGTCCTCACCCTCTAGAAATGGTATGGAGTCTGTGCTAATGGCGTCCTGGGCCACCAGTTCCTTGCCGTCTTTAGAGCCGCTGCGTTTGTGTTTGTGCTTCCTCCTGAAGAAGGATCTCCTGGCGGCAGCAGACAGACTCTTACTGTCCTTGTCTTCCTTCAGCTCTGTCATACTGTGTCGGTACAACTCCTGGTCCATCCTGCACACACACAAGACTCATCATGACACACGGAAGTTACCCAAATGATAAGGAGAGACTAACTGGTATCAGCTAATAACTTAGTAGTGTGTGTGTGTGAGTCTTACATGTATTTGCTGGGGATCTGTCCTCTCTGGATCCGCTGTGCGTTCTCATCCAGCTGCCAGACCATCCAGCTGCCGAAGCTGCCCATTGGTAGAGTATCATCCACATACAGGATGTCATCCTTCTGAAAACTCAGGTCCAGCTCTGCCTCCGCAGTCCGCTCATAAAGTGCTCTAGAGAGATGGAGGGGGGAAGTACGGCGAGGGGAGAGCGAGAGGAGGGGTGGAATGGAGAGAGGGTTAGTGTGTGTGTGTTAACTGTGACTGTGTGTGTGTGTGCGTTCCTATGTGAGCGAGCATTCGTACCTATTCCCCTTTAAAGTCTAGCCCACTGAGGTTGGAGCCCCATAGCTCTTTTTCTCAGCATATCTGTGTGTGTCAATCTGTGTGTGAAGGCCCTGTCAGGGATGGGGTTGTGTGTGTGCATGTATCTGTGCGTGAAGGCCGTGTCAGGGTTGGGGCGGACATCCTGACCCGGTCTGTGTGACTTCGGCAGGCAGCTGCTGCCATGCAGAGACTCAAGTTGCATCCCGAATGGCACTCTATTCCCTATAAAGTGCACTACTTGGCAATGGGGCCTAGTTCAAAATGGTGCACTATATAGGGAATAGAGTACCATTTGGGACACAGAGTCAGCTTCTTACAGACTTCTAACAATGAACACCTGCACTGACCGACACACACCTTCTCCTCCACAGCCTGTAGTCTATGAGCTGTCCCGGTCTGCCTCGTGCACACACGAGAACACACGCAAACTCTCTACAGGGGAATTTAACCAGGGGCTAATGGAGAGGGCAAGTCTCCTCTGTTTTTCTGTCTGAAGGTAAACCATTCGTAGACAGACAGGACCTCTATAGTGAGATACTAATTGTAACAATATTCAGAACAGAGTAATCCGCTGCTTTCTTGGTCTTCACAAACTGACTACAAACCTGGCCATCTGTGGAGATATGGGTTGGGAACCATGTGTGGTTTGGCAAAAAGGTGACATGGAACAGTGATACATTTGCCAGAACACAGAATCGCAAAAAAAAGTTTTACTGGGACCTTAACCATTTTGTAGACCACGGAGAGTTGTGAGTATCTATGTTTTGTGAAACTGATTTGCAGTATATACAGGAACAAATTACCAGGTGGTGTTAACCAAATCAAGGACAAGCCTTTGTGGAAAAATGGGCAGTTGATTTTGAGTTTCAACTTAAACTTAGAACGTACACTCAACGAGAACTACACCCCTGAACCATATGTCCATCTGAACCTAACAAAAAGCCAAAGGTCAGTTTGTGCTCAGATCCATGGGTAGAGTTAAAGCCCCTGAAGAGGAGACATTTTGCCTACTGTGTGATCTTGGGGAAATCAAAAACCAAACCCATTTAGTGTTTTATTGCCCTCTGTATGATCTGACATGCTGATGATAACCTTAAAGGATTCTGGGTACGAGACGAGTAAAGGCTTGAATTTGGTTTCAGACAGGGTGTGTTTGAGATTGCTCAGTTTGTTCAAAATGCTTGCATTTTATTTACCTAGGCAAGTCACAATGCCTGGAAAAGGAGAAATGTACTTTTTGTGTAGTGGGGCTAGATGGTAGCCGGTTGTGTAGTGGGGCTAGATGGTAGCCGGTTGGAGCTAGATGGTAGCCGGTTGTGTAGTGGGGCTAGATGGTAGCCGGTTGTGTAGTGGGGCTAGATGGTAGCCGGTTGGAGCTAGATGGTAGCCGGTTGTGTAGTGGGGCTAGATGGTAGCCAGTTGTGTAGTGGGGCTAGATGGTAGCCGGTTGTGTAGTGGGGCTAGATGGTAGCCGATTGGAGCTAGATGGTAGCCGGTTGTGTAGTGGAGCTAGATGGTAGCCGGTTGTGTAGTGGAGCTAGATGGTAGCTGGTTGTGTAGTGGGGCTAGACAGACAGACAGACAGGTTATAGACATATACAGACAGACATATAGACACAGATAGACAGACAGAGACAGAAACAGACAGATACAGTCATAGACAGAGACATAGACAGGCAGATACAGACAGACACAGACATATCCAGACAGACACAGACATATCCAGACAGACGTAGACGTAGACAGAGACAGACACAGACGTAGACAGAGACATAGACAGACACAGACGTAGACAGAGACATAGACAGATACAGACGTAGACAGAGACATAGACAGATACAGACGTAGACAGAGACATATACAGACGTAGACAGAGACAGACAGATACAGACGTAGACAGAGACATAGACAGATACAGACGTAGACAGAGACATAGACAGATACAGACGTAGACAGAGACATAGACAGATACAGACGTAGACAGAGACATAGACAGATACAGACAGAGACATAGACAGATACAGACAGAGACATAGACAGATACAGACGTAGACAGAGACATAGACAGAGACATAGACAGATACAGACGTAGACAGATACAGACATAGACAGAGACATAGACATAGACAGATACAGACAGACAGAGACATAGACAGAGACATAGACAGATACAGACGTAGACAGAGACATAGACAGATACAGACGTAGACAGAGGCATAGACAGATACAGACGTAGACAGAGACATAGACAGATACAGACGTAGACAGATACAGACATAGACAGAGACATAGACATAGACAGATACAGACGTAGACAGATACAGACATAGACAGAGACATAGACATAGACAGATACAGACAGACAGAGACATAGACAGAGACATAGACAGATACAGACGTAGACAGAGACATAGACAGATACAGACGTAGACAGAGACATAGACAGATACAGACGTAGACAGAGACATAGACAGATACAGACGTAGACAGAGACAGACAGATACAGACAGAGACATAGACAGAGACATTCTTTGCAACTCTGCGTAGAAGGCCAGCATCCCGGAGTCATCTCTTCACTGTTGACGTCGAGACTGGTGTTTTGCAGATACTATTTAATGAAGCTGCCAGTTGAGGAATGTGCTTTTCTTTCTTTCAAAAACAAGGATATTTCTAAGTGACCCAAACTTTTGAACGGTAGTGTGTGTGTGTGTGTGTGTGTTTATGTATGTATGTATGTATGTATATTTATACACACATACAGACATATAAACAGACAGACAGTATCTCTATAGTGTAACAGAGGATGATTCTCCTGGAAGTGGGACATAATTGCTTTAGATGAAGAGAGTTCCTCTCCATGGGCTTCACTGGTGCATCATGAAACAGGCATTTTGGAGACAGGTGTGTGTGTGTGTACCTGATATAGAAGCCATCCCCCGGTGTGTCTTTAACCATGTTGAAGTCATCAGGTCGTTGTTGGACTCTGAGAGTGACTGTCTCGGCCGGCTTCAGCATCTCTACATACATCTCCTCCACCGTTTTGTTCTTCATATTCACAGACCCATACTGAGATAGAGAATTGGAATTTACAAACCCCTTTATTGGGTAAACATCATCATTACACAAATACATTTTTAAAAATTATGACAGAGGGAGACGGGGGGAGAAAGGAGAGAGAAAAAGGAGAGAGAAGAGGGAGAGGGGGGTGAGAAGGAGCAAGAGTGTGAGATACAGAGAGAGAGAAAGGGAAATAGAGAGTGAGAGAGATGAGTGATAGATTTTGGCAGTGTCTAGACCAATCAATACATTCATTTCAAAGCCCTGGGCTGGTCCAGAGTAAAACACAGACTCCTTCAGCCTCTGTGGTTTTTTGGTTGCATGTCTGTCTATTGATTAGGAGGAGGATGAGAGAGGAGGAAAATGGACAGAGTTCTGTTCTGATGACAAGGCTCTAGGCCTGCTTGAAGAACAGAGATTAAAGTGACAGACTGGGAGCATGACAGGAATGGGACAGTGCGAGTTACTCTACTTATAGAGATTGGCCGTGTAGGTACACCACAGTGTACAATGAGAGAAAGAGAGGAGAGGGGCAATCGATAAAGGAACAAAGACAGGCAAGGAAAACAGCGATGGGCTTTGGTAGAGATGCTGCACAGTGAAAAATGTTCGCTCATAAAAAAAGTTGTGATAGACCTTGTGTGTGTGTCCACCTACATGCTGGTGTATGAAACCTACCTCCAGTATGAGGTCCCCAGGCTGCAGGCCCTCTGGTCCCCTAGCAGGGCTGTCCTCCTCCAGACTCTTTACATAGACCCCCCGGAGGTTCCCTCCACACAGCCCCAGCCCCAGCTCTGCACCCTGGGCCCTGAGCACCGTCACCACCCGCGGCTCACACACCTTACAACTGCCCTCTGACGACACCCTGGAGTGGAGAAGGGAAGAACGCAAATACCTTACCAAACAGAAATGTGTCTTCTGCGGTACCCAACCCCTGCAATATACACAAATCCACATGAAGTTGGAGAGGCTGGAGCAGTCAGAAGTGGGCCCGGCAGAGGTGTGTGTTACCTGATGAAGCTGTGAGGACTAGTTGTAGGGGTGGTCTGTTTGGAGGAGGGGGTGAGTGTTCCTTCGTCCTGTTCACTCAGAGTGTCTATAGTAGAGTGGTTGTCTGGGGTGGTGGCTCCACTGCCCTGGGGCGTGAACTGGCTGCTCACCGGCTCCAGACCAGAACTACACACGCAGAGAGAGAAAAACCGTAGACCGCTGCATAACTCGGGAGCCCATACTAAGGCACTGCATCTCAGTGCTAGAGGTGTCACTACAGACACCCTGGTTCGAATCCAGGCTGTATCACAACCAGCCGTGATTGGGAGTCCCACAGGATGGGTTTGGCCGGTGTAGGCCATCATTGGAAATAAGATTTATTTTCTTAACTGACTTGCCTAGTTAAATAAAGGTTAAATATTGGTATAATCTATTTAAAAGGTGGTAAATGAGGCCTGTATATTTTATACGACTACGAGATTTGTCATGGCATGTCCTAGGTCAATTTGACACGCCTTTTGAAGTATGAAAGACTGACATTATCTTTGATTACTCATATATTTATGTAAATTGACCACTGGGAAGAAATGTCATTGTTTACCTGGAACGTGAGGGGTTTCCCAGCTGGTACATGTGGGGGTTGTATTGAGCCATAATGGTGATGGTGTCACACTGCTGACCAATGATCAGCCTGGCCTGCTGCTCTGTGGCATTACGCAGGTTAATACCGTTATACTGGAGGGAAGAGAAAGTTTAGATGTTATTGAAAAATCCTCACTGAAAATAAACAGCACTTCTCAATTCTACAGGACATATTCAGGCATTAATAATTATTATTTTATTTTTTATTATTGAATATTCGAAACTTGCAGTGAAGCCGCTCAACAACTGCATCATACCAGTCATCCAACAGATCTCATTCAGAGCGACACACAGAAACATCCAGGGTCAATGCCCTGATCAAGGGCTCGTTGACAGTTCTCCCACCAGGCCAAAAAACGTGAACCCCAACCCTCCAAGATCACCCCACAGTTCCCCAATAGCTGTCCCTCAACCATTCGAGACCACTCCCACAGTCCACCCCAGGAAGAAAAATAAAAAAATACAATTAATTCCGTTCCCCACCCCCAGAACCCCCCAATGCACCAACAACCAAGAGAATGAACTAAAGAGAAAAAAGGAAAAAAGAGAGAAGAAAACAGTAAACAACAATGCAAAAATATACAAATAAAACAAAATAATAAATATAAAACAAAGGACATCAAGGACAACTAAAATCATAACAGCAATGCCAACTGTATATGTCTGTGTGCATGTCTGGCACTATTACATGTATGTGTGTGTTCTTGTATGTGTTTATTTGAATGAGAGCATGTGTACAAACACCTGCACGGCATCAGCCTCGGGCAGACATTAGTTGTAAAAACACTGCCACTCAGTGTCATTTAAACATACGTTTTATTATGTTTCATTTAGATTTTTTATATTTTTTAAATGTTTTTTTTTAGGTTTATCTTTGACCATCATTCCATCTCCCACATAGCAACTCCACTCTAACTTGTCTCCAATTCCACATACCAACCCTCAGCCCATCCCATCTATCTCTGCTGGCCACACACTTTGGGTTCCTACGCAACACATATCTTTCAACTATGCTGTGACGTTTAACGTACAATTTCAATAGAATCCACAGATTGCGAGTTGAAGACAAATACTTTTACTAAGAGTATCAGTATATTAGTAATTGACTGACCTGGTCTCTCCATCTCCTAACAGTACTATTTCTAGGGTCAATTTTAAATCAATTCTATGCATTTTCAGCCATTCCTGAACCTGAGACCAGAAACAGGCTACCTTATGGCAATACAGAATCATTAACCCATTTATTTTGGGAACAAAATCTGCAGTGCTTTGATGATTTTACGCCCCAAATATTAAACATCTTGTTGGTGGCAAGAATTCTATATAATAATTTTAGCTGAAAAGCACAAAGTCTTGAATTTTGGGTTGTTTTATATTTCAACTCATACACCACCCTGTACCATCAAATCTCTTCCCAACTACTTTGCAATCTGTATGGCATAATTGTCAACATTCTGGTCCTCAAATGAAACTGGTATACTTTCCTATGTATGCTATTTTTATTCCTCCACAAGTTATGATCCTTTATATTGGGCAGACAGACCAGTTCCGTACCTCCTCCCGCTGCCACCTGCCTCCTCCATTTTTGGGGTAATGCTGTAATCAATTGGTTGTACTCTTGGATTGAGCAGACCTTCCCATTCAATTTTGATAACTCCATGAAGGACACAACTCTCCCATTCCAATTTACAATATACCCTTTTCAAACATCTTTCCCATAAATACAGATATTTTATCAGCCAGCATATTTGAGTTCAGCGATAATATTTGTTCTATCTTTTCAGGGGGATGAAATTGAAATTGTAGCCAGCTCTGCAATGCTTGTTTGAAAAAATAAATAAATAATAAATTAAGAGAAAATGAGACATAGCAATCTGCACAAAGGCAAGAAGGCCATTTTTAAACAATGGATGAGCTTTTCTTAGTAATCTACTTGAGAACCATTTAGGGTTTTTGTGCTGGTCGAGGGCAGTCAGGTCTGGAGGGAACCAGGGGCTATATCTGTTCTTAGTTCTGCTTTTTTTTGAACGGAGCATGCTTATCTAAGATGGTGAGGAATTTACTTTTAAAGAATGACCAGGCATCCTCAACTGACAGGATGAGGTCAATATCCTTCCAGGATACCCAGGCCAGGTCGATTAGAAAGGCCTGCTCGCAGAAGTGTTTTAGGGAGCGTTTGACAGTGATGAGGGGTGGTCGTTTGACTGCGGACCCGCAGCGGATACAGGCAATGAGGCAATGATCGCTGAGATCCTGATTGAAGACAGCGGAGGTGTATTTGGAGGGCCAGTTGGTCAGGATAACATCTATGAGGGTGCCCTTGTTTACAGATTTAGGGTTGTACCTGGTGGGTTCCTTGATGATTTGTGTGAGATTGAGGGCATCTAGCTTAGATTGTAGGACTGCCGGGGTGTTAAGCATATCCCAGTTTAGGTCACCTAACAGAACAAACTCTGAAGCTAGATGGGGGGCGATCAATTCACAAATGGTGTCCAGGGCACAGCTGGGAGCTGAGGGGGGTCGGTAGCAGGCGGCAACAGTGAGAGACTTATTTCTGGAGAGAGTCATTTTTAAAATTAGTAGTTTGAACTGTTTAGGTATGGACCTGGAAAGTATGACATTACTTGGCAGGCTATCTCTGCAGCAGACTGCAACTCCTCCCCCTTTGGCAGTTCTATCTTGACGGAAAATAATGCGCAGACAGGGATCTGGTGGGGTGCGGGTACAGTGGAGGTAAGCCCGGGCACTGGGTGATGATAAGAGAGGTTGTATCTCTGGACATGCTGGTTGTAATGAGTGAGGTCACCGCATGTATAGGAGGTGGGACAAAGGAGGTATCAGAGGTATGAAGAGTGGAACTAGGGGCTCCATTGTAAAATAAAACAATGATACCTAACCTGAACAACAGTATACAAGGCATAATGACATTTGAGAGAGACATACAGCGAGGCATAAAGTAATCGCAGGTGTTGATTGGGAGAGCTAGCTAAAACAACAGGTGACACAACAACAGCTAATCAGCTAACACAACAACAGCAGGTAAAATGGCGATGACTAGGCAGAGCAGGTCGGATAAACTACACACAGAGCCTGAGTTCGCGGCTGGGGCCGACAGATAAAAAATAAATAAACAGAATGGAGTACCGTAATTAATGGACAGTCCAGCAGGCATCAGCTATGTAGCCAAGTGATCATAGTGTCCAGGGGGCAGCAATATATGGAACAGGGAAGCCGCCACTATGCTAGCAGGCGACAGGGCGTTTAAAGTTAGTAGCCCTCCGACGCAGGCCGGTTGAAGGCACAGCGGATGGAGTATTTGTCGGCAGACCAGTCGTGGTGGTGCGGCGGGGCGTCGTGTCGCCAGAGAATCCAAGCCAGATGGCGAAAGAGGTATTGTAGAATTTAGTTTGCTGGCCGGGAGATGCGTTAGCCACTATTGGCGTTAGCCACTATAGCCAATCGGTAGCAGCGGTGATCCGGTGCCAAGGTCCAGAGTTTACAGCAAGGATCCGGTGGAGTATTGGGCTCTAGGGCCTCAGGGATAGCTTCGGTACTGGGTGCCACGGTGAGCTAGCTAGCTGCAAGCTAGCTGTGAAGATCAGAAGTAGTGGTTTAGAGATTATGTCAGGAATCCGGCGTTGTTGTGGAGAGACAGTCCGATACTGGTAAACTAGCGAGTATTATCCAGGCTAAGAACAGGGCTGGTATCTGTGCAGAAGGTAAAAGCTGCTAGCAGTGGCTAACAATGACTAAATAGCTAATTAGCTGGTTAGCTTCTGGAGGTTCTTGAATGTGTTCTAAAATTTTAAAATAATAGCGATACCATATCAAATTGGGCGAGGCAGGTTACCGGAAGGTATAATCGAATTAAAAATCGGAAAGAGATTGAAAATAAAATTGAAATATATATATGAAAAATACAAAAGTACACGAGACACGAACAAAACACGTCATCACTGCTACGCCATCAGGAGTACCCAGCGCCATAAGTAAGTGAGTAAACTGATATGGCAAAGGAGTTAATCAGGGCAATTTTTCCATAAATCGACAGGGTGCAGGATCTTGTCTATTTTTACAAGTTTTATATTAAAATTCATTGTGGAGAGCTTATTTATATAATTTGTAATATGAATACCGAGTTTGTCTACTTCACCATCAGCCCATTTTATAGGTAAACTGCAGGTTAATGTAAAATGTGTATTTTTTGAGGATCCAATATGTAATATTGTACAATTATCATAATGAACTTTTCTGTACACTCTGGACTAAAACCTATCAAAATATTCAATGAGACATTGCAGGGATCTAGCTTGTGGACTTAACATAAAACTTGAGTCGTCGGCATACATGGACACCTTTATTTTTAAGCCTTGGATTTCTAAACCTTTAATGTTGTTAATAGATCTGATTTTAATAGCTAGCATTTTTGATGGCCTTAACGAATAGATATGGTCACAGAGGACACCCTTGTTTAACTCCTCTTGACAATTCAAAACTCTGAGAAGTAGCCGTTATTTACTATTTTACACCTGGGGTTGATATACATTATTTCCCCCCATTTTATTAGAATCACCGAAATTGAAAAAAGCCAGGCATTTATAAATAAAAGCCAGTCTTACTTTATTAAATGCTTTTTCAAAATCTGCTATAAATACTATTCCTTGCTTCTTATATATTTCATGATGTTCTATTATTTCTAGTAGTTGTCGTATATTATCTCCAATGTATCGTCCATGTATAAAACCTGTCTGATCAGGATGAACAATACCTGGTAAAAACCCTTTTAATTCTGAGTGCTATGCGTTTTGCTGATATTTTTGCATCACAACATTGAAGTGTAAAGGGCCTTCAGTTTTTTAGCTAGACTGGGTCTTTATATTTGCCATCTGGTTCTTGTTTTAATAATAGAGAAATCAGACCTTCCTGCGGAGTACCTGAGACTAGCATTTTATAGGAGTAGTTAAAACAATCAAAAAATACTTGATATACCTCTACCGGTATGCCATCAAGCCCTGGGGTTTTTCCAGACTGAAAGGATCAAATAGCCTCAAAAAGTTTCAGGCATTAATGTGTGACTAAATCATTCTGGATAAGAGCGTCTGCTTCAGTACCAGTCATAAGTTTGGACCACTACTCATTCAAGGGTTTTGCTTTATTTTTACTATTTTCTACATTGCAGAATAATAGTGAAGACATCAAAACTATGAAATAACACAAATGGAATCATGTAGTAACCAAAAAAAAGTGATAAATCTAAATATATTTGATATTCTTCGAAGTAGCCACCCTTCGCTTTGATGACAGCATTACACACTCTTGGCATTCTCTCAACCAGCTTCATGACGTAGTCACCTGGAATGCATTTCAAATAAGGAGGTGTGCCATGTTTAAAGTTAATTTGTGAAATGTCTTTCCTTCTTAATGCGTTTCAGCCAATCATTTGTGTTGTGACAAGGTAGGGGTGGTATACAGAAGATAGGGCTATTTGGTAAAAGACCAAGTCCATATTACGGCAAGAACAGTTCAAATAAGCAAAGAGAAACGACAGTCCATCATTACTTGAAGACATGGTCAGTCAATCCGGAAAATGTCAATTACTTTGAAGTGCAGTCACAAAAACGATCAAGCTCTATGATGAAACTGGCTCTCATGAGAACCGCCACAGGCAAGGAAGACCCAGAGTTACCTCTGCTACAGAGGAAAAGTTAATTAGCATTACCAGTCTCAGGAATTACAACCAAATAAATGCTTCAGAGTTCAAGTAACAGACATCTCAACATCAACTGTTCAGAGGAGACTGCGTGTATCAGGCCTTCATGGTCGAATTGCTGCAAAGAAACTACTACGAAGAAGAGACTTGCTTGGGCCAAGAAACACGAGCAATGGACATTAGACCGGTGGAAATCTGTCCTTTGGTCTGATGAGTCCAAATTTGAGATTTTTGGTTCGAACTGCCATGTCTTTGTGAGAAGCAGAGTAGGTGAACGGATGATCTCCGCATGTGTGGTTCCCACCGTGAAGGATAAAGGAGGTGTGATGGTGCTTTTCTGGTGACACTGTTTGTGATTTATTTAGAATTCAAGGCACACTTAAACAGCATGGCTACCACAGCATTTTGCAGCAATACGCCATCCCATTTGTTTTTCAACAGGACAATGACCCAACACACATCCAGGATGTATAAGGGCTATTTGACCAAGAACGAGAGTGATGGAGTGCTGAATCACCCGACCTCAACCTAATTGAGATGGTTTGGGATGAGTTGGACTGCAGAGTGAAGGAAAAACAGCCAACAAGTGCTCAGCACATGTGGGAACTCCTTCATGACTGTAGGAAAAGCATTCCTGGTGAAGCTGGTTGAGAAAATGCCAAGAGTGTGCAAAGCTGTCATCAAGGCAAAGGGTGGCTACTTTGAAAAATCAAAAATATATTTTGATTTGTGTAACACTTTTTGGGTTACTTCATAGTTTTGTTGTCTTCACAATTATTCGACAATGTAGAAAATAGTAAAAATAAAGAAAAACCCTAGAATTAGTAGGTGTGTACAAACTTTAACTGGTGCTGTAAATGACTATAATGTTTTATTCCATTAATAGGAATAAACTTCATCACAGAATCACATTGACAATTTCCTCCTGATCTGAAATGTATTTGATCCTTAACCCTGCCAGGAAGAAATGAAACAGGAAGTTACCTCGAGGAGTTGGTCACCGTACTCCAGGCCGGCCTGGTGGGCGATGCTGCCTCCCGTCACCTTGGAGACGAAGATGCCGCCGTTCTCGCCACCGACGATAGAGATGCCCAGAGGCTCCGCCCCTTTGTGAACGATCACGTTCCGAGGTTCCTCCAGGTACGGCCTGATGGGAGGGAGGGATGAGATAAAACATCAGGGCTACATGTCAACTCCCCAATAAGGGTCTGGACAAAAGTAGTGCACTACATAGGGACTAGGGTGCTATGAAACACACATGTTGATTTTCACAATACATAGGCATAGCTCATACACAGAGCCATATTATATTTCACAGGAAGGACCAACAGTCAGAAATAAAAGGGACAAACAGTGTGCTAAAAGACGAAGAAAAGCAAAAGGTGGTGAAGTGGACTCAGAGGTAGCTTCACACTCAGCATCACGACTAGGATTGGACCCAAACACACAGAGAATGCCATGCCATCTGCAAAAGGTCACAAACCTTCAGTATCATGCAGCTTCAGTGAGAATGACTTTACACATGAAACAAGGGGCCACGTAATTTCAAACAAGTCCAATCAAACAAACACAATTGAGAGACAGCACACATCAATCTATCAAATCTGGATCAAGAGGAATAGTTGGGCAGGTTTTCTGGATCTTTGTAAACCTAGCATGCACAGACCTGTTTGACTGGAAGGTGGGATTGAGGCCTAACTGCTGTTCGGGTTGAGAAATACCACACAACACATGCTTTATACATCCCAGGTGTCTAGACCAGATCTCGATGGGCTCTCTCCTTGTTACTAGGCCTCAGCGTAGGGGTTGTTTCTGGACAAGCCTGGGTCTCTCTCTTTATCTCAAGCATGTTAACAGTAAGATCATCTGTGTCTGAGGTGGATCCAACGAACCTGAGGCTCCTGAGAGAGGAGAACCTCGGCCTAGCAGCCAGAGGGATCCTCAGAAAAGACCTGTTACGGTACAGAGACCTGGAGACATTTACACACATGGCAGATAGAAGAGAAGAAACGAGGGAGGAGATGGAGGAGAGAAAAGCAGACAGGGCAGAGGAAGAAAGACAGCAAGGTGGTGAAAAATAGAAAATATGCAGAGGCCAAACAGTTCTGCTGTGATAAGAAAAACAGAAAAATAAACAAGAATACTAGCCTGGTTCCTTCTGTGTGTGCTTTAGCAAATCCTTCTAACATCATCATTCCACTGGCATAGTCAGGGGAGTTGGCTAAAGCACAAACAGATCTGGGATCAGGCTACAAAGAGAAATGACAGCAGCATACTGCATTTACCAACAGCATTATAACTGATCTATAATCAATGCATCACACACTTCCTATTTGTATTATTGCCAAACCTCTCCTCGAGTACCCTCAGCCTATTCCAGTACATGCACATCTGATTCAACTAATAAAGGACTTGGTGATTATTTGACCAATTGAATCATGTGTTCTAGTACTGGAACAGAGTCACCACATAGAACTGCTGGTGGCAGGAGATACTACAGACATGGTTTTACACCTTCCTTCCCTTTTCAAAAATCATTCTTATTTTTTCCCCCACTTGTCTCGTCTTTTCCTTCCTACCGGTCTTTCCTCCGCTCTCCTATTGGCACAGGGCTGACGGAGAATCTGGGCAGGGTGGAGATAGAGCTCTGTGATTGGCTGCTAGCGAAGGAGGAAGTCTCCAGGTTGAGAGGTGAGTGGGGTGGAGTGATGAGGCTGGGGCTGCTGCACTCTGAATGGGACAGGGAGCCTGGAGGCGAGGGGCCGGGGAGAGACGAAGGGAGAGGGGGGAGAAGAGGAGGGGAAGAAACTTAAAATGAGATGAGAATGTACTTAATCAATCCCAAAAGGAAAATGTGTTTGTCATTCTTACAACCGTAGTAAAAACAATTAAAATGCTCAAAACAGTTCAAACATGGTAGTAGGACGAGAGGGAGAGAATTGGTCCATAGTTCCAGTATCATTTCTCAGAGAGGTAATCAGGTTGGAAATAACAGACACAAACATGTTCACCCCCAGCTTTAACTTCGAGGGACTGAAAATCTATACGATTAACCAAGAGTTTAGTGTTATGACTCTTTTCGTCCCCCCTCTTTCAGCCGTAAATCACAGCACCTTTAAATGAGCTGCTAACAGGGCTGTCACATTCTCCTCCGAGAATACATGAGCGTAGTCAGCTGTTTGACTTGGAATAAGTTCTTTAGTTGAGTGGAAAATCAGTGCTCTAAAGGCTCATTGGGTCCAGCGTCAGAAAATATTGGTAGAGATGCCCAATATTCAGGGAACAGGAATCTTAAAAGTTAATACATTCATTCATCCATCCAGCCATTTGTTAATTCATTCATTTTCCCAACCCCCCACCCATGTGTTTGTTCAATCATCCATCCATGCATAAATTAATCCGTTCATTGCTCTATCCATGCATGTACCTCTGTCAGAGCCCAGCATGGACCGTGGGTAGCGGGGAGTGGAGGGGATCTTTATCCTCTCTGTCCGGTACTGGACGTTACTGGACCAACCTGATGGAATAGAGGAAAAGTCCATCAGTGTGTGTGTGTGTGTGTGTGTGTATGTGTGTGTGTGTGTGTGTGTGTGGGTGTGTGTAAGCATGTACTGTATAATATGAGTGTTGTGTGTGTGGCATGCGTGCATGCGTGGGTGACTGACTGACTGACCAAGGCCCAGGCGAGCGCTGGAGGGTAGCGAGTTGGTACCATGGGAGGTGCTGCTGCTGCGTGACGAGGACGATGAGTAGTCTGCTGCTGGACGCTTCTGGCTCAGGTCCAGGCTCAGACGACCCTGGTGCTGCGGACTGACACACACACACTCTAACTACATAATTCATGGGTTGCACTTAGCGTCATTTACGCACGCCATTGTTATAAAATGCATCTTGAGGACTGGTGCACGACTGAACTCAATACATTCTCAAACAGGAAGACATTTCAAAAGAAGGTAACTAATTAGTAGAAAAACCTTTGGTCATCACTGTAATGTCGTCACAGACTTCACGTTGTTCAACGTTAGCTAGCTAGCTAAGATTGAGGGGAGAGCATTTAACCTAGCTAACATTAGCATTGCTAGGTATTTTTAACAAACCTTCCTTACTAATAGCAACCTTGCCATCTGTCTAAAGTAAATTTGACTACATTATAATGCTGACCAACTTGTTTCCTACTAATTATTTGCCTACTTCAGCAATGGCATCATATTTTTAAGCCACGATACTGTAATTTAGACATTTGCCCCCGTTAAGAATGACTGGGCATCTTGGTTTTCGGGGCAGTTATTCTGTCTGTGGTGGTTACCTGTGGTGTTGGTTGTTGTGCTGGTGTTGGCAGATCTGGGAGGAGACAGAGGGACAGTTGTTGGTGTGGACTCTGTGGCTGCGGACTGTGTATACTGGGTTCCTCATCACAGCAGTCACTGCTGGACACGGGGCAAGGCCACGATGGGCCGAATCTGACAACACAACACACACTGGTTTGAGAACATTACCACACTGGTTAGATGGGAGGAACACACTGGTTAGATGGGAGGAACGGTTAAGAGCATTGGGCCAGTAATTCGCTGGTTCCAATTCCCAAGCGGACAATGTGGAAAAATCTTCCATTCTGCTCTTGAGCAAGGCAGTTGACCCCCAAGAACAACTGCTCCCCGGGCTCTGAGGACATGGATGTTGATTAAGGCAGCCCCCCGCACCTCTCTGATTCAGAGGGGTTGGGTTAAATGCAGAAGACGCATTTCAGTTGAATGCATTCAATTGTACAACTGACTAGGTATCCCCTTTTCTTTTTGATGCGTGCGTGTGTGAGAGACTCACTTGCAGACAAGGTACCGTTGTAGACTGTGGAGCCGAAGCCCACACTCTGTCTGTGGAAGCGGTTGGGGGAGGAGCGAAGCATCTCTCTGGGCTCTGGAGAGTGATCATCATTGGAGTAGCTCTTGTGATTGACATATACAGAAATCAATTAGTTTAATGATGATAAACAGAAACAGCAGGTGAATAAGAAGAAGAACCCATTTCAGAGTGTTGGGATGACAATCACAGTTCAATAACCAGGAGCAGAAACAGGAAGAGGAGACTAAAGGAGTCTTTTGAGAGTGTTGGGATGGGACCACAGCCCCTGGCTCAGCACTGTGAGACATGGTCTGCTTATTGCCTGGAACTCTGTGCAGAAGTATCAAGCAGTTTCTCTCTTTGTGTTTTGAGACATAAGACGCATCTCTATAGTCTTAAGTGGCATCCTCTCCTCTACTCGATCACAGTTGATGTTAAACACAGTCTTGGAAGGTGCACGCAACATAAGAGGGTGCCTTCACCAGTTCAGTTCTTTAACGTCACTGTAGATGGAGGAGAGGAAGCCTTTAGGGTATACTATTGTGACCGGCCCTTGTGAAAAGCACTATAGATAGCATCACATTAATAACAAACTGACCTGGAAGGCGGGCAGGGGGATGGACTGGGGGGTCATCCTACGTCTGAGCGCTGGGGCAGATTTAGGGCGGGGCCTCTTTACCTCAGGCTCCTCACCCCGGGTTCGACCAATGTCCTCGTCACATGACTTCCTCTGCGTCAGGACCTTCCCATCCAGGAAGTAGTGGTTCCCGTTCCTGTCCCTCTCTCGTTCCCCACTGCTCTCCCCCATAACCATGGCAACAGCCTCCCCTTTGCCCCCGTCGGAGGTAAGCGTGCAGTCGGAAGCAGAGCTGCTCTGCTGTTTGTGTTTGAATTTGAACGAATCGTTGCGGGTGGGCGGAGTCGGAGGTGTGGGTGTGGCCGTAGAGGAGGAGGAGAGAGACTCCCTCTTGGAGGGCTGCGGGGAGTGGGCCACCAGCTGACTGGACGACAGGAACTCCATCTTGGAAGACTGTGGCGCCGTCTCAGACCGTGGTTTGAAGGCATCCGGGTTGAAGATAGACTTCCTCTGTTTGGGCGACTTGAAGATGGACAGTTGGGTCGGAGTCATCGCTGTGGTCGTATCCACGGCGACGGACATCCCACCTACGATCACCTTGGGCCAGGTGCCACCACTTTGCTTCCTCTCCAGGGTGGTCTCCATGGTGATGCAGTCGGCAGGTTTAGAGGGGTCATAGGTGATGGGGGGTGGGGGTGCATTGGCGTAGGGGGACCCAGAGCAGCACTCCTGGAAGGCGCTGGGGCCGTAGCGGCCCGGGGAACCCAGACCGAGGTCAGAGGACGGCCGAAGGCTGGTTGAGTGGAGAGACACCATGGAAAAGGGCTTCCTGATGTCCCCGTACACCCCCATCCCCTCCTCAGGTTCACCTGCCCCACCCTTCCTCCTCTCTCCAGGGATGTTGACGTTACTACCCCCCCCTCCTGTGTCGGGGCAGAAGATGTCTGTCTGCGTGGAGCTGTTGTGTTTGAGGCTGTTCCTGGAGAGTACCTCGGAGAGACGGCCGTTGGACGATGACTCCCGCAGGCTCTCGAAGATGCTCTGGCCCGACGAACTGTGAGGAAAGAACTGGGGACATAAGAGGATAGAGGACAGAGAAAGAGGTGTGTTAGGAGTAGTGAACACATTTACTTTTCCCCTGAAAAAAAGTATTACACTATCCTGATATCTAGCCACTGCAGCGTAGCAGTGGAGGCTGCTGAGGGGCAGCTCATTACGGCTGGAACGGAGCAAATGGAATGGCAATAAACAATGTGTTTGTCCTCCCCAATGAAGGTGCCACTAACCTCCTGTGCAGTGAATTAGTATCTAAAGTGTTTGTTATTGAGAAATTCAAATGAGTACTAAAATTAGTACCCTCTGTAGCATTTCTCTGCATATATCAATGATGTTGCTCTTGCCGCGGGCGATTCCCTGATCCACCTCTACGCAGACGACACCATTCTGTATACTTCTGGCCCTTCCTTGGACACTGTGCTATCTAACCTCCAAACAAGCTTCAATGCCATACAACACTCCTTCCGTGGCCTCCAACTGCTCTTAAACGCTAGTAAAACCAAATGCATGCTTTTCAACCGTTCGCTGCCTGCACCTGCACGCCTGACTAGCATCACCACCCTGGATGGTTCCGACCTTCCGAATATGTGGACATCTATAAGTACCTAGGTGTCTGGCTAGACTGTAAACTCTCCTTCCAGACTCATATCAAACATCTCCAATCCAAAATCAAATCTAGAATCGGCTTTCTATTTTGCAACAAAGCCTCCTTCACTCACGCCGCCAAACTTACCCTAGTAAAACTGACTATCCTACCGATCCTCGACTTCGGCGATGTCATCTACAAAATGGCTTCCAATACTCTACTCAGCAAACTGGATGCAGTTTATCAGTGCCATCCGCTTTGTTACTAAAGCACCTTATACCACCCACCACTGCGACATGTATGCTCTAGTCGGCTGGCCCTTGCTACATATTCGTCGCCAGACCCACTGGCTCCAGGTCATCTACAAGTCCATGCTAGGTAAAGCTCCGCCTTTTCTCAGTTCACTGGTCACGATGGCAACACCCACCCGTAGCACACGCTCCAGCAGGTGTATCTCACTGATCATCCCTAAAGCCAACACCTCATTTGGCCGCCTTTCCTTCCAGTTCTCTGCTGCCTGTGACTGGAACGAATTGCAAAAATCGCTGAAGTTGGAGACTTTTATCTCCCTCACCAACTTCAAACATCTGCTATCTGGGCAGCTAACCGATCGCTGCAGCTGTACTTAGTCTATCGGTAAATAGCCCACCCAATTTACCTACCTCATCCCCATACGGTTTTCATTTATTTACTTTTCGGCTCTTTTGCACACCAGTATCTCTACCTGCACATGACCATCTGATCATTTATCACTCCAGTGTTAATCTGCTAAATTGTAATTATTCGCCTACCTCCTCATGCCTTTTGCACACAATGTATATAGACTCTTTTGTTTAAATGTTTTTTTTTTAAATTCTGTGTTATTGACTTGTTTATTGTTTACTCCATGTGTAACTCTGTGTTGCTGTCTGTTCACACTGCTATGCTTTATCTTGGCCAGGTCGCAGTTGTAAATGAGAACTTGTTCTCAACTAGCCTACCTGGTTAAATAAAGGTGAAATAAATCAAATAAAATAAGGTTGTTGCAGACTCAAGGATAACTAAAATGCAAGGCCAGTTTGCAGTAAAGTTTAGATTAACCTTCAAGTCAAAGCCCTATCCTAAATGAGAACGTTATGTGGCACCACACTGGCTGGAGGAGAACTTTAAGCCACTGCGTATTGAAGGAGCTTAGTACAAGGGGCTAGTTTATATTCACCTTCATGAGAGAGAGGCTTAGAGAGTCCCTACAGTTCCTAAGCAGAGTCTCGCACTCCGTCACCGACTTGTTGTCCAGAGCGATGCCGTTGATCTGGGGAAAACAGAGGACACGCTCAGAAAAACACTACTCAAACTACACCTTTCTCAAACACACGTTCTCCTAGGTTGAGAATAAACCTAACCCTAAGAGATTCTCTGCCCCCGAAGAATAGTGCTAGAGACTGCATTCTGCCTTCCTTCCTGCTGCAGCGGCTCTTCTGTCAGAAACGCAGGCCAGCGGCTCTTCTGTCAGAAACGCAGGCCAGCGGCTCTTCTGTCAGAAACGCAGGCCAGCGGCTCTTCTGTCAGAAACGCAGGCCAGCGGCTCTTCTGTCAGAAACGCAGGCCAGCGGCTCTTCTATCAGAAACGCAGGCCAGCGGCTCTTCTATCAGAAACGCAATTTCCACATTTCAATGAGAATAGGACTGAGGCGAATTATAAAAAAAATACTGTGGAGGGGAGAGGGGCGCAGGGAGGGAAAAGAGGACATTTGGTAATAAATGCAAGCCTGAGTCTTATCTAAAAAGAGGTCAGACTAGTGAATATTTAACACTACTGTTTGAAGCAGTTTATTCCATCTGTGGGACTGACAGCTTAGTCTGAGACATTGGAGTAATGAGCATTAGTATATGCGGATTGTGCACTGACTGCATGTCGCTCTAGGGTCAGCGCGTTCAAGTCCTTTCCCTACTAACATCATTAAACATCTACCGTATATGCAAAATATAACCTGCTACATTCATTAACAACTACAAGGACATCGTATAAGATGATACACAACCATGATTGACATCTGCAGGCATCTGATCCAACGGTCGCTAATCACTAACACTGAGCAGTCATCTCCCATATCAGCTAGCCTGACTTTACTATTTAAGGTGAGAGTATCAACTGGGTGTATCCCAAATGGCACCCTAAGCCCGATATAGTGCATTACTTTTGACCTTGGCCTAATGTGCTCTGGTTAAAAACAGTGCTGCATGTAGGGAGTAATAGGGTGCACTACTGGGACACAGCCCTGGTCTGCCATTAGAGGTGAGTGGAGAGACATTAAGCCCAGTAGCTTTATTAAGCAGTAGAGCTTCACCGTCAGGATCTGGAGGATTATGCTTTCTGCTGCAGTTGGTGGATCATGATTAGAGAGCAGGTCATTCTGCTAGGTAGAGTGATGACTGGCTATGATTCTGTCTGCCACTAAGTCACTAGAGACATACATGGAACAGGGGTGAAATCAGGTGAAGGAAAAGGAGGGAGAGGTTGGAAGATAATGGATTAGAAGAACAGGAGGAGAAGAACAGGAGAAGAACAGGAAGAGAAGAAGAGGAGTAGAGGAGTAGAACAGGAGGAGTAGATGTAGATGTGGGGGGAGTAGATGTGGGAGGAGTAGACGTGGGAGGAGTAGACGTGGGAGGAGGTGGAGGATGAAAAGAGGTGTAGGAGAAGGACTCACAGCGATAAGTCTGTCTCCGACTGTCAGAGATCCCTCCCTGGCAGCAGGACTCCCCTGGACCAGGGCCGTCACAAACACGCCACTCTCCAGACCTATACCGCTGTCTGGATTAGAGAGAAGGATAGAGGACAAAGATATAAAAGCCATATCCACTAGATGGAATATTTTTAAAAGGGATGCATCATAAGGCAGAGTTCAATATGGAAGGTGCCAGAACACTCATTACCAACGTTAACTCTAAATAGAGTTTGTCAAAAAAGCTGGTACCTTTGTGTCCGATTAGGTTGATGTGTATGGGGGTGACCAGCCTCCCTCCCAGAGACTTCCTCCTGCGCACCACCATGTTGATCAGTCCGCCTCCATTAAGCACCGCGTTCACCACCTGCTTCCTGTCCTTATTGGTCAAATTCACATCATTTAACTTCAACAGCCAATCGTTCACTCTGAAAAGCAGGAAGTGAAAACGTGTTATTGGAGATGAGGAAAGAACAGGTTGTGTTGAGTGATGTTAAAAGTAACAGATGGAAAAGTTTTTTTAAAATCTGAGAATTACCTTAACCTTCCATCTGCAATACTTCCTCTGTCAACTCTTGTTACAAATATTCCACAATCTCCTGGTAAATACGGATCATTTACCCCTTCTGCTATGTCAAACCCAAGTGCCTTCAAATCCATGTCATCCTGCAGGAAAACATCTAAGTTTAATACACTGGTTTTCTATACATCAGTTCAGAGACAATGTATTTACCAGGATTTGGAAATCAATTTATCAAATTATGAAATCAGTCAATCGAGACATCAATACATCCACGCATGGGCAAATAATAATTCAATTAAATCGATAAGAGTAGTTGATGTCTCTAAACTGACCCTGTCCTTCTCAAACTCCACCACCTCAGTCTCCCACTCCAGAGAGTCTGTGTCGATAGCCGAGTCATGGGAGCTGTGTGCCATCAGCTGACAGAACCTTGCCTCCTTGTCCAGCTGGCTCTCCATCTTCTCTCTGAACACAGTGACAAGACACAGGTCAGGAAGTGATATCACAAAGTATGTGAGGATGGCTGGGGGTTGTTTCGAAGCATCTGGAAGTTGGAGAATTTAGCATTTTTCAAACACCTGAAAAAGCTTTTTCCTCCAATCTAGATCTATAATCATTATGCTACCTTCTATGTAAAAAATATGTCACATTTTCCAAATATCTAAGCCTACCTCTTGATCGGTCTGTGTTCCAAATATCTAAGCCTACCTCTTGATCGGTCTGTGTTCCAAATATCTAAGCCTACCTCTTGATTGGTCTGTGTTCCAAATATCTAAGCCTACCTCTTGATCGGTCTGTGTTCCAAATATCTAAGCCTACCTCTTGATCGGTCTGTGTTCCAAATATCTAAGCCTACCTCTTGATCGGTCTGTGTTCCAAATATCTAAGCCTACCTCTTGATCGGTCTGTGTTCCAAATATCTAAGCCTACCTCTTGATCGGTATGTGTTCCAAATATCTAAGCCTACCTCTTGATCGGTCTGTGTTCCAAATATCTAAGCCTACCTCTTGATCGGTCTGTGTTCCAAATATCTAAGCCTACCTTTTGATCGGTCTGTGTTCCAAATATCTAAGCCTACCTCTTGATCGGTCTGTGTTCCAAATATCTAAGCCTACCTCTTGATCGGTCTGTGTTCCAAATATCTAAGCCTACCTCTTGATCGGTCTGTGTTCCAAATATCTAAGCCTACCTTTTGATCGGTCTGTGTTCCAAATATCTAAGCCTACCTCTTGATCGGTCTGTGTTCCAAATATCTAAGCCTACCTCTTGATTGGTCTGTGTTCCAAATATCTAAGCCTACCTCTTGATCGGTCTGTGTTCCAAATATCTAAGCCTACCTCTTGATCGGTCTGTGTTCCAAATATCTAAGCCTACCTCTTGATCGGTCTGTGTCCTCCTGACTGGTGGTTCTTTATTAAACAAACTACATTTGCTTCTCTGGTAAAATCTAGGTAACACATTCAAAAGAAAGTGAGACTTACTCAGCAAATTTAGTTATTGCTCATTTTTCTAAAGTCTACCAACCTTGCCAGCAGGCATGCCAGCTAAGATTGAGTAGCTATCTTGTCTAAACTAACTTGATTGATAGCCTGAAATTGGTTCTTGGTAGCTAGTTATGAAGTTGGGAAAATATGTGGGCTAGATAAAGCCAACTTTAGAAAATTGCTAGGTGGCTAGTAGCACTACAAAAAAAAAACAGGACAAGTCTGAGGGGGCAAGTGCCCCTGTGCCTCCTATGGGCATGACGCCTCTGCACACAAGTCATGAAGTGACATCCCACCCAGAGCTGGCTAACATTAGCCACTAGCCATGCAAAACGAGTGTTGGCAGTGGTGAGCTGCAATCACGAGGAGGTGTGATATGAACAACCAATCAGATTACCCACATGATCTCTGTGTAGTAGGCTACCAGAGTTTTTCAACCTTTGCTTAGTATTAGCGCGCTAAAGTAGCTAGCTGACTGTGCTGTTGTGATAATTTCCATCTACTTGGAGCCTTCCTCCCAATCCCTCTGAAGGGTATCGCTCCTTGGCCCTTCTTTGGTAGCCAACTCAGCTGTCAATCGGTAAGTCTCTGCTCTCTCTTTTTGTGTGTGTTCTGTAGGTCCCTGCCTGTGCTAGACTAGTTGGTGTTGTACTCTGGCCTACTACTTAGCCATGTTGACCATGGTTGGTTGGCTAGCTAGCTAGCTAGCTAGCGTCTGCAGGCTGACGGGGCTAGCGTCTGCAGGCTGACGGGGCTAGCGTCTGCAGGCTGACGGGGCTAGCGTCTGCAGGCTGACGGGGCTAGCGTCTGCAGGCTGACGGGGCTAGCGTCTGCAGGCTGACGGGGCTAGCGTCTGCAGGCTGACGGGGCTAGCGTCTGCAGGCTGACGGGGCTAGCGTCTGCAGGCTGACGGGGCTAGCGTCTGCAGGCTGACGGGGCTAGCGTCTGCAGGCTGACGGGGCTAGCGTCTGCAGGCTGACGGGGCTAGCGTCTGCAGGCTGACGGGGCTAGCGTCTGCAGGCTAACGGGGCTAGCGTCTGCAGGCTAACGGGGCTAGCGTCTGCAGGCTAGCGTCTGCAGGCTAGCGTCTGCAGGAATTCTGATCGGAAAATAGAAAAGTGAGGTGTAACTTTGCGTAGGGGATTTTGATGCGTATAATAACGCAAATCCATACATTCATTGTAGTTGCGTTTATGCTACCTACCATTTAAAGATGCTGCAAGTCCAGCAAGTCAAAAAAGCGGTAGCAAGATCATATTCTGCAGTGTGTAAAAGAAAGTTAGAAGGAGAAACTGGCCTACGGTGGCTGACTGTCACTAAGATACATTATGTCCTTATGAGGCAGGCCTAGAGGGGGTCGTTGACTTGAAAGTCTAAATTTTACTATTTTCTTCTTCGTCACAAGGAAGGAGGTCGACCTCTCAAAGTCACAAGAAACTGAAAGAATTTAAAATGACAGTCACACACTGACCAGTAGAGGGACATGTTCACATCAATACAGAGGGGATGAGAAAGTTGAAAGTGCTTGTGTGTGTGTGTGTGTGTGTGTGTGTGTGTGTGTGTGTGTGTGTGTGTGTATAAAGACTCAGGGACTCACTTGAATTCTTTCAGTTCCCGTGACGAGTCGTTCTTCTGCTTCCTCATGTCGTCAAGGTTACGCAGGGCGTCGGCCAGATCGCTGACTGCCCGGTCCCTCTCCCTACGCAGGTTATCACACAGCGTCCTGGTGGGGCAGGATATGACATCGTCAAGCATCAGCACAGTTTAGTCTGTTAATATTCCTTACTGCCTTCTCAAAGCGCATTGGGGAAGATCCGAGGCTCCCCCTCTCTGATCATTTACTCCAATGCGTTTTCAGAAGGGGGCAAGGAGAGAAGATACAAGGAAATGAATAAAGACTAATTAAGAGCGAGTCTACCCCACCTTTTCTTTTCCCTCTCTCCATCCTCCCTTCTCTCTCTCCCCTGTACTCACCGTATGCTCTCTCTCTCTGCCACTATTTTCCCTCTCTCCATCCTCCCTTCTCTCTCTCCCCTGTACTCACCGTATGCTCTCTCTCTCTGCCACTATTTTGTCTCTCTCCATCCTCCCTTCTCTCTCTCCCCTGTACTCACCGTATGCTCTCTCTCTCTGCCACTATTTTCCCTCTCTCCATCCTCCCTTCTCTCTCTCCCCTGTACTCACCGTATGCTCTCTCTCTCTGCCACTATTTTCCCTCTCTCCATCCTCCCTTCTCTCTCTCCCCTGTACTCACCGTATGCTCTCTCTCTCTGCCACTATTTTGTCTCTCTCCATCCTCCCTTCTCTCTCTCCCCTGTACTCACCGTATGCTCTCTCTCTCTGCCACTATTTTGTCTCTCTCCATCCTCCCTTCTCTCTCTCCCCTGTACTCACCGTATGCTCTCTCTCTCTGCCACTATTTTCCCTCTCTCCATCCTCCCTTCTCTCTCTCCCCTGTACTCACCGTATGCTCTCTCTCTCTGCCACTATTTTCCCTCTCTCCATCCTCCCTTCTCTCTCTCCCCTGTACTCACCGTATGCTCTCTCTCTCTGCCACTATTTTCCCTCTCTCCATCCTCCCTTCTCTCTCTCCCCTGTACTCACCGTATGCTCTCGCTCTCTGCCACTATTTTCCCTCTCTCCATCCTCCCTTCTCTCTCTCCCCTGTACTCACCGTATGCTCTCTCTCTCTGCCACTATTTTGTCTCTCTCCATCCTCCCTTCTCTCTCTCCCCTGTACTCACCGTATGCTCTCTCTCTCTGCCACTATTTTCCCTCTCTCCATCCTCCCTTCTCTCTCTCCCCTGTACTCACCGTATGCTCTCTCTCTCTGCCACTATTTTCCCTCTCTCCATCCTCCCTTCTCTCTCTCCCCTGTACTCACCGTATGCTCTCTCTCTCTGCCACTATTTTGTCTCTCTCCATCCTCCCTTCTCTCTCTCCCCTGTACTCACCGTATGCTCTCTCTCTCTGCCACTATTTTGTCTCTCTCCATCCTCCCTTCTCTCTCTCCCCTGTACTCACCGTATGCTCTCTCTCTCTGCCACTATTTTCCCTCTCTCCATCCTCCCTTCTCTCTCTCCCCTGTACTCACCGTATGCTCTCTCTCTCTGCCACTATTTTGTCTCTCTCCATCCTCCCTTCTCTCTCTCCCCTGTACTCACCGTATGCTCTCTCTCTCTGCCACTATTTTGTCTCTCTCCATCCTCCCTTCTCTCTCTCCCCTGTACTCACCGTATGCTCTCTCTCTCTGCCACTATTTTGTCTCTCTCCATCCTCCCTTCTCTCTCTCCCCTGTACTCACCGTATGCTCTCTCTCTCTGCCACTATTTTGTCTCTCTCCATCCTCCCTTCTCTCTCTCCCCTGTACTCACCGTATGCTCTCTCTCTCTGCCACTATTTTCCCTCTCTCCATCCTCCCTTCTCTCTCTCCCCTGTACTCACCGTATGCTCTCTCTCTCTGCCACCATTTTGTCTCTCTCCATCCTCCCTTCTCTCTCTCCCCTGTACTCACCGTATGCTCTCTCTCTCTGCCACTATTTTCCCTCTCTCCATCCTCCCTTCTCTCTCTCCCCTGTACTCACCGTATGCTCTCGCTCTCTGCCACTATTTTCCCTCTCTCCATCCTCCCTTCTCTCTCTCCCCTGTACTCACCGTATGCTCTCTCTCTCTGCCACTATTTTGTCTCTCTCCATCCTCCCTTCTCTCTCTCCCCTGTACTCACCGTATGCTCTCTCTCTCTGCCACTATTTTCCCTCTCTCCATCCTCCCTTCTCTCTCTCCCCTGTACTCACCGTATGCTCTCTCTCTCTGCCACTATTTTCCCTCTCTCCATCCTCCCTTCTCTCTCTCCCCTGTACTCACCGTATGCTCTCTCTCTCTGCCACTATTTTCCCTCTCTCCATCCTCCCTTCTCTCTCTCCCCTGTACTCACCGTATGCTCTCTCTCTCTGCCACTATTTTGTCTCTCTCCATCCTCCCTTCTCTCTCTCCCCTGTACTCACCGTATGCTCTCTCTCTCTGCCACTATTTTGTCTCTCTCCATCCTCCCTTCTCTCTCTCCCCTGTACTCACCGTATGCTCTCTCTCTCTGCCACTATTTTCCCTCTCTCCATCCTCCCTTCTCTCTCTCCCCTGTACTCACCGTATGCTCTCTCTCTCTGCCACTATTTTGTCTCTCTCCATCCTCCCTTCTCTCTCTCCCCTGTACTCACCGTATGCTCTCTCTCTCTGCCACTATTTTCCCTCTCTCCATCCTCCCTTCTCTCTCTCCCCTGTACTCACCGTATGCTCTCTCTCTGCCACTATTTTCCCTCTCTCCATCCTCCCTTCTCTCTCTCCCCTGTACTCACCGTATGCTCTCTCTCTCTGCCACTATTTTCCCTCTCTCCATCCTCCCTTCTCTCTCTCCCCTGTACTCACCGTATGCTCTCTCTCTCTGCCACTATTTTCCCTCTCTCCATCCTCCCTTCTCTCTCTCCCCTGTACTCACCGTATGCTCTCGCTCTCTGCCACTATTTTCCCTCTCTCCATCCTCCCTTCTCTCTCTCCCCTGTACTCACCGTATGCTCTCTCTCTCTGCCACTATTTTCCCTCTCTCCATCCTCCCTTCTCTCTCTCCCCTGTACTCACCGTATGCTCTCTCTCTCTGCCACTATTTTGTCTCTCTCCATCCTCCCTTCTCTCTCTCCCCTGTACTCACCGTATGCTCTCGCTCTCTGCCACTATTTTCCCTCTCTCCATCCTCCCTTCTCTCTCTCCCCTGTACTCACCGTATGCTCTCTCTCTCTGCCACTATTTTGTCTCTCTCCATCCTCCCTTCTCTCTCTCCCCTGTACTCACCGTATGCTCTCTCTCTCTGCCACTATTTTGTCTCTCTCCATCCTCCCTTCTCTCTCTCCCCTGTACTCACCGTATGCTCTCGCTCTCTGCCACTATTTTCCCTCTCTCCATCCTCCCTTCTCTCTCTCCCCTGTACTCACCGTATGCTCTCTCTCTCTGCCACTATTTTGTCTCTCTCCATCCTCCCTTCTCTCTCTCCCCTGTACTCACCGTATGCTCTCTCTCTCTGCCACTATTTTCCCTCTCTCCATCCTCCCTTCTCTCTCTCCCCTGTACTCACCGTATGCTCTCTCTCTCTCTGCCACTATTTTGTCTCTCTCCATCCTCCCTTCTCTCTCTCCCCTGTGCTCACCGTATGCTCTCTCTCTCTGCCACTATTTTGTCTCTCTCCATCCTCCCTTCTCTCTCTCCCCTGTACTCACCGTATGCTCTCTCTCTCTCTGCCACTATTTTGTCTCTCTCCATCCTCCCTTCTCTCTCTCCCCTGTACTCACCGTATGCTCTCTCTCTCTGCCACTATTTTCCCTCTCTCCATCCTCCCTTCTCTCTCTCCCCTGTACTCACCGTATGCTCTCTCTCTCTGCCACTATTTTCCCTCTCTCCATCCTCCCTTCTCTCTCTCCCCTGTACTCACCGTATGCTCTCTCTCTCTGCCACTATTTTCCCTCTCTCCATCCTCCCTTCTCTCTCGCCCCTGTACTCACCGTATGCTCTCTCTCTCTGCCACTATTTTCCCTCTCTCCATCCTCCCTTCTCTCTCTCCCCTGTACTCACTGTATGCTCTCTCTCTCTGCCACTATTTTGTCTCTCTCCATCCTCCCTTCTCTCTCTCCCCTGTACTCACCGTATGCTCTCTCTCTCTGCCACTATTTTCCCTCTCTCCATCCTCCCTTCTCTCTCTCCCCTGTACTCACCGTATGCTCTCTCTCTCTGCCACTATTTTGTCTCTCTCCATCCTCCCTTCTCTCTCTCCCCTGTACTCACCGTATGCTCTCTCTCTCTGCCACTATTTTGTCTCTCTCCTGGAAGGCCCAGTCACGTCGACACTTGGCCACCTCAGCCTCCTGCGTGGCCTCTTTTAGCTCCTGGGACATGGCCTCATACTGCTTCCTCAACACCTCCATCTCCTTGTTGACACGCTCTATGTCCAGGGTGGCAGAATCTTGTTTCTGTCACACACACAGGAGACACGCACACACACACAGGAGACGCGGACACACACACAGGAGACACGGACACACACACAGGAGACACGGACACACACACAGGAGACACGGACACACATGAGACGCGGACACAAGAGAAAAGCGGACACAAGAGAAAAGCGGACACACAGGAGACACAGTTAGTCAGTCACTTTCAGTACATGCAACAAATTTCCAGAAACTTTCCAAAGGTTCCCAGGTTTCTCAGTAATCCCAGTTGGAGAATTCCCACAATCAGAAGGAAATAACCAGAGAGGAAATCCTCCAGCTGGTATTTCTAACACAATATTTTAAAGGTGAACTCAGCGAATCGACGTAGATATAGAAATTAAATAGCATAGTGGGTCAATTTAGAGGGTTGAAGCGAGGCTCAACTTCTCCGTCGTTTTTCCTGGCGTCCACGCTGCGACAGCATGACGCGAACATGTGCAGATACTGTGTGAGAGCGAAGTCTTGCATCTCGCTCATCTTAATATCTCCAGTGCTGCTCGTGGCAATGTCATTTTGCTGAGTCGGCATCCTGACTTTTTAAAAATGTATTTTACCTTTATTTAACTAGGCAAGTCAGTTATGAACAAATTCTTATTTTCAATGAAGGCCTAGGAACAGTGCCTTGTTCAGGGGCAGAACGACAGATTTGTGCTTATTACTGCAATGTCGGAACTAGAAGCATTTCGCTACACTCGCATTAACATCTGCTAACCATGTGTATGTGACAAATAAAATTTGATTTGATTTGATGAAGTGACAGCTTCCATCCACAGGTCAGACACATGATGAAGTGACAGATCCCAGCCACAGGTCAGACACATGATGAAGTGACAGCTCCCATCCACAGGTCAGACACATGATGAAGTGACAGCTCCCATCCACAGGTCAGACACATGATGAAGTGACAGCTACCATCCACAGGTCAGACACATGATGAAGTGACAGCTGCCAGCTCGGGGATTTGATCTTGCAACCTTTCGGTTACTAGTCCAACGCTCTAACCACTAGGCTACGCTGCCGCAGTGTAAACCGTAGTAGGAGGGCCATCTAGTGGTCTGAACAGGGAAGTTTCAGCAGCAGCATTAATCTAGGGGACTAAATCTGTTTTAGGGTCATTCCACTGACATAATCCAATGGTTGACAGTTTATGGGATACTCCAAGCTCCATCATGTGTCTGACCTGTGGATGGGAGCTGTCACTTTATCATGTGTCTGACCTGTGGATGGGAGCTGTCACTTCATCATGTGTCTGACCTGTGGATGGGAGCTGTCACTTCATCATGTGTCTGACCTGTGGATGGGAGCTGTCACTTCATGTGTCTGACCTGTGGATGGGAGCTGTCACTTCATCATGTGTCTGACCTGTGGGTGGGAGCTGTCACTTCATTTGTCTGACCTGTGGATGGGAGCTGTCACTTCATCATGTGTCTGACCTGTGGATGGGAGCTGTCACTTCATCATGTGTCTGACCTGTGGATGGGAGCTGTCACTTCATCATGTGTCTGACCTGTGGATGGGAGCTGTCACTTCATCATGTGTCTGACCTGTGGATGGGAGCTGTCACTTCATCATGTGTCTGACCTGTGGATGGGAGCTGTCACTTCATCATGTGTCTGACCTGTGGATGGGAGCTGTCACTTCATCATGTGTCTGACCTGTGGATGGGAGCTGTCACTTCATCATGTGTCTGACCTGTGGATGGGAGCTGTCACTTCATCATGTGTCTGACCTGTGGATGGGAGCTGTCACTTCATCATGTGTCTGACCTGTGGATGGGAGCTGTCACTTCATCATGTGTCTGACCTGTGGGTGGGAGCTGTCACTTCATCATGTGTCTGACCTGTGGATGGGAGCTGTCACTTCATCATGTGTCTGACCTGTGGATGGGAGCTGTCACTTCATCATGTGTCTGACCTGTGGATGGGAGCTGTCACTTCATCATGTGTCTGACCTGTGGATGGGAGCTGTCACTTCATCATGTGTCTGACCTGTGGATGGGAGCTGTCACTTCATCATGTGTCTGACCTGTGGATGGGAGCTGTCACTTCATCATGTGTCTGACCTGTGGATGGGAGCTGTCACTTCATCATGTGTCTGACCTGTGGATGGGAGCTGTCACTTCATCATGTGTCTGACCTGTGGATGGGAGCTGTCACTTCATCATGTGTCTGACCTGTGGATGGGAGCTGTCACTTCATCATGTGTCTGACCTGTGGATGGGAGCTGTCACTTCATCATGTGTCTGACCTGTGGATGGGGGCTGTCACTTCATCATGTGTCTGACCTGTGGATGGGAGCTGTCACTTCATCATGTGTCTGACCTGTGGGTGGGAGCTGTCACTCCATCATGTGTCTGACCTGTGGATGGGAGCTGTCACTTCATCATGTGTCTAACCTGTGGATGGGATCTGTCACTTCATCATGTGTCTGACCTGTGGATGGGAGCTGTCACTTCATCATGTGTCTGACCTGTGGATGGGAGCTGTCACTTCATCATGTGTCTGACCTGTGGGTGGGAGCTGTCACTTCATCATGTGTCTGACCTGTGGATGGGAGCTGTCACTTCATCATGTGTCTGACCTGTGGATGGGAGCTGTCACTTCATCATGTGTCTGACCTGTGGATGGGAGCTGTCACTTCATCATGTGTCTAACCTGTGGATGGGAGCTGTCACTTCATCATGTGTCTGACCTGTGGATGGGAGCTGTCACTTCATCATGTGTCTGACCTGTGGATGGGAGCTGTCACTTCATCATGTGTCTAACCTGTGGATGGGAGCTGTCACTTCATCATGTGTCTGACCTGTGGATGGGAGCTGTCACTTCATCATGTGTCTGACCTGTGGATGGGAGCTGTCACTTCATCATGTGTCTGACCTGTGGATGGGAGCTGTCACTTCATCATGTGTCTGACCTGTGGATGGGAGCTGTCACTTCATCATGTGTCTGACCTGTGGATGGGAGCTGTCACTTCATCATGTGTCTGACCTGTGGATGGGAGCTGTCACTTCATCATGTGTCTGACCTGTGGATGGGAGCTGTCACTTCATCATGTGTCTGACCTGTGGATGGGAGCTGTCGCTTCATCATGTGTCTGACCTGTGGATGGGAGCTGTCACTTCATCATGTGTCTAACCTGTGGATGGGAGCTGTCACTTTATCATGTGTCTGACCTGTGGATGGGAGCTGTCACTTCATCATGTGTCTGACCTGTGGATGGGAGCTGTCACTTCATCATGTGTCTAACCTGTGGATGGGAGCTGTCACTTTATCATGTGTCTGACCTGTGGATGGGAGCTGTCACTTCATCATGTGTCTGACCTGTGGATGGGAGCGGTCACTTCATCATGTGTCTGACCTGTGGATGGGAGCGGTCACTTCATCATGTGTCTGACCTGTGGATGGGAGCTGTCACTTTATCATGTGTCTAACCTGTGGATGGGAGCTGTCACTTCATGATGTGCCTAACCTGTGGATGGGAACTGTCACTTCATCATGTGTCTGACCTGTGGATGGGAGCTGTCACTTCATCATGTGTCTGACCTGTGGATGGGAGCTGTCACTTCATCATGTGTCTGACCTGTGGATGGGAGCTGTCACTTCATGTGTCTGACCTGTGGATGGGAGCTGTCACTTCATCATGTGTCTGACCTGTGGATGGGAGCTGTCACTTCATCATGTGTCTGACCTGTGGATGGGAGCTGTCACTTCATCATGTGTCTGACCTGTGGCTGGGAGCTGTCACTTCATCATGTGTCTGACCTGTGGATGGGAGCTGTCACTTCATCATGTGTCTGACCTGTGGATGGGAGCTGTCATTTCATCATGTGTCTGACCTGTGGATGGGAGCTGTCACTTCATCATGTGTCTGACCTGTGGATGGGAGCTGTCACTTCATCATGTGTCTGACCTGTGGATGGGAGCTGTCACTTCATCATGTGTCTGACCTGTGGATGGGAGCTGTCACTTCATCATGTGTCTGACCTGTGGATGGGAGCTGTCACTTCATCATGTGTCTGACCTGTGGATGGGAGCTGTCACTTCATCATGTGTCTGACCTGTGGATGGGAGCTGTCACTTCATCATGTGTCTGACCTGTGGATGGGAGCTGTCATTTCATCATGTGTCTGACCTGTGTCTGGGAGCTGTTACTTTTTGACAGACAACAGGGATGGTGTTGATAACTGGGTAGATTGTATTTTTTTTCTTTATTAAAATTGACGGTGTTTAGGAAAACATGTGTGTGTGTGTGTGTGTGTGTGTGTGTGTGTGTGTGTGTGTGTGTGTGTGTACACAAGAAAAATTATAAGAACCTTTTGGAAATACCTGGATTTCTGCATAAATTGATCATAAAAGTTGATCTGATCTTCATCTAGGTCACAACAATAGACTAAACAGTCCACTTAAACCAATAAACAATGTCCATGTCTTTATTGAACACACTATGTAAACATAGGGTGGGAAAGTACTGTATGTCAACCCTTGGATTTAATAACTGGTTGACCCTCCTTTGGCAGCAATAACCGCAAACAAACGTTTTCTGTAGTTGCGGATCAGACCTGCACAATGGTCAGGATGAATTTTGGACCATTCCTCTTTACAAAACTGTTTCAGTTCAGCAATATTCTTGGGATGTCTTGTGTGAACTTCTCTGTTGAGAAGTGCCACAGCATCTCAATTGGGTTAAGGTCAGGGCTCTGACTGGGCCACTCCAGAAGGCATATTTTCTTCTGTTGAAGCCATTCTGTTGTTCATTTACTTCAGTGTTTTGGGTCGTTTTCCTGTTGCATCACCCAACTTCTGTTGAGCTTCAATTGGCAGACAGCTAGCCTAACATTCTCCTGCAAAACAATCCCGGGATACGGGCTTTCTAGGCAGAGTTACAAAGAAAAAGCCATCTCTCAGACTGGCCAATAAAAAGAAAAGATTAAGAGTGGCAAAAGAAGACACTGGACAGAGGAACTCTGCCTAGAAGGCCAGCATCCCGGAGTTGCCTCTTCACTGTTGACGTTGAGACTGGTGTTTTGCGGGTACTATTTAATGAAGCTGCCAGTTGAGGACTTGAGAGGCGTCTTTCTCAAACTAGACATTCTAATGTAATTGTTCTCTTGCTCAGTTGTGCACCAGGGCCTCCCACTCTTTCTATTCTGGTTAGAGCCCGTTTGCACTGTTCTGTGAAGGGAGTAGTACACATCGTAGTACGAGATCTTCAGTTTCTTGGCAATTTCTCGCATGGAATAGCCTTCATTTCTCAGAACAAGAAGACTGAGTTTCAGAGGGAAGTTATTTGTTTCTAGCCATTTTGAGCCTGTAATCGAACCCACAAATGCTGATGCTCCAGATACTCAACTAGTCTAAAGGACAGTTTTATTGCTTCTTTAATCAGGACAACAGTTTTCAGCTGTGCTAACATAATTGCAAAAGCATTTTCTAATGATCAATTAGCCTTTTAAAATGATAAACTTGGATTTGCTAACACAACGTGCCATTGGAACACAGGAGTGATGGTTGCTGATAAATGGGCCTCTGTACGCCTATGTAGATATTCCATAAAAAAATCTGCCGTTTCCAGCTACAATAGTCATTTACAACATTAACAATGTCTACACTGTATTTCGGATCAATTTGATGTTATTTTAATGGACACCTTTTTTGCAAAAACAAGGACATTTCTAAGTTACCCCAAACTTTTGAACGGTAGTGTATATTTATTTTGAAATACAGGTGTATTCTATCTGTAAGGTGTATGTGTTGTTCCCAGGTGCGAGTGTGTTGTTCCCAGGTGCGAGTGTGATTCCTGTCTAGCAAGGTAATACTCTCGCAGTAGCTGATCTCCATGTATGACAACCTTTGTCCTCTCTCTAATACAGGTGTGTGTGTTACCTGTCTAGCCTGGTAGTATTCTCTCAGTAGCTGTTCTTTCTGTATGATAGCCTCTGTCCTCTCCTTGCGGGCCACGTCTCTCTCCTCCCGGACCGTCTCAATGTCTTTACAGGCCTGGCTCAACTCCTTCTGGGCCTCAGCCTTGTCCTTCACCTCGTGGCAGTACTTCTCCAACAGCTCATTCCTCTCACAGATTACTCTGTCCCGGTCCACCAACGATGAGTTCAGCTCCTAAAAACAAACATTTCAATCAGATTTAACGCCATAACACAATCACAACATCTCTTGGTTGATCCGGCAGCGACAAATTAAGCTAATTGGCAGTGGTCTGAGAGCCTTGTAACCAACAAAGTGTTAAACAAATCAAAATCCTTAAAATAGCCACTGTAAGAATATGTTTAATGTAAAGGCACAACGCAGAGGACTAGAATTAATGATCAATGGAAAGTGTTTTTTGGTAATAGTGCATCAATGGAAATAGTTGGTTTTCAGTTCAACATCTGTTCGTAATGTCAGTCCTTAACGCATAGCTACTTGTGGCACGTTCTCATTGGTCCAACCTGAAATAAGATACTTGTTATTTGGCCATTGGCCCAGTTTTATTGCAAGGAATTCTAATTGGTCAACCACAGGCTAGGGCTGGGTTATAAACTACATCCTGTGCCTTTGTTCTGTGGAGAAACACTGAGGCCAGGGAAGCATGTACACCCACATCCCTGCATGATTTGTCCCACTTTGAATAAGAATAAACATATTTCCCTCTCCCTGATTTGTTTTGGGGTCTGTGTTATTGAAGAATAACATCAACTGCTAACATTTGGTGCCGTGACCCGAAATGAATTGGTCTAAACAACAACAAGAAAAACTAAACTGTGTGTTGATCCAGAAGAAAGGGGAGTCAACTCTTAATCTCCTGATTGATGGCATAGGTGCTGGGTAAGTCAAGACCAATATAATTTAAAAAATATATAATTTTAAATCTGGTTAAAATTAGTGCATACAATGAGTGATACGTATCTGTGATGTATAAGGTTCAAGTCCTTTGTTCTCTATTAAAAAAGTTAGAGTCCTTTATTTTTGTGAAACCTTCTTGTTAGAAGAAGTGAGCTGTGAGCTGCTAGTTGAGTAGCAATTTTTACATGGGTGGTTAATGTAATCCTTCAACAAGCTTTTTGAAGTGAACATAAGTTATGGGTAGCCAGGCCCTACAGAAACGTGTTCCAGAAGAAGTTTTGTGTTCTAGAAGAGGTTTGAGTCCTTGAAAGGGGTTACACACACACTTTGGGGTTAAATAAATAATTTCATTTTTATTTCACCTTTATTTAACCAGGTAGGCCAGTTGAGAACAAGTTCTCATTTACAACTGCGACCTGGCCAATATAAAGCAAAGCAGTGCGACACAAACAACAACAGAGTTACACATGGGATAAACAAACATATAGTCAATAACATAATAGAAAATCTGTATATGGTGTGTGCAGATGAAGTAAGGAGGTAAGGCAATAAATAGGCCATTGGGTCAAAGTAATTACAATTTAGCAATTAACACGGGAGTGATAGATGTGCAGATGAGGATGTGCAAGTAGAAATACCTGTGTGCAAAAGAGTAGAAAAAAACTTTAAAAAAAAATATGGGGATGAGGTAGGTAGTTGGTTGGATGGGCTATTTACAGATTGGTGGGCGGAGATGGGAGGGTAATCAGTGCTGATGGGGTACACCTGTGACAGCTCAGCTGTGGCATAAAACCACTGGTTCGCCATTCAGCAAGAGATTCCTCTCCATGCATTTGGTTGTTTCGTTGTGGCTTTGGCAGTTGACACCCAATTTACTGACCATCATGCCTCACCTGATTACTGTGTTTACTTTATTTATGGGATAAATTCCTTTTGTTATGTGGTTTTCCATGACTTGTTACAATCTTGTGCCAGGCAACAAGTGGGGGCTCATCTGGGATCTCTGGAGTTACTCCCTGGAATTGCATTTGTTTAGTAGCATTTTCTAACTGGTTAATGTGTTATTTCAAAGTAAAGTGCTTTTTGATTATTGTTTGGCTAACCCTTTATCTATGGGGTTGTGTTGTGGGCACTACTTTGATTGGAAGTTATATACTAAGGTACAAAGTATGTGACAATTGGATACTGCCAGTTGCTACTTTCTTTGGTTACACACCTGTGGTTGGTGTGGAAGTAGTGTTGGTTTGTGCTGCAGTTGAGAGAGGATCACAGTTTACATCCCCTGTTCCGGTTGGAGATCCTGCTTTGCTCATCGTTGGGACATCAGGTTAGTGTTTGTGCTGTGTTAGCAGTGCACGTACCACCTGGACTGGTCTTCTCCCCTGGTACATTTAGTGACATTATGATATGTTGGACAGTGTTAGCTCTTTGTTACTTTTGTTTGGCGATCGTGGCTGGAGCAGTTGTCTCGGGAGCACATTCGTGGCTCAGAGGGGTAACCAGCTTGCTGGGAGCTTTTTCTGTGACAGCAGGCTAAAGTACATAAATACCCACCGCCAGTAACTGCATGAAGACTAGGGTTAAGATAGTAATAGGTCTTGAGGAAGCTCCATTTGTTTTTTTTCTCTTGTGTGGTTGACACTGTGCTTCTATTTTCATGTGCCCAATTGGGGCGAGAGCAGGTTGTTGTTTGTCCATAGTTTGTTGACTGTTAGACTATGGCTAACATTGATGAATTATTCAAGTCCCGAGGGAGGAGCTTCTGGATTGCTATACTAAAGACCAATTGTTATGAATTGAGATTGACGATAAATGTCTGAAAGAGATGTTCAAATCCATTCTAGAGGCCAACTTGATCGAATCCGGCATTCTAATGGAGTAATTTTCTCCTGGTTTGGCTACATTTCGGTCCACTACAAATGCCCCTAATCCGGTCTTATCTTCAGAAAAGCAAAAGGAACGGTTGTTGCTACAACTAGATCATGATAGGCTGAAACAGCAACAAGCCTTGGAAAAGGTGTTGGAGGTAGAAAGGCTTAAACAAGAACCTGAGTGTGCGAAACTGACACTGCAACAAGTCTGTTTTGATTTGGTCAGAGATGGTAAGCTCTCTGGCATGTCTCTTAATGACAGTTACGGTGATATCTCCGGAGGTCGTGCTCAACTTTCCTTCAATTTGGCTAGAAACTTGAGGCTCCTGCCAAAATTCAGTGAAAAGGAACCCAATATTTTTTTTTCACTGTTTGAAAGGGTAGCAGATTTCAGGAATTGGCCTGACTCCGACCGTACGTTGATGTTGCAATGTGTGCTAACTGGGGGAGCACAAGAGGCCTACTCGGCTCTTTATTTTGCTGACAGCCAAAACTATGGCAAAGTTAAAGATGCTATGTTGCACACCTATGAGTTAGTTCCTGAAGCGTATCACCAGCGGTTTAGAACCTGGAAAAAAGGTGACAGACCTATGTTGAGTTCGCACGGAATTTGCACACCCAGTTTAACCAATGGTGCACTTCATTGGATGTTACAATCTACGAGCAGTTGTGCAGTTTAGTTGTGCTGGAGCAGTTAAAAGATTGCCTTGCCACACACATAAATGAGCATACGGTGCAGACCGCCACGGAGGCTGCCGTTTTGGCTGATGAATATGTGCTGACGCATAAAGGTCACTTCGGGGAACCCCTTCTTTGCAGTGATGGTCCCAGGGAGAGTTTTGGGACAATTCTTTACTACTGGGCCTAATCTTGTCTTAAGGGTTGAATGTGGTTCCCATGTGAAATCCGACCATGGCAAAATCTGCCATTTCTGCCGTGGTAAAGGTCATTGACAAAATGAATGCCCTGTCCTTAGAGTTAAAGCTAGGCCTTCTGGGGTTAATGCGCCCGTTCGGCCTACCACATTGCGGCACCTGCTTTTAAGTTAAGGGATTCAATTGTTTCACCTCGAGACCAGTTAAAAAAAACATTGGGTATGGTTGACAGTGCATCCATCTATTCACTCTTCATTACGGAGGGTTACGTATCCTTGATGCGTAACCAAGGATGGTCCCAGTTAACGTCCTGCAAGACACTGGTGCTTCAGTCTAATTCTTCAGTCAGTGCTCCCTTTCTCTCCAGAGACAGATACAGGGCAGTGTCTTGATCCGAGGGATAGGTTTGCATATCGTCTGTCCCTTTACACAAACCTGTGCTCTCCACAGATCTGGTACAAGGTGAGGTCATCATAGGAGTGTGTCCCTCATTGCCTGTCGAAGGAGTGGCAGTGACTCTAGGAAATTACCTTGTGGGTGGGTCTGGTGAGAAAAATAACCACCTCCCGTGGTTTTCATGCCTTCTGCCCATCTCAGAGAGGTGCTGGATGAAAGTTCTGAGTTTCCCCAAAGTGTTTACTGCTTGTGCCATGACTCGTGCAATGAACCACGCTGATTCCGTGTCGGAGTCTGGTGTAGGGACCAGCGAGGTGGCGGACTATTCTGTAACTTGTGGACCAGACCTTCCTTTCTGTTTCCCGTAGTGACCTGGTAGCAGAACAGCGGGCTGACCCTACTCTGAAATTATTGTTTGAGCAGGTCCTCCCGGCTGATGATGTTCCAAGTGTAGTACAGCGATACTACTTACAGGATCAAATGGTGGTGAGGAAATGGCTGCCTCATGGTTACCATTTTTTGGGTGACCCTGTCATTCAAAATTGTGGTACCATATACCTTCCGTGATTTGGTTTTGCAGACCTCATGGGGATATTGCTGGTCATTTGGGTGTTCGGAAGACCTATGACCGTATTGTGTGTGATTTCTTTTGGCCTTGGCTGAAAAGAGATGTCTCAGTATTTATCAAACTTTGCCAGTTGACTGGGAAGCCTAACCAGACGTTAAAGCCAGAACCTTTGTACCCAATACCAGTAGTAAGCCAACCCTTTGAGCATTTAACTATTGATTGTGTTGGCCCATTGCCTTGTTCCAAAGCCGGTTATATTTATCTGCTTACGGTGATGTGCCCAGTGACCCATTATCCCGCTGCTTATCCTCTCCATACCATAACAACCAAGTCTATTGTTAGGGCATTGACTCGGTTTATTTCTGTTTTCAGAATATCTCAAATTATTAAAAGTGATCAAGGTTCCAATTACACGTTTGCACAGGTGTTAAGCCAACTTCGCATCAGACAATCTTGCGACCGCATATCATGCACAGAGTCAGGGAGCCCTGGAGCGGTTCCATCAGACCTTGAAGTTGTTGTTGCGTGCTTACTGCACTGAGTTGTACCGAGACTGGGAGGAGGGGTTGCCTTGGTTGATGCTTGCAGCTAGAGGTTTTACAGGAAAGCACAGGGTTTAGCCTTGACGACCTAGTCGCTTAGCCCAGATGGTGTCCTAGAAGGATGGTTAACTTCTCTTGGGTAGGGGCAGCATTCGGAATTTTGGATGAAAAAGCATGCCCAAATTAAACGGCCTGCTACTCGGGTCCAGAAGATATGATAGGCATATAACTGGTAGATTTGGATAGAAAACACTCAAAAGTTTCCAAAACTGTTAAAATAGTGGCTGTGAGTATAACAGTACTGATTTGGCAGGCAAAAACCTGAGAAAAATCCATTCAGGAAGTCATTTTTTTTGTGTGTTGGTTTTGTATTCAATGCCATTACAGTATCCATTGATTTAGGACTCAGATTGCAGTTCCTGTGCCTTCCACTAGATGTCAGTCTTTAGAAATTGTTTCAGGCTTGTATTCTGATAAATGAGGGAGTGGACCTGACGTGTCAGAGCTTTTTCATGCGCAATCCGGAGAGAGTGCCTTTGTTTACCTTTTATATTGACAACGTTATTGTCCGGTTGAAATATTATAGATTTAGGCTAAAAACAAACAACCTCAGGATTAAATATAAACAACCTGAGGATTGAATATAAACATCGTTTGACATGTTTCCATGAACTTCACGGATAAAATCAGGATTTTTTTTGTCTGCGTTTGAGCCTGTGGATTACTGAAGAAAACTCGAACAAAACGGAGGTTTTTGGATATAAAGAGACTTTATCGAACAAAACAAACATTTGAGTAAATTAATGTCTTCTGAGTGCCACCATATGAAGATCATCAAAGGTAAGGGATTAATTTTTATCTCTATTTCTGACTTGTGTTACTGTTTGTAATGGTTTGTCTGCTGGGCTATGTTCTCAAATAATTGTAAGGTTTGCTTTCGCCGTAAGGCATTTTTAAAATCTGACACAGTGGTTGGATTCACAAGAAGTTCATCTTTAAACCTGTGTAAAATATGTTTTGTTTCCTGAATTTTTATAATGACTATTTCTGTATTTGAATTTGGCGCTCTGCAATCTCACTGGATGTTGGCCAGGTGGGACGTCCCACATACCCTAGAGAGGTTAAAGAATTCAGAGTCTCTGGGTAGATTGGATACTCTGCTGGGACACTTGCCTGTTCCTTGTCGTGCCGAGCTCTGAATTTGGTCATGAGTTTCACTACTTTAATTACAGATATGCCTTCTCGTACCCATTTGGTAAATCATGATATTGACTTTGGTGATGCCACACTTATCCGGCAATGGTTTTACCGTGTGTCGTTAGAGAAACAAACATTTAAACTCAGATTCAGTATATGCTTATATATGCTTAATGAAATATTAAGGGGCGGACAATGTTTTTGGCGGATGCGTTGTCCCGTGTGCCTTCTCCTTAGCCGTCCTGTTTAATACGGTGTTCTCCGACAATTCGGTCTCCCTCCTCCTTTTCTTAATTTGCATCCAGGCGCCATGGTTGCTGAAGCTGAAGCTGGAGGTGTGAGTTGAGTTAAGTGGTGGACCTAGTTGGTTGGCTGTCCAGGGAATATAGTATATTTTTGTTTGCTTGTGTTTGTTAAAACATTTTTGAATTTGTTTCAGGGACCTAGGAGGTCCCCGTTTTTATGGGTGGGGTGTAATCGCCCCTCTCTGCTCCGTCCAATGGGTTTTGCTACGCTTACTTCCTGCAGAAGATTGGTGGGCAGAGCTGGGAGGGTTGTCAGTGCTGATGGAGCACACCTGTGAAAGCTCAGCTGTTGCATAATGCCACTGTTTCCCCATTCAGCAAGAGATTCCTCTCTCCATGCATACCTTTGTAGTTGACACCTAATTTACTGACCGTCATGTATCATTGTTGCGAGTGTTTACCTTATTTATGGTATAAATTCATTTTATTAGTCCTTTACTCAGTGTGTGGTTTCTTATAATCTTGAGCCAGGTTTTAACAAGTCAAATGAAGAACCATTTCAAAGTAGAAGTGTAGGCGAGAGAAAAATATTCTGTCATTGTTGACAAAGATGGAATCTGTCTGATATACAAAAAGCTTGGGGAAAAATAAAGAATGTCTCATTCGTTGACAAAGACTATGGTTAAAATGCTTTAGCAAAAGAAAGAAAATGGGTTGAGAAATAGAGACATCAGCGATTGTAACGTTCTTTGTTTCACGGAAACATGGCTCACTTGTGACACGTCAGAGTCGGTACAGCCACCTGGCTTCTTCACGCATCGCGCCGACAGAAACAAACATCTCTCTGGTAAGAAGAAGGCGGTGTATGCCTTATGATTAATGAGACGTGGTGTGATCATTACATACAGGAACTCAAGTCCTTTTCTTCACCTGACCTAGAATTCCTTACAATCAAATGTCGACCGCATTATCTACCAAGAGAATTCTCTTCAATCATAATCACAGTTGTGTATATCCCGCCCCAATCAGACATTGACAGTCAAATTAATTTATTTCAGGGCCGTGTAAACTGGAAACAACAAATCCTGAGGCTGCATTTATTGTAGCTGGGGATTTTAACCTGTTGAGTGTAGGGGGCAGTATTTTGATTTTTGGATGAAAAACGTACCCAAATTTAACTGCCTATTTCTCAAGCCCAGAACAACTTCATTGCTCGCTTTGAAGACAACACAGTGCGCCACTGACACGGCCTGCTACCAAAACATGCGGGCTCTCCTTCACTGCAGCCAACGTGAGTAAAACATTTAAAACGTGTTAACCCTCGCAAGGCCTCAGAGCATGCGCAGACCAGCTGGCTGGCGTTTTACGGACATATTCAATCAATCCTTATCCCAGTCTGCTATTCCCACATGCTTCAAGAGAGCCACCATTGTTCCTGTTCCCAAGAAAGTGAAGGTAACTGAGCTTAATGACTATCCCCCCCGTAGCACTCACTTCCATCATCATGAAGTGCTTTGAGAGACGTGTCAGGAACCATATAACCTCCACCCTACCTGACACCCTAGACCCACTCCAATTTGCTTACCGCCCCAATAGGTCCACAGACGACGCAATCACACTGCCCTAACCCATCTGGACAAGAGGAATACCTAATGTAAGAATGCTATTCATCGACTACAGCTCAGCATTTAACACCATCGTACCCTCCAAACCCGTCATTAAGCTCGAGCCCATGGGTCTCGACTCCGCCCTGTGCAACTGGGTCCTGGACTTTCTGACGGGCCGTCCCCAGGTGGGGAGGGTAGGTAACATCTCCACCCCGCTGATCCTCAACACTGGGACCCCACAAGGGTGCGTTCTCAGCCCTCTCCTGTACTCCATGTTCCCCCATGACTGCGTGGCCATGCACGCCTCCAACTCAATCATCAAGTTTGCAGACGACACTACAGTGGTAGGTTTGATTACCAACAATGACGAGACGGCCTACAGGGAGGAGGTGAGAGCCCTCAGAGTGGTGTCAGGAAAATAACCTCTCACTCAATGTCAACAAAACAAAGGAGATGATCGTGGACTTCAGGAAACAGCAGAGGGAGCAGCCCCCTATCCACATCGACGGGACAGTAGTGGAGAAGGTGGAAAGTTGTAAGTTCCTCTGCGTACACATCACGGACAAACTGAAATGGTCCACCCCCACAGACAGCGTGGTGAAGGCACAGCAGCACCTCTTCAACCTCAGGAGGCTGAAGAAATTTGGCTCGTCACTAAAAGCACTCAAACTTTTACAGATGCACAATCGAGAACATCCTGTCAGGCTGTATCACCGCCTGGTACGGAAACTGCTCCGCCCACAACCGTAAGGCTCTCCAGAGGGTGGTGCACAACGCATCACCGGAGGCAAACTACCTGCCCTCCAGGACACCTACACCACCCGATGTCACAAGAAGGCCAAATAGATAATCAAGGACAACAACCACCCGAGCCACTGCCTGTTCACCCCGCTATCATCCAGAAGGCAAGTGAAACAGAAGAGAAACCTAGTGATGTCGGAATAATGTCGGAAAAGAACAGTTTCTTTTGAGGAATGGCCAGGAGAAGCAGGGTCTGTAAGGGAAAATGGAATCAATACAACAGCATCAAACGACACAATGCTGATGCATAAATGTAAGAAGCTCTCTGTGGCTCAGCAGAAGAATTTGCTGGATGCTGTGGAGGGAAACTAATAGACCCCCTCTTTCGTACCATCTCAGGTGGTGTACATATGAAAATCGGATGAAATATATGTGAACGCAGTCACTGTATTGCCCATATCTTATGCAAAATATATGTCCTCAATACACAGGCAAGAAGATGAGAGCAACAGGAGTGGAGGGGGGCATATAAAACAGACCAAACCATTATCAATTTCTACTGATCCAATATATTGATGCAGGGGTGTGGATAGGCTCATTTGAACAACCTATTTTAGGCCTTGATATTATTATGAAACTTGACTACATTCAACATTTCTGAAGGAAAGGTGACATGGCAAATTAGACAACTGCAGGGATCTACAGTTCAGAACCATCTCATTTGGACTATGAAAAATAAAAATAAGTGTGGAAGGTTGGATATGGAACCAGTGCTTGACAGGTGTTGCCCCACCTTGCACAAAACAAAGGAAGCTATGGCCGCTACTAACGTAGTGGAGGCTCCTAACATCATACAATGTGGCACACCATGTTATCCAGCTACTCTGATGCTTCCTCCAGATACCACATTACTTGAACACGACTGTTGTGAGTTGGTTTTGGATCAGCTCCTTGATGGCTTTATTAAGAGTCAGCCGTTGGAAAACGCTAAGTTTCTTATACACAGATGTTTTAAACATTATGGGGGGGGGTGTGAGGAAGGCAGGCTGGGCAGTTACTACAACGGACAATGTGATAGTGACAGGCATGTTACCTGCAGGAACATCAGCACAGGTGGCGGATTGGTGGCTTTGACAGAAGCACGTAAACAGGCTGAAAAACAGCTAATATCTACAGACTCAAGGTATGCTTTTGGTGTTACCCATGATTTTGGAAAAATATGGAAAAAGGAATCATGATATCACTGGGAGCTACTGTGAAGAATGGACATTCTCACCTATACTGAATGCTCTCCAGTTACCTGGACAAGTTGCAATTTTGAAAATTAAAGCACATGGGAAAAATCTTTACAGACGAGTAATGGTAAATTTGGCTGACAGAGCTGCCAAGGCAGCTGCCAAAAGAACACCTCTGTCACCTAAACTGATTAGGAGATACATTGCAACACAGAGATATGCAAAGCAGTGCACCAAAAGATGAAGGTTGGGAATGGATGGCTGCAGGATGCAAACTCAACCAAGGTGTGTGGAAACACAACCTGATCCTACTTGGTGACACAGATCCACTCTTTGGGACACATTGGTGTGGACAAGATGGTTTATCGTTTAGTGGGCAAATGGTGGAATCCTGGTGTGCGGAAAGATGCTGAGGCTGTTGTGGCGAATTGCAACATTTGTATGGAAAACACCACCAAAGGACGAGTGAAAGTACAGACATGACGAGCGCCTGCCCCACCAAGACCCTTTAGACTTCTACAGCTTGATTACATCACGCTGCCCAACTGTATAGGACACAAAGATGTGCTGGTCATTGTTGATCGTTTTTCACGATGGGTTGAAGCATTCCCTACTAAGAAAGGAACTGCACAACACAACAAATTTTGATTTGAGAAATCATAGAAAGACAAGTAAAAGAGGAGTGGGGAATAACTCCCGAGGGGGGACATGATGTCATGCCAGGACAGTGGGTGATGGTAAAAAGATAAGACATCAGGGCCAAAATGGGAAGGTCTTTATCAAGTTTTGCTCATAATGAGGTCAACAGTTAAAGTCCAGGGAAAATGGATACATGTTGTCCATTTTGATGACAAAGCGGAGCTTGGAGAATAAAGAACTGATTGATTAGCAATCGGGGGCCAATCTCTGAAGAAGCCTAGTAAGATGATCAGAACCTGATAAGCTTCTATGCTGTATACCACAGTCATCATATTAGGGATATCTAGGTGAAATGTCCAACTTCTTCCTGAAAATCACGACATGCTTACTTAGGGAAATCTATTTGAAACCAGGACATGTTACTTTCACATTTTTTTCCTTTGTTACAGGTTATGAGAATCTACAGTCTGAAGCAATATCCCTTGATCCAGGACTGTACTTGAAATGATACAAGATCACCAGTGAAGTGCTCATTAGAGAAGTCCTTATCAACCAGTGGAACAGAAGAAGAATTCATCACTACGGGCAGACTTCCAGAACATAAGTTCTAATCATTATCTATGGGGGACTGATATCAGTGTGGAAGAGCAGGTCACTTTTAAAGGACTTGGTGAATAATTACCTTGCCAATAGAACAATTTAATATTATTGTCTTGTAGACAATTCTTTATTTTGTGTTTCCTCCTAGTACAGGATGTGGTAGGAATCGAATCATTACACCTGTTAATACTTATTTTCTATAACTTTGTTTGAAATCGTATTGTAACAGCAAGTACAATATGCCCTTTGTGTTTTATAGAAATGCAAGGTGTAATGTGAATTATTTTGTTACTGCGTTTTGTTTTCTAAAGACATTTTTTTTTATGGTCTAGGGTGAGTAAAAATATGTCGAAGATAAATACACAACGCAGAGGACGAGAGGACGAGAATCAACAATCAATGGAAAGTGTTTTTTCTGTAGTTACGTGGGGCACGTTCTTATTGGTACAACCTGAAAAAGGATACTCGTTATTTGACCATTGGCCCAGTTTATTGCAAGGAATTAAAATAGGTCAAACACAGGGTAGGGCTGAGTTACAAAGTAGATCCTGTCCCTTTGTTTTGTGGAGAATCACTGAGGCCAGGGGAGCATGTACACATCTACCTCCCCGCATGATTCCTCCTGTTTGAATAAGAATAAACCTCTTTTCCTCCACCTGATTTGCTTTGGGGTCTGTTATTGAAGAATAACATCAACTTCTTCTAGCACCACCTTTTGCCTTGACAGCTTTGCACACTCTTCCCATTCTCTCAACCAGCTTCATGAGGTAGTCACCTGGAATGCATTTCAATTAACAGGTGTGCCTGTTAAAAGTGAATTTGTGGAATTTCTTTCCTTAATGCGTTTGAGCCAATCAGTTGTGTTGTGACAAGGTAGGGTTGGTATACAGAAGATGGTCTTTTACCAAACAGGGCTAAGTCCATATTATGACAAGAACAGCACAAATAAGCTAAGATAAACTAGTATATCATTACTTTAAGACATGATGGTCAGTCAATCCAGAAAATTTCAAGAACTTTGAAAGTGTAGTCGCAAAAACCATCAAGCGCTATGAGGCGCGCCACAGGAATGGAAGACCCAGAGTTACCTCTGCTGCAGAGGATAAGTTCATTCGCGTTACCAGCCTCAGGAATTACAGCCCAAATAAATGCTTCAGAGTTCAAGTAACAGACACATCTCAACATCAACTGTTCAGAGGAGATTGTGTGAATCAGGCCTTCATGGTCGAATTGCTGCAAAGAAACAACTACGAAGAAGAGACTTGCTTGGGCCAAGAAACACGAGCAATGGACATTAGACCGGTGGAAATCTGTCCTTTGGTCTGATGCGTCCAAATTTGAGATTTTTGGTTCGAACTGCCATGTCTTTGTGAGAAGCAGAGTAGGTGAACGGATGATCTCCGCATGTGTGGTTCCCACCGTGAAGGATGAAGGAGGTGGTGTGGGGGTGCTTTGCTGCTGACACGGTCTGTGATTTATTTAGAATTCAAGGCACACTTAACCAGTATGACTACCACAGCATTCTTGCAGTGATACGCCATCCCATCTGGTTTGGGCTTAGTGGAACTATCATTTGTTTTTCAACAGGACAATGACCCAACACACCTCCAGGCTGTATAAGGGCTATTTGACCAGGGAGGAGAGTGATGGAGTGCTGCATCAGATGATCTGGCCTCCACAATCACCCAACCTCAACCCAATTAAGATGGTTTGGGATGAGTTGGACCGCAGAGGGAAGGAAAAGCAGCCAACAAGTGCTCAGCATATGTGGGAACTCCTTCACAAATGTAGGAAAAGCATTTCTCATGAAGCTGGTTGAGAGAATGCCAAGAGTGTGCAAAGCTATCATCAAGGCAAAGGGTGGCTAGAATCTAAAGTCTAAAATATATTTTGATTTGTTTAACACTTTTTGGGTTACTATATAATTCTGTGTTATTTCATAGTTTTGTTGTCTTCACTATTATTCGACAATGTAGAAAATAGTGCATATATAAAAAAAAAAAAACATTGAATGAGTAGGTGTGTCCAAACCTTTGACTGGTACTGTATATTCATTGATTAACCTAATGATGATTACCTGTCAGAGACGCAATACCCTCCTCTCGGATTAGTTGTTTTGACTGTCTAGTAATAAACTGATCGATAGATGGATTAAATAATAGATTAACCTCACAGAAGAGGTGTTTGATTTGTTTGGTGTACTGATTGATTCCATTCTAAATTGATCTGAACCTGTCTGAGAGCCTCCGTCTCCTCGCTGGCCACCATCCTTTCAGAAGAGGTGTTTTTGAGGCGGGCCTCTGCAGCCTCCAGCGCCATCTGCAGCTTTTCCAGCTCCTTGATCACCTGTACCACAGAATTGAATAAACCGCTTAATATTTTAGTATTACAATTTTATTATAGTATTATTATAAAATAATAATGGGCTGAATTCCTGGACAAAAAAAGCATACTCAATGGTGATTATACATTGAAAGTCATTTCTTAGTCCAGGACTAGGAATAATCTGTGTCTGAGAAACTGGGCTTTAAAGTAAAATGTATTTCTCTCTGACCTGGTCCCTCTCACTCATGATGAGCCTGTACTCGTTGAACACAGAGTCTCTCTCCTCCTTGAACTTCTCACAGTCCTTTACTGCCTTCAGCTGGAAGTTCTTACAGCGCATCACCTCCGACTGCAGCCGCTCCATCTCCCGCTGCAGCACCTTGTTCTGGGCTGAAGACTTGTCCAGCTCCTGTTGTACAGAGTCAAACCTGGAGAGAGAAGGAGAGGTGTGTAGTGCTGTATAGGTGTTTGTAGTGTATAAACTATTCTCGTGGATTGTGCAGTGTGTGTTTACCTCCTCATGGACGTAGAGCAATGTTGTTGGTAGTGTATGGCCTTGTCTCGTTGTTTCAGCAACGTGTCCATCTGTTTCTGTAGTCGTCGGTTCTCTTCCTCCGCCTGCTCCAACCTGCTCAGGTCCGTGTTGTGATTGGCAACTTTCTCACCGTAGCGTTTGCTCAGCGAATCGTATTCCTTCCTCACCCCCTCCAGCTTGTCCATGGCTGTGTCGTACAGTTTGTTGAGAACCTCTGAGGAACCGTTCTCTCTCATCACCTGGAGGAAAGACACGGTCGCCCAGCTGATGATTTTAGAACTAAACCTACATTTCATGTTCAGTTCCCGTCTCTGTGTGAAACTATGAATTTAACAGGTTTACAATATACAGTTGACACATTAAAACATTTTTAGATGCATGCCTTCAGATTGCCACACACTATCAATGTTATTGTTCTAAAGCACCAAGCCACAAGGAAACATTAACAAGCCAGAATGAGCATGGATTCATTTTTACACCAGTTAATCAGCAGAGGGCGACAGTGAGGAGATGCAGAATGGATTATTCAAGACCATTAGGCTGTGTTTATACAGGCAGCCCAATTCTGATATTTTGCCCGATTATTGGCAAAGGATCTAATAATAATTAGGAAAAATATCAAAATTGGACTGCCTGTGTAAACGCAGCCTTAGATAGTATGTTGTAACTAACTAGGTTTCATTTTGCCGGCCTGTAAAATCACCTCTTCATAATTAAAATGCAATAACCTCCAGGCTTGCTGAACTCTGTGGTAATTAGTGTGGGAGCAGGTGAGACCCCAGGGCAGTATTGATCCAGACTACATCACAGCATGTATAGGTATGTCTGTAGCCTTACAGGAGATGGAGACCTATATGCTGCTTAGTTCAAACACCTCCCCTGACCTTACAGAACTCTGAACGATGACTAGGTACTATGTGTCTACACACCATTTACATGAGCCATTGACATTGTCCTCAAGCACTGCCCTTTACAGAAGCGCTCCGTATGCATCTCCAAGCAGTGTGTCTCCTGTCCACCGCAGTAGTCTACTCCCGGGATGTGTGGATGTGTGAAAGCCCGGCAGCCAAGTATAGGTCACAGCAACCTTGTGTGAATGTGTATGGTACCTCTTGCTGCTGCAGCCTCATGTCAGCCACCTCCTTCTGGTCGTCACTGTGCATCCTGCGGAGCTCCTCACAGCTCTGCTTCAGGTGGTTGTGTTCCCTGACCAGCTGAGCGTGGTCTCTCCTCAACACCTCCAGCTCCTCCTTCAGCTGAGACTGGTCTCCTAACACACGGCTGTGGAGCATACTGGAGACCGAGAGGGAGAGGTCAAAACTGGGGGAGGGGAAGACACTGATGGCACATTCCTTAACACGGTCCGAATAGAATAGAGATTCTCCATGATCACATGGTAGTCAGACTAACACCAAACTGTCCTCCTGACTACAGAGTTTGGCCAGGCTGCTTGGTGTTGTAGGCACGATGGAGTCGATAATAAAAGGCAGCTCTACTGTTTCAAAGTTTGGTTCTCCTCAGTGTCTCACAAAAATCCCTCATGGACAACCACACACAGAGCTCCTGAGCGCCGCCCCCTTCCCATAACACTGTTGGATTTTCAAATCTAAACAACGTGAAGACTCAATCCCCCAGGAAATAAAAAAAACATTGAAGAGAAGCCCATTATTGTGCCAATACTGCTACATAGCTGATGCTGGCTACATAGCTGATACCTGCTGGACTGTTCATTTATCACGGTACTCCACTTTGTTAACCTTTGTTTATCTGTCAGCCCTAGCCCCGAACACAGGCCCTGTGTGTAGTTAACCAACCCTCTCTGCCCATTCATCGCCATTTTACCTGTTGTTGTTGACTTAGCTAGCTCTCCCAATCAACACCTGCGATTGCTTTATGTCTCTCTCAAATGTCAATTGGCCTTGTATACTGTTGTTTAGGATAATTATCATTGTTTTAGTTTACTGCGGAGCCCCTAGTCCCACTGTACATGCCTTAGATACCGCCTTGTCCCACACATGCGGTTTTCTCACCCAGTATAACCAGCATGTCCAGAGATACAACCTCTCTTATCATCACTCAGTGCCTGGGCTTACCTCCACTGTACCCGCACCCCACCATACCCATCTGCACATTATGCCCTGAATCTATTCTACCACACCCAGAAATCTGCTTCTTTTATTCTCTGTCCCCAACGCACCAGACGACCAGTTTTGCAAGCCTTTAGCCGTACCCTCATCCTACTCCTCCTCTGTTCCTCGGGTGATGTGGAGGCTAACCTAGGCCATGTGTGTCCCTAGGCACTCTCATTTGTTGACTTCTGTAATCGAAAAAGCTTTGGTTTCATGCATGTTAACATCAGAAGCCTCCTCCCTAAGATTGTTTTTCTCACTCCTTTAGCACACTACGCCAACCCCGATGCCCTTGCCATGTCTGAATCCTGGCTTAGGAAGGCCACCAAAAATTCTGAGATTTCCATACCCAACTACAACATTTTCCGTCAAGATAGAACTGCCAACGGGGGCGGAGTTGCAATCTACTGCAGAGATAGCTTGCAACGTTCTGTCATACTTTCCAGGTCTATACCAAGACTCAACAGCCATAGTTTCTCAAATGACTGCCTCGGCTGGTTCACCAACTACTTTGCAGATAGAGTGTGTGTAAAATCGGAGGGCCTGTTGTCCGGACCTCTGGCAGTCTCTATGGGGGTACCACAGGGTTCAATTCTCGGGCAGACTGTTTTCTCTGTATATATCAACGATGTTGCTCTTGCTGCGGGTGATTCCCTGATCCACCTCTACGCAGACAACACCATTCTGAATACATCTGGCCCTTCTTCGAACACTGTGTTAACTAAACTCCAAACGAGCTTCAATGCCATACAACACTCCTTCCGTGGCCTCCAACTGCTCTTAAACGCTAGTAAAACCAAATGCATGCTTTTCAACCGTTCTCTGCCCGCACCCACCCGCCGGACTAGCATCACTGGACGGTTCTGACCTAGAATACGTGGACAACTACAAATACATAGGTGTCTGGCTAGACTAAACTCTCCTTCCAGACTCATATCAAACATCTCCAATCCAAAAATCAAATCTAGAATCGGCTTTCTATGTCGCAACAAAGCCTCCTTCACTCACGCTGCCAAACATACCCTAGTAAAACTGACTATCCTACCGATCCTCGACTTCGGCGACGTCATCTACAAAATAGCTTCCAATAGTCTACTCAGCAAATTGGATGCAGTCTATCACAGTGCCATCCATTTTGTTATCAAAGTGCCTTATACCACCCACCACTGCGACCTGTATGCTCTCGTTGGCTGGCCCCCGCTACATATTCGTCACCAGACCGCTCCAGGTCATCTATAATTCTATGCTAGGTAAAGCGCTGCCTTATCTCAGCTCACTGGTCACGATAACAACACCCACCCGTAGCACATGCTCCAGCAGGTATATCTCACTGGTCATCCCCAAAGCCAACACCTACTTTGGCCACCTTTCCTTCCAGTTCTCTGCTGCCAGTGACTGAAACGAATTGCAAAAATCACTGAAGCTAGAGACTTACATTTCCCTCACTAACTTTAAACATCAGCTATCTGAGCAGCTAACCGATCGCTGCAGCTGTACATAGTCCATCTGTAAATAGCCCCACCCAATCTTACTACCCATCCACAAATAGTTTTTATTTACTTTGCTGCTCTTTTGCACACCAGTATCACTACTTACACACCATCATCTGCTCATCTTTCACTTGTGTTAATCTGCTTAATTGTAATTATTCTCTCCTATGGCCTATTTATTGCCATACCTCCTCATGCCATTTGCACACACTGTATATAAACTTACTTTTTTTTCTATTGTGTTGATTGTACGCTTGTTTATTCCATGTAACTCTGTTGTTGTTTCTGTCGCACTGCTTTGCTTCATCTTGGCCAGGTCGCAGTTGTAAATGAGAACTTGTTCTCAACTGGCCTACCTGGTTAAATAAAGGTGAGATAAAAATAAATAAAAACAGACGCCTGTCCTGGGCCCGCTTCCCAAAACCATTTTTATTAACGGTGGACTTGAAATCGCTCGTAAGGTAACGCCTGCCTCAGAGCACTCTTACAACAACTCAGTGTGTCGTTAGATCACTGTCACTTTACACACAGAAGACCTCAGCTAGACAAAGAATGAAGATGTCTCTGTGACCGCCCAAAACTTCATAGTTGAATATTAATAGACTAAAATGTTTACAATGTTATAAACAAGCGAAGCAAGCAATGAAAACTGAGATAACAAAATTATATAATAGTTTGATTATTAGGCTAAAGATTGACATCACTTTCATGTATGTGCAATCGATAGACCTACCTAGTACAAAGCAATTAGGTTACATCTGAGCCGCTTCAATATATCTATCTATAAGCTAATGTATTTCCCTGTAGCCTAACCAATAACCTAAAGGTCAACATATTAGGTCTATGGCAACGTTGCTTCACCATGCTTCATTATTTAAATTGTAGAATATCTATAGGTCTACTTGAAGCTTTTGGCAATGAAGCCCTGTCTCTACTTCCCCAGAGTCAGATGGACTCGTGGATAGCATTTTTATGTCTCTGTGTCCAGTATGAAGGAAGCTAGAGGTAAACTCAACAAAAAAAGAAACGTCCCCTTTTTCAGGACCCCGTCTTTCAAAGAAAATTCGTAAAATTCCAAATAACTTCACAGATCTTCATTGTAAAGGGTTTAAACACTGTTTCCCATGCTTGTGCAATGAACCATAAACAATTAATGAACCTGCATCTGTGGAACGGTCGTTAAGAAAATAACAGCTTATAGATGGTAGGAAATTACCAAAAGAAAGGTTACAGTTATGAAAACTTAAGACACTAAAGAGGCCCATCTACTGACTCTGAAAATTACCAAAAGAAAGATGCCCAGGGTCCCTGCTCATCTGCATGAACGTGCCTTAGGCATGCTGCAAGGTGGCATGAGGACTGCAGATTGGACATTGCAATTTATTGCCCTGGCCATACTGTGAGACGCCTAAGACGGCGCCACAGGGAGACCGGACGGACAGCTGATCATCCTTGCACTGGCAGACCACGTGTAATAAAACCTGCACAGGATCGGTACATCCAAACATCACACCTGCGGGACAGGTAGAGGATGGCAACAACAACTGCCCGAGTTACACCAGGAATGCACAATCCCTCCATCAGTGCTCAGGCTGTACGCAATAGGCTGAGAGAGGCTGGACTGAGGGCTTGTATGCCTGTTGCAAGGCAGGTCCTCACCAGACATCACCGTCACTGTCGCTGGACCAGACAAGACTGGAAAAAAGTGCTCTTCACTGACGAGTCGCGGTTTTGTCTCACCAGGGGTGATGGTCGGATTTGCATTTATTGTCGAAGGAATGAGCGTTACACCGAGGCATGTACTCTGGAGCGGGATCGTGGAGAGAGGTTCCGTCATGGTCTTGGGAGGTGAGTCACAGCATCATCGGACTGAGCTTGTTGACATTGCAGGCAATCTCAATACTGTGCATGGGAAGACATCCTCCCTCATGTGATACCCTTCCTACAGGCTCATCGTGACATGACCCTCCAGCATGACAATGCCACCAGCCATACTGCTCGTTCTGTGTGTGATTTCCTGCAAGACAGGAATGTCAGTGTTCTGCCATGGCCAGCGAAGAGCCCGGATCTCAATTCCATTGAGCACATCTGGAACCTGTTGGATCAGAGGGTGAGGGCTAGGGCCATTCCCTCCAAAAATGTTGGTGCCTTGGTGGAAGAGTGTAGAAGGGCCTTGGTGGAAGAGTGGGGTAACATCTCACGACAAAAACTGGAAAATCTGGTACAGTCCATGAGGAGGAGGCCACCAGCTACTTAATGCAGCTGGTGGCCACACCAGATACTGACTGTTACTTTTTACCCCCCCTTTGTTTAGGGACACAATATTCCATTTCTGTTAGTCATATGTCTGTGGAACTTGTTCAGTTCATGTCTCAGTTGTTGAATCTTATGTTCATACAAATATTTACACATGTTAAGTTGGCTGAAAATAAACACAGTTGACAGTGAGAGGACTTTTTTTTGTTGTTGCTGAGTTTAGTTCCCAGAGACAGTGCTAACAAGCTTAGGTGCAAAGACTGGAAATAGTCAGGCACAGATAGCTAGCTTCCAGTCTTTGCATTAATCTAGTTAGCAGTGGCTCACAAAATTACCCCTTACTTCCTTCATACTGGACAAAGCAACATTCAAATGGTATCCACAAACTATCCCTCTAATTGCATGCACGCACACACCTTCCATGCCTGGATTTAATGCCATGGATTACCACATATAGGCTACCTATGGCAGCAGGCAGCCTAGCGGTTAGAGCGTTGGGCCAGTAACCGAAAGGTTGTTAGATGGAATACCCGAGCTGACAAGGTAAAAATCTGTTGTTCTGCCAATGAACAGGCAGTTGTTCCTAGGCCATCATTGTAAATAAGAATTTGTTCTTAACTGACTTGCCTTGTTAAATAAAGCTTTAAAAATATATTATATTTATATTTTTTTACTCTGGTAAGTGATTAAAAGCATGACAGGTACACATACTGTCAGTTGACTAAAGCATGTGGTAGGCCTATAGAACATAACTTGATAGCAATCCATTATCAATTGACAATAAATGATAGACCAGCCAACATGGACGCATTATGCGTAACAACTACGCAATTCTCTGTCCATGTACGAAGGTATGAGATCCGAGTTAAAAGTACGCAGAAATGAATAGGCCTGGATTTATTTTATTTTTTACATTTGAATAAAAAATATATCCACTGAGTAAATCTAACATCCTGATTCTCGAGCTGCAACACACAGACAGTTTGTGTCAACGGACATGGAGTTAAATACATCATTATTCAACGTAGCTGCCCCGTGTCTGTCCCTCCTGTTTGTTGTGATGTTGAGTTTGCCGACTCTCCGCTGTAGGTAAACACATGGACAAATCCCGTATCGACTACATGTGTTGTGGAATGGTAAACACTCATTGTTTCAAGTTAACGTTTGCGAACATAAGATGGACATTCAATGGGTTTTAAAGTGCCAGCAGTTCACTCGCATTTGCTAGTGAAATAAATGTAAAAGCAAATACGAAAAAGAACTGGTCACATGTGCGCGAGTGTCACGGACATTTAATTCTGCATCTATTAGGTGTATTTTCCACGTAACATTACAAGGATCACGCAACCTGATAGACTAACTGTAATTACTAACTGTGATCCACGTCACAAAAAGCATTACATAAGTATAATAAAAAAGTAATATAAACATCTTGGCATGAAATGGAGTGGGGAGTTTAGAAGACTGCGCGATGAAGAATGAATGAGTGTCTGATATTAGCTATAGAGGCAATGCTTCTATAGACTCACAAACTGCGCGCGCACGAGCGTGGGGAGGAAGTAAACACCAATTCTGAGAGGTGCTACAAGCGCGAGTTGAATCTCCAATTTGCCGCGCGCGTCTGGTATTCTAAAAAGTTGAACAGGGTTGGCAGATCTACAACTCCTTAAATCAGATAATCCCCATTACATTTCAATAAAAACACACCATTAGCACATCAATGTTCTTTCAATTAGTGTAATTGCAGCACCAGGCACTTCCCCAGTATAAGTGAGTAAAACCATGATGCCATACAACCTCTCATTATTCCCATCTAATTACAGTCTATTCAGAAACAGTAGAGGAACAGAGGATTCCTGACATTAGGCTGGGAAGTGTCGTATAGGACCACTAAAGGTCCACCTCTACCCAGACATGACACGTCTTTCTTTCAACAACCCAGTCAGTCAGTCGACCAACCCACCCACCCAATCAGTGATGTGATGGTGGTACTCACTGGTAGAAGTCAGCCTCCTTGACGGCCTCCTCACATCTCTTCAGAGTCTTGGTGTGTTGGTTCTGTAGAGTCTGGAGATCTGCCATGGCCCTCATACACTGGTTTTTCAGACGCTCGTAATCATGGCTGGCTTTGAAATTTGGCCTTTGGGGAGACGAGACAATAAGATGCTACACTACATAAGAACTACCAACTGAGACCTGGTCTACAAGGGCAGCCCAATGTCAATTTAGATATAAGAGTTAGAACCAAGGCATGCAGTTGCTTTGCATCAAAATGCAGAGGACCCAAAGGGAAATGCATCCATGAGTCAACCCAGAGCTGCAGAGCTCAGCAAACTGTATGAAGGGATCCTAATTTGCACTGGAATTTGATTGTCTTGGTACATTTGGTTAAATTCAAAGTACCTCTAATTAAAATGGTCAAATGTCATAACTGAGTCATGTCAAACTATACCTCTCTCCTACACTTCAAATCCACTAGGCGTCCCTCCCTGTTCTGAATTGAGTTTTAAACAACCTGGTACCCGGAACTCACGAGGGCTTTCATAAACTGAACAGGATGGTTGCCTATACATTTCTGTCAACAGTCCTGATCGTAAAGCCAGATGACAGGGAGGGCAAGAGACTTGATAGGAACTTAAATACACTCAGTCAGAGGCAGGGCTACTTTGCAACTTTCAGACTACTCTTCATAGATGTGTCAGCAGTTTGTTGACTAAAATCATTGGATTGTAGCCCTTTTCCATGAGAGCACGTCTGCCTATGAGAGATTAACTCACTATTGTGCATCCCTCTAGATTCTGTACACTGGCTTCTGGAAACAGAATGCTTCATACAAATGTTTGTAAACATGACCAATCATAAACCTACAGGTCAATATCCTCAAAGTAATGACCGACAGAGAGAAATTAACAAAATGTTAGTGTCTATTGTAGCAGACCACGTGTGATGTAGTTCAGGTGCTTAGGGACAGCACAACAATGGCTGATTTCCTTGACTTTTATGATTAGCTAGATGGTATTCTCTATCTAAATCTTGCATTTTGACTACTTGTTGCATAGAGACATTCAGTAAAGATGATCTACTCTACTTATGTATAGATGTTGTTTTTGACCAATGGTTGGATTAATACATAGATTTACAGAATAAAGACTATCCACTCTGCTTTTCCGTCTCCTCAGTCATGTGGTGGGTGGAGGATGTCTGTACCTGCAGTCGTCGAAGGTGGTGCCGGGTGATGCCAGGGCCAGGCGCTTGCGGAGCTCGTCCCTCTCACGGGTCACCTGGCGCAGCTGGAACAGGATGGTGTCCAGGTTGTCACCAGCAGGCCGGTTGTCGTTGAGGGCTGGGGGCGGAGACGAGGCTGAGCCGTTACCGGTACCAGGGGGTGAACCTGCAACAGTGAGTATGTCACCACGGGCAAGAGCAGCTCACCGCCACCGGAATTCATGGGACAGGAAGGGGAGGGGTTGGGAGAAGATGAAATGGACGCTTGCATCATAATATCAACCAAACACAGAAATACAGAAGGTTATAAAGAAACATTTTATAAGCGCAGTCCTTCATATTGGAAGAACACTAGAGTTCAGCGAGAATTGATTGGATAACCTCTAACTTGAAGTGATTCTTGATCTGATTCTTCTCCTGTCTCTCATTCTGGGTAAAATAGGGTTCTACCACAGGCCATAGGTCTACCACATCTGACTTGAGTTAAACAGGATATTTACATAAACAAGAATTACACTTGCAAGTTGACATTAATGTATTATTCAGGTGAAGGCTGAGATAAGGCACATAAATCCCAAGTTAGGATTTCAGCTAACAAACAGGAAAGAGTAACCTCACTTGAACCTCATGCAACTTTGTCAACTTCTACTAGACTGGCCTAATACTGAATTAATGTTGGATATGAATGCAATGTTCCTCAAAAACTCCACCAGCAGACTGGGACAGACTGGGACAGAAAATGATGATTAAATGCACCACAGCAAGTCTGGACTATGACAAAACAAACAAACAAACCTAAAGTGGTTGAGGCCTTGTCCTTGACATTCTCAACCAATTCACTAACAAAGAACTGCTTTAGCACAGCATATTCTGATATGAAATTCCTCTAATATTTTCCAAGAATAGCCTCAGATCCACAAGGCAACAATGCTGGTAATCTCAGACAGCAACAGACTAGAGATAATATTTATATCTGATAGAACATATTTCCGGTACTTTTTGTCTGGCTGGCTTATGCAGAGTATCTGGGGCACTTTTATCGCGTTGCATTAAGCAACAGATTCGTGTAGTCGTACAAAAATACCATTTAAAAGGTAAATTGAGGAAGTAGAAAATAAAAGATTAATAGTATACATTGAAATTAATAATTTCCCCTGTTCCCTTAGCTACGATTATGACATTTGTTCTAGAGGTCGACCGATTAGGATTTTTTCAATGCCGATACCGATTATTGGAGGACCCAAAAAAGCCAATACCGATTAATCGGCCGATTTTTAAAATGTAATTTGTAATAATGACAATTACAACAATACTGAATGAACACTTATTTAACTTAATATAACACATCAATAAAACCAATTTAGCCTCAAATAAATAATGAAATGTGTTCAATTTGGTTTAAATACTGCAAAAACAAAGTGTTGGAGAAGGAAGTAAAAGGGCAATATGTGCCATGTAAAAAAGCTAACGTTTAAGTTCCTTGCTCAAAACATGAGAACATGTGAAAGCTGGTGGTTCCTTTTAACATGAGTCTTCAATATTCCCAGGTAAGAAGTTTTAGGTTGTAGTTATTATAGGAATTATAGGACTATTTCTCTCTATACCATTTGTATTTCATATACCTTTGACTATTGGATGTTCTTATAGGCACTTTAGTATTGCCAGTGTAACAGTATAGCTTCCGTCCCCCTCCTCGCCCCTATCTGGGCTCGAACCAGGAACACATCGACAACAGCCACCCTCGAAGCATCGTTACCCATCGCTCCACAAAAGCTGCGGCCCTTGCAGAGCAAGGGGAACAACTACTCCAAGTCTCAGAGTGAGTGATGTCACCAATTGAAAACGCTATTAGCGCGCACCCCGCTAACTAGCTAGCCATTTCACATCGGTTACACCAGCCTAATCTCGGGAGTTGATAGGCTTGAAGTCGTAAAAGGCTCAATGCTTAAAAGCATTTTGAAGAGCTGCTGGCAAAATGCACGAAAGTGCTGTTTGAATGAATGCGTACAAGCCTGCTGCTGCCTACCATCGCTCAGTCAGACTGCTCTATCAAATATCAAATCATAGACTTAATTACAACACAATAACACACAGAAATACGAGCCTTAGGTCATTAATATGGTCGAATCCGGAAACTATCATTTCGAAAACAAGACGTTCATTCTTTCAGTGAAATACGGAACCTTTCCGTATTTTATCTAACAGGTGGCATCCATACGTTTAAATATTGCTGTTACATTGCACAACCTTCAATGTCATGTCATAATTACGTACAATTCTGGAAAATAAGTTCGCAACGAGCCAGGCGGCCCAAACTGTTGCATATACCCTGACTCTGCGTGCAATGAACGCAAGAGAAGTGACAATTTCACCTGGTTAATATTGCCTGCTAAACTGGATTTCTTTTAGCTAAATATGCAGGTTTAAAAATATATACTTCTGTGTATTGATTTTAAGAAAGGCATCGGTGTTTATGGTTAGGTACAGCAACGATTGTGCTTTTTTCGCAAATGCGCTTTTGTTAAATCATCCCCCGGTTGGCGAAGTTGGCTGCCTTTGTTAGGAAGAAATAGTCTTCACACAGTTCACAACGAGCCAGGCGGCCCAAACTGCTGCATATACCCTGACTCTGTTGTAAGAGAAGTGACACAATTTATTTTTTCACGAATGCGCACCGCATCGATTATATGCAACGCAGGACACGCTAGAAAAACTAGTAATATCATCAACCATGTGTAGTTAACTAGTGATTATGATTGATTGAATGATTGTTTTTCATAAGATAAGTTTAATGCTAGCTAGCAACTTACCTTGGCTTCTTACTGCATTTGCGTAACAGGCAGGCTCCTCGTGGAGTGCAATGTAATACGGCCAAATCGGTGTCCAAAAATACCGATTTCAGATTGTTATGTAAACTCGAAATCGGCCCTAATTAACCGGCCATTCTGATTAATCGGTCAACCTCTAATTTGTTCCATCCTTTTATTGACCTACAGATAAAAAAAGCTTGTTTTTTTCTACTAAGCTGCTGTAGGCCAATAGTCTATCCTAATACTTTAAAATATCCCTTTACCTTTTATTTGCATCTCTTCCTTGTGAACACCTATAGGTGAAACACCTGGATCATCTAAACACGACTACGGTGTGATACAGGACGTGTTTAGTTAGCCTACCAAGGGCTGTTACGATGACTGTATTACCGCCAAACCGGCGGTCACAAGTTATGACTGCGGTCAAATTCCACATGACCGTTTAGTCACGGTACCTAGGCTTCTCCAAGCTCTGATGCTGCTGCTGGTCATGAGTAGCCTACTAAACGTGGTAACTGCCAGGTACTTGGCACTCTATTGTCCCTCTAATCAATGCAAATATAATTGAAAATCTAAATCAAACAGAACCATGAGCTCATGTTGCGCAACATTTTAATAGGTTATGCAATTGCGTGAGAAAACAGTGATTTCATCCATTAAAAAGAGGATCCAACAGCTTTCTATAGGCTATGCCTACTATATTTATTTCTCAATTTTCCTAATATTAAGCACATTGTTTACCTTTACAGCAGGAGTATAGCCTACCTGGCTGGCATGACAATAAACCACACGGGGAAAAGCGTCCTCCATTCACTATTTAAGTGCAAAGATGAAGTGTATTGTTTCCCGCTGCCCCCATTTTGATACAGGTGCATGATAATGGTCCATAAATCAAAACAAATCTCACATATATTATTTAGTATATGTACAGACAAGATGAAATCAAGAATAGTCTGACGGGTGACAATATTAGACTATCACTTGTGAGCGCTGCATTGTCGCTTGTGAATGATGCCCAGCATGTGCAGTAAGGCAAGACAGTCGGTGTAGAGCCTAACTGGCATACATAGTCGGCGCGTGAGTTTCAACTTTGGGGAAGATAATTTTTACCATAAAAATGCATCTTTATAATAAAGGATTACATTAATAAATCACATTTGCGGTCACTTGAGAAAACTTCATTTTGGAACATTCGCGCTTACAGCCTACTGCCGTGAGCACATTGCTGCACTTATAATGTGAATAAATAGCCTAATAGTTCATCAACATTTTAAGCTAAACGTTCTGATCTGTTGCATCAGCCTCATTGCTTTTAAAATGTTTGATGCAAGTGGTTGTATTCATTTTGGATCTATCGCATCTCACAACTGTCCCAAAGCATGTTTGGAATATTTATTTATTGCACAGAAGGACAAGTTAACCAATAGAATGTCAACTTTTGCACTATGGGGCATAGTAGAATGACATAGGCTAGTACTTTTGCTGTTTGTTAGGCTTACTCACCTTGTTGGTTGATGAAAATTAGGCTAAATGTGGACAGTTCTGCTAAACATCTTCAATATGCGCCTCAGAATTTGATAAGAGGGAAGTGCAGTTGCGTCCCCAATGTGTCGGTCTTCACTTGTAGTCTACTTCTAGCTGAGATGCCTGTGAGAAGGAACCAATCACGTGACAGGCATTGGCTAATAAGAATTGAGATATCTGAGAGAGCCATGTGAGTGAGGTGCTTCGGAGCACGGCAGCTCAGAGAAGGGAATTATAATATTCAGCCCAAAAGCAAAACGGCCACTGGCCGCAAAAGGCATGTTTTTTTTAAATAGGCATTACGGCCACACAAGGGGAATGCCGCCGTGAAATTTGAGGCATGGTGAGAATATTATCAAGTGCTTGTCAAATTGTGAATGAGAGACCGATGAAGTGTGTACAGCCTGCACTGCCTTCCATGCTACATTTTTCAAATCATCATTAGAGTCGCATCATGCAGCCTTAGAATGCATTAAAAATCCAAACATATAGCCCAACGTTGCATAAATAACCTTAAATTGCGCATATAGGAGGACATGTTTCTTTGTTAACCGCTCAACACAGAATAGCAGCATGTCCGCACTCTCTCGGAAACCATTTGTAGAAAATATCCTTTCTATTTTATTCGGCTATGTTCAATTGTATTCTATAAAATAATGCCACGGAATACTAAGCAAACCTTGTCTGCTAAATGAACTGGTGTAGCCCACAGTCATATGGTGTAGCCAGAACAGGACAACTCAGAGTATGATATATTGTTCTTCTGAAATAGACCACAATTTCTTTATATATGTTTCTTTATATATGTTTCTTTAGACCGGTCTAAAATAAATGAAAATAATTTATTGTGATGGTGTAGGCTATATTAAATTGATTTATTGTAGATGTTTCAAAAAGGTCTGTATCAGTGGCTTCTAGACTATGTGTGGAAGCAAGGATATTCAAAACATGTTTATGTCAATTACCATGAGATTGGCAGTTATTTGCTTGACAATCACCGGCTGACAAAATGTCATAACCGCCACAGCACTAACACGGAACCCAAACCGGCTGCGTGCGTGTGCGCTATCGTGCATACATTTATTTTGTCCCCCTACACCAAACGTGATCACGACACAGGTTAAAATATCAAATCAAACTCTGAACCACTGAAATTAATTTGGGGACAGGTCAAAAAGCTTTTAACATGTATGGCAATTTAGCTTGCTAGCTTGCATTTGTTAGCTAATTTGTCCTATTTAGCTATCTTGCAGTTGCTAGCTAATTTGTCCTGGGATATAAACATTGAGTTGTTATTTTACCTGAAATGCACAAGGTCCTCTACTCTGACAATTAATCCACACATAAAACGGCCAACCGAATCGTTTCTAGTCATCTCTCCTCCTTCCAGGCGATCGCATCTAAACCTTCATAGTATTACCATGACGACCAGCAAAACAATTCATCTTTCAATCACCCACGTGGGTATAACCAATGAGGAGATGGCACGTGGGTACCTGCTTCTATAAAGCAATGACAAGACGGGAGAGGCAGGACTTTCAGCGCAATCTGCGTCAGAAATAGAAATTAGTTATATTTTAGCCCTTGGCATCGCAAACGCTTGTTGGCGCACGCAAGCAGTGTGGGTGCAATATTTGAATAACATGGATTTCTAAATTTATTTTGCAACGCTCACGCACGCGACGTGTCTGGTCAGCATGTACGCCTACACCACGCCTTTCACAGACGACCTCTCTACGTCCCTTCACCCTCTCTCTCTCTTTTAGTTTACACCTCCTTCCCACTCATCCCAGAACAGAAGCAGGCCTGTCAGGGAGGCCGACAGACAGAGACAGGCCCATCTCTCTCTACCTCTACCTCACTTCCCAGAACAGAAACAGAATGAGGAGCGGGCCAGACCAAGAGACAGACGGACAGGCAAGCAGAGCCACGCAGGCAGGAACTCAGAGGATTATGTGCCATCCTTGGCATCAGGTTGGGCCTTTAAGGGTTTACGTAACACCCAGTGATGCTGAGTCATTTGGACCCCTGTCAAGCTCTGGCACTAAGTGAGTGTTAAGAAGGAAGCATGGTGAACACACACAGAAAATGTTGTAGGCCCAATACTTACCGACACTGCTTAGGGAGCTGCTACTCTCAGAGTCTGAGGGCATGGTGGAGAGAACACTGTATGTAGAGCCTGCAGAGACAGTGATGAGGTGGAGAAGAGAGTAATCAGTAACCAGTCAAAAAGAAGACCCCGAAATCAGGTGTTTTACATTGAAGTCGTTCTTGAAACAAATGGTTTGGTTCGTCAATCGATGAATTAGTATTGTAAAGTTAGCTTCATAACCCAATACAGATATGCATGAAAAAGAATTGACAAATATATATTCTCCTGTACTTATGATTTTAACTCATCTTTATTCATGTCCCCCCTTGCTCTCCATGCAACTAGTACAATGCTTTGATGTATATTTCCTGTATGGCCCTGCTAGTCAAGCAGTGTCACAGTTAGAAAGGAGAAAATCGCATTCTAAGTCAAGCAGCACATGGAGACAGCACTCAGGACTATGATGCCATATTTGCATAGTGCTACACACTTCTAAAGGCTTCTTTCTGCATGCTTCCCAGCAAAAACAGTTCCAAAAAAGGTAATGCATATATTATGACATTGTGACGTTGTTGTTTGTTTTGGACTTAAGGTAAGGGTTTTTTCGGCTGTTCGGGCACAACATTTTCTCAAGGCAAGCCAAAGTCGGTAACTGAAGTCTACTCCCCTTTGTTGGTGATTTGTCAACAGTAGGGATTCTTCAATAAAGACTGTCGTCACTCAACGAGAGACGACTCGTTTTCAAGCACATTTTTTCCATTGAGAAATACTGGACCAAACATCTTAGATATAAAATTGCATGATTAAGAGCTCCTTGACAAAAAGCTGAAACTAATGACTGATTTGAGTTCTTAGATTCATTTTGACTATTTTTTTTGTAGTTCATACTGGCAACGGCATCTCAAAATGGACAAACAGTACTATTGCCGCTTTATTCTTGTTTTTCAAGCGATGGTCTTAAGGG